>NC_136415.1:178712678-179087678 GCF_051521515.1 Lactuca serriola | reverse complement strand
GTAAAAAGGGGAGTGTGATGCGTGCAATCAACCGGACTCAAGTAAGTGTTTCTCGAGTTACCCATACTTATGTATTGTGATTAGTATGCTTGATATGAGAATTGCATGCTAGATTGGGTAAGGATACCTTCAGGAATCATATGATAGAATTGCCTGATTTTTGTGATTCCTTATAGTTCAATAGAACTTGATGCCATGTATTACTTGGAATTGATATCGGCTCAATTATTAGCTAAGTGTATTCTTTCAAACTTGTATATGATTAGGATTTTATAGCTTTAGAATGATAGATTTTGCCTCATTTCTTGTTCCATGTTTGGTTGTGTACATAGGGTAGAATCTTTATTTGACAGTCTATATGACCTTATTTTGTGTACAACTTGCATGCATAAGTCAACCAACAATGTTGATTAAGGTTCTTGGTATTGCGAGTGGTGAGATTCGAGAATTTTTAGGAGATTCTATGGTATGTATGTTGTGTAGCATATAATTTTTTTTGTTGTAGTGAGGTAACTTATAGGAATCGGTATTGACTGTGAGGAAGGTACAGGTAGGTGTAGAAAGTAGTATTGGGTTGGTACGACTAGAAGCACAGGACTTGTACCCAAGACAAGTGCAGACCTGAAAACTCTAAGGAGACCTATGTAGAGGAGTTCCTTCGATTATTTTGTTGATTGTTATTATGTGGTGTTTCAGCTATACGATGGTGATGACTACTCATGGTGGTTCAGGTTCAAGTTCTGATTCAGGCTCTGGTTTAGTTTCTGAACCAATTGATGAGAGGATGAGCAAGTTCCTCGATTGAGGTTACTCATGGTATTTTCGATGCTACCACTATGTTGTTGGGTACCATCAAGGAGGGGATCATGGAGTTGATGGATAAGAGGCTCAGGTATTTTTGTGCCAAGATTGATGTCGGTCAGATTGGAGCTCAATCTCCCTTATTGTGGGAGTTCAAGGCTTGTAGAGCTCCAGAGTTATTTGGGGTTAAGCACCCCATCGATAGCTGTTGTTGGATCGATGACATGGGGAACGCCCAACAGACGAGCTTTTGCCCTGAGGGGGCAAATGTGGGATTCATTTCCTACATACTGAGGGGCAAAGCCCAAGATTAGTGGGAGGAGGTTACGTGAGTTGTAGGTACAGAAACGGTGACTGTGATGAAATGGGAGGACTTTTTTCAGAGGTTTCAAAGGAATTTTTGCACCAGCTATCGAGGTGAAGCATCTGGCGAGGGAGTTCCAGGATCTTCACCAGACTACAGAGACTGTGGAGGAGATTACCGCCAAATTCAGGGAGATAGCATTGTTATTCACACAGTACGCTACATGTGAGGAGATGGGGAAGACGAGTTATCATGATATGTTGAGGGATGATATTAGGGAGTTCGTTAGCTTTTCGGGGTGCAAGACCCTGAATGATATGATCAAGAAGGTCCGCAAACGGGAGATTGAGTTGGAGCTCCGGAAGAAGCGGAAGTTGGAGCAGGTTCAGACAACTGTGGGTTAGGCTAAGAGACCCAAGACCTTAGATACCCACACCAGAGGGCAGCAGGGTTGGGGCCATTGCGCCAAGTGTGGCAAGCTGCACGGTGCATCTTGTTGATCAGCAGGTTCAGGATGCTTTAGCTATGGCTATTCGGGGCACGTGAGCATGGATTGCCTTAATAGGGATTTGATTTGCTTTCATTACAATCAAACCAGCCATAAAAAGACCAATTTTCCGAGATTGTCTGGGAGAGCGGTGGTGGCACCTGTTCCAGCCACATTGAGGATTACCGACGCCCGCTAGGGCAAGGTGGAGGCTCCTGTGGTGAAGAGCAGGGGTTTTCAGCTAACCACCGATAAGGCCCGTGCAACGTCAAATATATTTACTGGTATGTGTTTTAACCTTATATTTTATTGCTTTATTTGTTTATGCTTATGTTTCTTATGATCTTGTATAAGGACCTTTTTGGTCAATGTTTTGTCTACTTATGTTATGTTGGATTTGGGGCTATCAGATCCTTTGTATCTCTTGTGCAAACAAGAAGTTTCGAGATGCTCCGGAAACTTTAGATTCCCCAACTAGAGGTGGAGATTATGGATGACCATAATGTGAGTGCTTTGAGGGTTTTCCGTGGGTGTGTCCTGAACATGTTTAGTGAGAGGTTTGCTATTTATTTGGTGCTAATTCCCTTGAGAGGATCGAAGGTTATTATCGGGATGGATTGGTTAGGCCCCAATGGGGCCATGATTAATTACGAGTGCTATCTTATGAGAGTTTGAACCCTAAGTGAGGGAGAAATGGTTATAACTGATGAGAGAGCTTCGCATGGGTCAGCTCTCTGTTCAGTTGTGAGTGCCATGAGATATCTGCAGCATGGTTGTTCTGGTTTCTTAGCTTATGTTTATGACATACGGGTTGAGGAGACAACGGCTCCGATAGCCAAGGTGTTGTATCATTTGGAACCACTTGAGATGTAGGAGTTATCTATGCAGCTGAAGGAGCTACTAGACAAGGGTTTTATTCGTCCTTGCAGTTATCCGTGGGGAGCACCGATCCTATTTGTGAAGAAGAAATACGGTTTACACAGGATGACATCGACTACCGGGAGTTGAATAAGCTAACAGTGAACAACTGTTACCCACTCCCGAGGATTGTCGAATTGTTTGATCAGCTTCTGGGTGCATCTTTGTTTTCCAAGATTGATTTGCGATTAGGGGACCATCAGATGAGGATCAGGGATGAGGATGTGCAGAAGACAACCTTCAGGACTCGTTATGGTCATTACAAGTTCGTATTGATGCCATTCAGGCTCACCAATGCACCAACAGTGCTCATGGACCTAATGAACCAGGTCTGCAGGCCAAGGCTGGATCGTTCTGTGATTGTATTCATCGAGGATATTTTGGTCTACTCCAAGACCAAGGAGCAACATGATCAGCATTTGAGAAAGGTGTTGGATACCCTGAGGAGGGAGATGCTTTATGCCAAATTCTCCAAATACGAGTTCTGGTTTCGCGAGTTGCAGTTTCTGGGGCACATCGTCAAACAAAAGTGGATATTGGTCGACTTGACCAAGATCGAGGCTATGATGCGTTCGGAGGTTCTGAGGATCGCATCTGAGATTCGGAGTTTCTTAGGTATCGTAGGGTATTGTCGAAGATTTATCCAGGATTTCTTGAAGATTGATGTGTCATTGGCCCGTTTGACAAAGTAGAGTGTGACATTTCATTGGGGGGCTGATCAACAGTTGGGTTTTGAGTCTCTAAGGTAGAGATTGTTGGATTAGGTGTCTAATCCCATAACTATAATTGGTATGTACGTGAACCGATAGTAGCATGGTCCATTTTGGGTTGCATTCACCAGAACAATTTGATAGGATGGATATTTCAGAAAGAGGTTATTTGTGATTTATTAATATATTATAAGCATAATATATTAATTGAGAAATCAAATTATTTAATTAGTATTGAACAAGAATTAATTTGGAATTAATTTAGTGATCAAAAGAGACTAATTAAATTAACAGGGACTGATTATGTAAATCAGTGATACATATGGTTTGGGCTAATGATCCATGATTGATTTGTGATGGATTAAGCTTATGAGATAGTCCATGAAGTGTTAGTCCAAATCAATTGTTGGATCATAAGCCTAAGTGTAAGAATTAGGGTTTACAAGTGACTCTTGGAATTCTACACTATATATGTAACCTCTAAGCCCCTAAAATTGGTACCAAGAGTATTCTAAGAGATATAGCCACTTTTTTTGGTGCTCCAAACTCTCTCTCATTATCATCCAATTGTTGGCGGTGTTTTGTGAAACATTTGAGGCATGACACTTGAGGTGCTAAGCTCTTGAAAGGCCAACTTCTACAAGCTACAACAAAAGGTAATCATCTAACTAGTTTTTATGATTCAAATATCAAATTTGTATGCTAGTTTGGCTTCATGCTTTGGAAAAATGAAATTGCATGTATAATTAGAGAAAAATTAGATCCAAAGCATTAGGGTTGTATGTGCACCATAGGGATATTATAGTGCTCAAAACCCAATAGTGGTATCAAAGCCTATGGTGTTTTCTGTTATATTGATGCAATTGTTTGTTTTTCAAAGCTAAATAAATGTGTTTTCTAGCCACTGACTGTTGGACACATCGAGTCCCATATAGGAACTCAACGAGTAGGATCCCTTGTTTAAAGCTTTTTTTGCCAGAATTGGATTAGGTTCATTACCACAAACTGTTTTGTATCATAAAATTTGTTTTTTCTGAGATGGTGATGATTATCCTTATCCAATTAAAAGACAATTATCAAATTTTAAGATAATAAGTTGATTATTTGTATTATTTGATTTGAATTGCCTTGCTATGTGAGTTAAATTAGGTCAATTTGGTAAATAATAAATTATATGATAATTCTATTAGTTAAATTTAATCTAAATGGTTCTTGAAGAGTATCATAACTTGTCCTCAAGTTATGGAATATGAAAAGTCTCATTCATTAAACATTAACTGCTTAAGTTATGGAATTCAAGAGGTTTTGAAGAGTTTCAAAACTTGCCCTCAAGTTTTGGAATTTGAAAAGTCTCATTTATGAAACATTAAAATTCCAAACCCTAGAATTTTAAAAGTTTAAAATTCAACCGTTATACTATTATAATATTAAAAGTTTAATACTTATATATATGTATAAGACAAGTCAGTCTTACCGTTAGTAGGCCTCATTCATGAAGTCAATCTATAAGAGGGGGTATAAGGAAATTGTCTATAAAATGACGATTGAATGGATGTCCACTCTCACCCACCGCTTCCTTGACTGGTGGAGGGTCGTTAGCCGAACGGGTAGGATATGACATTAAATCTCATTAATAAGTATAATGATATTATAAAGTAACTAAATGTTTTATAATTTCTCAATCTTAGTTACTTTAGGAAAAATGTGAATATGGTTCTATTCCACGAAATTGCACATTACACCTTGCCAAGTCGTTAGTGGAGTGTGTGTGGTTAACCGGAACACTAATTTGGGACTAGCAAGGGTGGAAAAGGGTAGCTTGATGTTTATCATAGATCAATGGAGTGTGTGTGGTTAACCAACACATTTATTAGGTGATAAATGACATCAAGAGTGTCAAGCACATTTGCATGGTTATTCACACCGTGTTTGTGATCCTCGGTATCTCAGTCACAAACTTGAAGGGCATAATCGAGATTTGAACATGCCATTGAAAAGTTCAATGAATCTCAAAAGAATCTAGGAATTTCAATTCATTTAAAACTAAATACTCTTTTTTTTGTTTTTCATGGTAGAAATTGGTAAATCATTATTTACCTACCTTCAAATATTTTGCAATTGGATTACGACATCCATCTTCCAAATTGTGAAATATTTTGTTGGTTCCTAGCCTTAATATTTCATTTGGGTGTTATGTTAAGGATTTTTGTCTAATCTAAACTTTGTCTTTCTTTTCAAATGTCTTCCAACACCGCTTTTGGATCAAACCCTTCTGGCTCTTTCTCCCTCATGAACTTGTGTGGGAGGGTCATTTCGATGGATCGAATTTCAACTATTGGATTCGGAACATTCAGATGGTCACTCGTTACAAGGACAAGGAATATGTCCTCGATAAAGAGCTTAAGGAGGTGGATGAAGAAACTACTACTCCTGAAGAGGTTGCTGAATATAGGGCTCATGAGAAGGATGCGAAAAAGGTTTTATGTGTCATGCTTGCCACTATGACAGCTGAACTCCAAAAGTCCTATGAGGACTACTATCCTTTCGATATGCACCAAGACTTGATGGAAAGGTACCATCAAAGTGCTCGATAGGAAAGGTATGAAATCATTTCTTCCATGATAACAACAAAAATGAAGGATGGACAGTCTATCACGGCGCACTTGCAAAAGATGCAAAGGTTTATGGACCGCTTGCTGAAGTTGAATGTCAACTTCGATGAAGACTTGGCTATTGACATTATCCTACACTCTTTGCCTTCTTGTTATGATCAGTTTCATATGACTTATCATATCAACAAGGAGGAAGTCACTCTTAGCAAGCTTCAAGGCCTACTGAGAACTGCTGAAAGTAGTTTGAAAGGCAAATATGTTGTTCCCACTCCTACCACTACTGCCCCAGTTCTGGAAATTGGACATGGTAAAGGGAAGAAAAGGAAAACTCCTTCAAAGGATCACAAAGGAAAGTCTCTTTATGGATCCTCTTCTAGTGGGTCCAAAGGTGGTTCTGTTGCTTCCTCTTCCAATCCAAAAGAAGCAGAGTGCTTCTACTGTCATGACAAAGGGCACTAGAAACGAAGTTGCCCCAAATACTTGTAGGACATCAAGGATGGGAAGATGATGAGTTAAGCAACTCTTTGATCGTTTAGATCTTTAAACAGGTTAATCACAAAGGCATAAACAGAAATATCAAACACAAGTGTGAATCAAAATATGTCGAATGATTCAATAGATTCAAGCCTCAACAGAGCTCGACAAAGAACTTCCGCTGTAGAGGCTATTAAGGTTACAAACGATAAAGATAATATCTAAGAATGATCGACTTCAAATCTTACGTATTAAGATGCATGCAAACATCTATAAATACTAAACCTAGAACATAAAATCACGGATGGACAGGCCCAATCCGGATACAAAATTGGGCTTAAAGAACGAGCCCAAAGACGCAACATCTAACAGACCCAACAATCTCCCCCTTTGCGTCAATTGGAGCGAGACTTCCCTTCAGCTTGCTGGGTCCAGCTGCAGGAACTTTCTTTGTGGTGTCGAACAGACGAGGAATAAGAGCGAGAATGGTTTGTCTGAACAGAATGTACCACTGGATCATATCATCAAAATATTTCTTGTCATCTGCAGAGTTCTGCTTGCATCGATTGATGATACTCAGAACATGTTCCAAGCATGCAGTGGTATACAGATGCTTATCTGCCAAGGCGAACATGCATTTTTGGCCTTCGTTCCTTGTGAACATGACAGAGTTCCGCTTCGGGTCAATCCTTCCCATCTGCATCATATTTAAATCACTTGCAGAACCAACAGGAGAAATAGTAGGCTTTTTCTTGAAAATACTTGCGATCTCCTGATCCATCTTTACAACCTCCATGATGTAACAAACCAGCATCCTTTTGAAATGATCTATGATTGGCCCATACTCAGCTTCGTTGGTAAGAAGGATGTTGTGCAGAATGATCCAATCATGTGGATTCAGGTTAGGAAGATCGGCAAGAGAAATTGCATGTTCTGTTTTGGCAGACCCCCTCAGCACTTTAAACCGAACATTCGTGAAGTTACCCTCCCGAAAGGGTTTCAGAACACGAACGTTTATAATCTTCTGAGCACTCCATGTCTGATACTGAGGCTGAGCAGCCCTCAGATAGAATTCAACAAGCTCCCTATCAACCTTCGGGTGAGGATGAGGGACATCAACAACCTGAGAGAATGCGTGAAATACAAAGGCCTTTCGGGTCAAGGGCATATCAAACTGAGAGTCGACAGAATTGATCCGGTCCAAGGAAATCACCGGTTCGATCCATAAGATGCTGGGAGTATCAATGGCTTCTTTGATAAGCTTCTCGAGAGTCCACGGAGGAAATAGAGTTTTTCGACTCTCAAGAAGATCATGAGCCTCCTTCATTTTTCTTTCATTCACCTCGGCCTCTCTGGCAACGCGAGCACTCATGTCTTCATCCTTTTCCCTTCCTTGTTTCTTCAAGAGATTAGCGATTGTCTCTTTATCATCATCATCATCACTATCTTCAACAATCTTCTTCCCTTTATCTTTAACACCCGAACTTGAAGGTTGACCCATTGGAGGAGGTTCGGTTGCTTTAGTTGATGTAGAAGTAGGAGGCGGTTGAGACACATCTTCTCCCCCTTGTTTTGGATGGGCCAGGAACTCAGGAAGCCCTTCAATTTTGCTGAGTAGATCAAGGGCGGGAGCAAGCTTCTCAGCTAGAGTACGCCTCACAGAATAGTTCAGAATCGGATCATGCGCTTCAATAATGTTGGAGAGGGCGGCGTGGACATCCGAAACACACGTAGAAATGACCGCTCGCTCAGATCAGAGAGACACAACCTCCTTTTCTGATTGGAAGAGTTGAAGACTCTTGACCTTTAGAGTAGTGGTTTTTCGAGCAAGAGCATCCATCACAGAGTTTTTTGAAGCGAGATCTTCTTGCAGCTTGGTCAAGCGCTCCTCAACAGTCGCCTGGAAGGTTTTATTGTCATCATCAATAGACTGACGAAGACTGGAAAAGGACTGCAGTTCGGATGTGAATGAAGTGGCCAGCTTCTCGACAACGGAATCGAGCTTCGTTGCATTAGATGCAGCAACCCCCTGTAAAGACTGATTGTTAGCATCAAGAAATAGTTTTTCGACTTTTTCGGTCGCAGCAGCACACATCTTGGTAGAGGCGTCGATAGCAGCAGTGGCGGAGTTGATTGAGGCTTCATGAGCCTTGGTGAACGAAGAAACTAGCCCCTGAATGACATCTTCAGAGACATTGGACCGAGAGGAAGAGGAGGAAGCGATGAGACTGTCGATTTTCTCGTGAAGTTCCTTGAGATGCTTTTTAGTGACAGGAGCATCATTGTCATCATCACTTTGAACTTGATACAGACTATAGTAGACCGAGTCAAACGTCATGTCTTCTCCACCAAGAAAAGGTTCATCATCTGCTGAGTGGTTGGGAGATGAAGGCGAGGGTGGAGGTTCGGTTGTGGTAGTAGGTTCGGGTGTGGAAGTATGTTCAGTAGCGGGTGTGTGTTTAGGTGCTGAAGTATGAGCCCCCGTATCAGATACGTTGGTTCGAACTCTAGTAATGGTTGTTATCGTAGCTTCTGAGAAAATAGGAGGTGGTACAGGGATAGAGGTGGGTGGTATTTGAGTAGTAGAGGTTATGGGGGGAATAGAAATAGAAATAGAGATTGGGGGAGGAGAGACTGGTTTAGATTAAATAGGTACCTCAGGTGAAGATGAACGGGGAAGAGTGTTACCTCTAAGTGACTCCTCAGAGTCAGAACCGTCATCCTCTGATTCACTGGAGGAAGAGGCAAGAATGAGTTTGCGCCTGGGTTGGGTTTTACTCTTCTTTGGTGGAGGTGATTGATCTGCCTTCGAAGGTTTTCGCTTCATTGGAGAAGGACCTTTCGCTCCTTTGAAAACTTTCTTGTCTTTCCCTTTTTCTGTTTTCTTTCCCCTAGGAGCAGGCTTGTCAACGTCGTGGATAGATTGAATCATTTCTGGAGTGAGCTCTCTGGGGCCTGAACGAAGAAACTCCTTGTAAGTCTTGATGATGCGACTGTCCCTTGGAACACACACATACATTGACTCAGGGATTGAGCCAACGAACTGAAATTTTGAGGAATCAGACACTATGATCTTCGTTGTGTGGAAAATACCGATCGAGGAGAGTGGAGAATCAGCAACGACAGGGACATGATACTTGTCCATTGCCCACTTTGTGACCAGAGTCCAGAATCTGGCATAAGAAATCTCAGAATGGCGAGAAGTAGACGCAAGGCTTTGAATCAGCTGTTGCCATAAAACCGATCCATAGTCGAGATTGACTCTGTGGTACATCCCATAGAAAATTTTCATAAACAGTCTGCTAGCCCCATCAGAACCTGCACTTCATTCTGATAATCCTTTGAACAACACAGTGAAGAAGCCATTCCACTGAGGAGGAAGACATGATTTCTTGAACTTGGTAACAGTGGTTATAATTTTGGTATATCCCATGTTGTAAAACATGGAGAACAGCTGTCCCACAGGAATAGACTCAGGGTTAACCCTTGACTCATCACGCTCGAACCCTAGAAGCGAACAGAATCACTGTTTGGAGATGGAGGTTTTGGTATCAAGAATGTCAAAGAAGATGCGATCGACAGACTTGTCATAGTGGGTTGTCGAGAAGATCTGCGACAAGCACTCTGATGTGCACAAAAGTACCCACTAATTTTAATATTTATGACCTAACAAACTTAGACTAACTATGCACTTATAGGCAGTGTACCTAGTCAGATTACAGTATAGCTTAGGTAAGTCGGGTGTCGATCATAGGGAACGGTGGTGAATTAATTTAAAATATTTGATTATAGGTTACAGGTCACATGAAAGAATAAAGAAATAGTTTAATAAATCTCAAACTAACAATTAATTAACAACCTTCGATAAACTAACAGGAAAACAAATCTCTTCATGTACTTTGATTTAGATAAATTACACCTTAAAAACATAGATAATTGCATACATAAATTCATTTATTTATGTTCACCAATTCCTAAAATGATTAGATTCGCGTTCACTACAACTAATCCTTTAGCAAACAAGTCAATGCAAACAGTGATCAGTTGATTAAACTAACATGCTTCCTAGTGTTCAGTTCGTATCAAGCAAGACTTGTAAATATAGTTAATCAAATTAATCATTTAATTTAACCTCTTGTTGATGGTCATCAAACAAGGCTCACACATTAACTTACTTATTCCCAAGTTAATCCTAGTTTTACCTTCGTTATTCCTAGACTTATAATCTCGATGGTCATCAAAATCATAAGCAACAAGCAATCAAGCAGATGTTCATACAACTCAATTTACTTAATAATTAACAGCAAATAATTATCATTAATACGTAAGGATCTTCTAACAAGCTTGGCAAGATAAATTAAACATAAACAAATAATTCAATATAGCAATTAGTCTAATAATCAAATCTTCATTCAATCACAAACGCAAAGTAAAAGGTTTTTACACCCAAATCAGAAACTAAATACAGAATAGTAACACAATGGAATGCTAAACATGGTCACGTTAACAACCCATATAATTACCGACATGTATCCGCTCTCCAATCCTTCCGATCTCCGCTCCCGTTAGCTTAACGGCCTTCTGGCCGCCTCCTAGACCCTCAAAACGGCAACTATGAAGTTTTCTTGTTGCACAAGTCGAAGTGGAATATCATAGATTATCAAACTGGTGGAATGATATGGGGTATTTATAGTTGATGGAGATGGAATTATATGGAATATTACAGTTGGATTGGAATAAGGAAACTAATGTGGCTTAGGGATTAAGCAAATAAAGATAAGGAAAGTGGTGCTTGGGGAAAAAGTAACTTGGAGGGAATTTCCGTCTAGCTTTTATGCTTCATCTTCAAGGCCAATTTTGGATAAGATAAGTGTCGAATTAGCCAAAAGTCCCTCTCACATAAGTCGTAGGAAATTTCATCTAGTTTTCAGAACATTTTTATTCGCGTCGATTGGACTTGTGAGTCATCAGATATACCCGAAACACTGAAGAGGGGTCAATCTGCCAGCAATATCCTTTTTGCATCTTTTCAGCTCCATTCTCTTTCTTTTGCATTCCATCTCCCATTTTAACTGTAATTAAATATTTCAAAGCATATTATGTATATTTTAGTTCTAAATAATAATAATAAAGGCTAAAATATTAAGATATGTTATACATAAATATATATAAAAATACACATATCACACTCCATTGGAACGATTTCAGACTTGGTTAATGCTTGAACCAGTGGGGAGTGCTTAAGACACTCCATGATTGGGAGCATGAAAGCGTCGTAGACATGTGGGGTGAGATCAACGATCAGGCTTTGTTGAGGTCGGATAGGCAGAATGTGGGAGGTAGCGTGAACTGAAGAAGAGTCCGCCATTGAAGAGTGGTTTTGGAGAAGATGATGAACAGTGGGAGAAAATAATTTTTTCTTGCTCTCTGAATATTTGGTGCAGTAAAGAGGTAAAAGACTTTAGGGTTTACCCTTTATACCGTGGGTAGAAGAGAGAGAAGAATACGCTCCCAAATCTTCTTGAAAATCGAAGCGTTTCCTGAGGTTATTGACGCGTGACAGTTTGGCAACCCCTATGATTACGGATGAGAGAGAAAAACTCTTCCGTTTCGCACGCGTTCCCATCAAATACCCTTTTGAATTCCTGAACCGATAAGCTTCCGGCTGAGTCAGCAGATTATCCTTAGCTGCCGTCACTAAATAAAAGCGAACACGTATATCATTAACCACCACATCGCGTTTAGAAGATAACATTAAATCTCGGAGCCAAAAAATAGCTTGTAATGAAGGTAGCCAGATTTTTAGAAAATCAAAAAGATTTTCGTGCATAGACTGTCAAAGATAAAGAAATAAATCAACATATATGTGGGAATTTGTGATGTCAATAGAGACACAAAACAGTAGATCCCGGGCACAAATCTCTTTCTTCAAAGTCAAGAGAGACCTTAAAGTGTTTGTGTGGTTTCCCGATGAATTACGATCAATCACTAGTTAAGAAGTGTTGAAAGGCATCTTTTAATAAGGCTTATTTGGGAGGCTTTCACTTTAGTTCAGAATTCCTGATCTTGACATATGACAGAAATCGACTGAAGAACTTGCGAGACCAATGTGGTCTGTTGAACAAGTAGGTTTGGATAATATTTAAGTGACCTGTTGAAAATAGTTGGAGTGAAATCTCAAAAAAAAAATTAAAATTGGATTCTAAGGGAAGAAATGTTATGGTATGTAACAATTTCATAAGAATCACACGAAAAGAAAAATTAGAGATTTCATGGTACAACCACTTGGATGAATTCGTTAATTCATGAGTGAATACTAGAGCAAGTTCAATTGTTAACCGTCAATGCATAGTAGGTATTGAATTGTGGGTTTCACTTAGCACGTAGTGAAACGAAGCTAAGATCACAAACACAGAGATTGTGTAACCATAAACCTCAGTGGTAATTTCGGAGAGTCTCAAGGGTTACTTGTATGAAGCGAATATGATGGAGAAAAATATTTGAGGTGGTAAAGAGAAAACAAAGTACCTCTACTATAAAAATAGTGACCAAGCAGAAAAACTCTTAACTCATATGAGAAAAGAGTAAGGTAGCTCATGATTAGAATAAATGTAGTAGCCTAACTGGGAAGACGAGGTTTGTATGTACCAAGTCAGTAAGGCTTTATTCAAAATCAGTTGAGGCTTTGGACAACATGCAACAGCATGCTTCTAGGGACACTTAACTAGTAGAAAATGTGAGAATAATACCTGCCCCATCGATAATCCATAAACGGTGAATACAAACAGAAGTAGAGACAAAAGGAAAAAGAAAATATTTTTGGAGTTTGTAATAACTTAGTAAAGAGAAAAATAAGACAAATCAAACAAAAAAAATTGAAACCGAACCCGAGATATACCGAACGCTCGGTTCATTTCGGTTCAAAAAAAATTTTAGAAAAGGAAAAAAAAGATTTTGGAAAACAATTGTACAAAAGTTTACAACCAAAGAAACTACCTTTTTGAGATAAGCGAAAACAAGCGCAATGGGACCGAACCCGAGCGGTCGGTTCATTTCGGTACCCATGTGAACCGAACCCGAAATAGACCGAACGTTCGGTTCATTTCGCTTCCAAATTTTAGTTTTGTGAAGGAGTTTTTGGTACTGACTCCGATTCCATGATACCTAGTCCTTGCAGAATTTTATTAAAACTTGCTTCAGGAAGGGCTTTGGTGAAGATGTCAGCCAGCTGATCAATGGTTCGAACAAAGTGAATTTCTATGTTTCCGTCTTCCACATGATCCTTAATAAAGTGATACCTTAATGCAATATGTTTGGTCTTGGAATCTTGCACTGGGTTATGACAGATTCGAATTGCTCTTTCTGATTCGCAATATAGTGAGATCTTTTTCATATTGAGTCCATAGTCCCAGAGTTGGCTTTGGATCCAAATCACTTGAGATGTGCAGGAAGCGGCTGCAATGTACTCTGCTTCAGCTGTAGACAGAGAAACACATGTTTGTTTCTTAGATTGCCAGCTCACCAACTTCCCGTTGAGGAATTGACACCCTCCTGTAGTACTTTTCCTGTCTAAACCACATCCTCCAAGGTCTGCATCTGATTAGGCTTGAACAAAGAAACCTGAGTTTGAGGGATACCAGAGACCGAGAGAGGTGGTTTGCTTCAAATACCGGAGGATATTCTTCACTGCCAACATGTGTGGTTCACGAGGATTTGCTTGAAACCTGGCACAATAGCACACAGAGAACATTATATCAGGCCTGCTAGTTGTGAGGTACATCAGGGAACCAATCATTTGGCGATATAGCGTTATGTCAACTACCGGTTTTTCCAATGATGGTGTGAGCTTGGTCCCGAACGCCATAGGGACTTTGACTTTTGAATCTCCCATCATGCCGAATTTGGCAAGAAGAGTCTTGGTATATGCTTCCTGGTTGATAAAGATGCCTTCGGGTCCCTGTCTAATATTTAAACCAAGGAAAAAGTTAATCGGACTCATTGAGCTCATTTCAAATTTTGTCTCCATCAACTTTCTGAATTCAGCTGTTAGGCTAGGATTCGTTGAGCCAAAGATGATATCATCGACATAGATCTGAACTATCATAAGGTGGTTACCTTCCTTTTTACGAAAGAAGGTTGGGTCAACCGAACCTTGTTTGAATTTAGACATCTTTAAAAACTTAGTTAATGTTTCATACCATGCCCTAGGTGCTTGTTTCAGACCGTAAACTGCCTTATCTAAGATGTAGCAGTGATTTGGATACTTTTCATTCATGAAACCAGGAGGTTGCTCTACGTACACCGTTTCTTTAAGTTCCCCATTCAGAAAAGCGCACTTCACATCCATTTGGTAGACCTCGAAATTCTTGTGTGCAACATAGGCAAGAAATATTCGAACAGATTCCAGCCTTGCTACTGGAGCAAATGTCTCTTCGTAATCAATTCCTTCTTCCTGGCAGTATCCTTTTACCACTAGCCGAGCCTTATTTCGAATCAAATTACCCTCCTTATCCATTTTGTTCCTGAAAACCCATTTGAGACCAACAACCCAAGCATCTTTTGGTGTTGGAATGAGTCTCCAGAATTTATTTCTTTCAAACTCGTTGAGTTCGTCTTGCATTGCCTGGACCCAATCAGAATGATCAAGGGCAATATTGACGGTCTTCGGCTCAATTTTGGACATGAAAGAATTAAACATGCAGAACTCTACTTTGGAGAACAAAGCAGCCTGTTTCGCCTTCAGTTGTGAACGAGTTTGAACCTTCTCTGATGCGTCACCCATTACATGAGATAAGGGACGATCTCTGGTCCATTTGGTGAGAGGAGGATAGTTTGGATCATAGGATGGATCCAATTCATCATTTACCATTTCTTCCAACTCTGATTGAATGTCATCGTCATAGAGCATATCGGAATGCTCCCCCTCGACAGATGATGAGCTAAGAAATCTTTCTTCAATCGGGATTTCGGGTTGATCCAGGCTTTCGGGTGTTACTGGACTTTCGGGTGCGGAGTGACTTTCGGGTGCAATAGGACTTTCGGGTGCAGAGGGGCTATCGTGTGCGTCAAAAATTGGATTCTCCCCCTGAATATGTGAGTCATGCTCATTTGAAGAGGATAGATTCTCCCCCTCGACAGAAGTACCGCTCTGGGGAGGTTCTTTTCGAACTGGTTCATCCACTCCCATTTGTTTGGCTGCATCTTCGACGATCTTCTTTAGGTGATCAATCTTGTTGTCTGCTGCCGTGGCTTCAGAGTGAGCTGCTTTCTCAGGTTCATCAAATAGATCCATGAACTGGTCAAAGAGATTGGCGATAGAGGCTGTGACTTGACCTGTTTGAGAGAAAATCTCTCCTATTGCTTCTTCATAGGATTTCAATTTCTTGACGTAATTGTCGTCGAACGTCACATAATAGGTTTCTTCAATTCTTTTAGAATGCTTATTCAAAACCCTGTAAGCCTTTGAAGTAAGAGAATATCCCAGAAAGATACCTTCATCAGCTTTGACATCAAACTTCTTGCGATGTTCTTTGGAGTTGAAGATGAAGCATCTGGAACTGAACACGTGAAAGAACTTGACATTCGGCTTCCTGTTGTTGATTATCTCATAAGGAGTGAGAAAGAAACGCTTATTGAGATAAGACCTGTTCTGAGTAAAACATGTTGCAGCAATGGCATCAGCCCAAAAATATAAAGGAAGGGAAGCAAAACTTAGCATGGTTCGTGCCGCATAACACAAGGATCGGTTTCGCCTTTCGACAATTCCATTATGTTGAGGTGTATAAGGGGCTGAGAAGTTGTGAGTGGTCCCTTTTTCTGCCAAAAAGTCTTCGAATTCTTTGTTCTTGAATTCCAGTCCATTGTCGCTCCTAATGTTTCGAACAACTTTTCTCAGTTGTACTTCGACCTGCTTGATAAATATTTTTAGTTTGGGAGTCGCCTCAGATTTGTGCTTTAGGAAGAATACCCAAGTAAAACGTGAGAAGTAATCAACAATAACAAGGATATACTTGTTACCGCCAATGCTCTTGATTGATGATGGACCATATAAGTCGATGTGAAGCAACTCAAGTGGTTCAACAACTTTTGTGTTTATAATCGTTGGGTGACTTTGGCGACTTTGTTTCCCCATTTCGCATGCAGCGCACAAGTGTTCACGATCAAACTTGAGCAATGGAAGACCCCGAACATGACCACCGGTGACAAGCTTGTTGATGTCTTTGAAGTTAAGATGTGAAAGCCTTCGGTGCCACAACCAACTTTCGTCTGAGTGAGCTTTGGATAAAAGACATATTGCTGGAAACCCTTTGATTGGTCTGAGATTTAGAGGGAACATTTCACCTTTACGATCTGATTTGAGAATGACTTTGTTGGATTTCTTCTCTATAATTTCTGAACCTTCGTCATCGAATGAGACTTTGAGATCGGTTCCTCCCACCAGCTGTGACACACTGTTGATGTTATGTTGCAACCCTTCTACATACGACACCTTACTGATTGTAAAATCTCCATTTGTTATCATCCCATAACCCTTTATTGTTCCATAAGAGTTGTTACCGAACTTGACATTGCCACCATTTTTTAGTGACCGAAACTCCCTTAACTCTTCCTTCCTTCCTGTCATGTGACGTGAGCAGCCACTGTCTATGTACCATTCGTTGTCAAACTGCTCGTCACTGATAACCTGCAAAGATTAGGTAGATTTAGGAACCCAAAGTTTCTTGGGTCCACGTGAGCCTTTTAATGAAACAGGAACAGTAAGAGAAACATCAACAAGATATGTTCGTTTTATTAAGGTTGTTTCGTCTTTTCTTTTAATAGTAAACACTTTGATTTTATTAGAATTGGATGTAGGTGTTTTGGTTTCAGGTTCTGGTGTTTGGACTTTAGCCTGCTTTCGGTCTTCCTTAGCTGAGGAAATCTTCCTTTTTCCTTTCAAATCCTTTGACGATCTTGAATTTGGTGTAGGACCAGAATTAGGCTTAGAAGAAGATTGAGAACGAGAAGAATTAGAATGAGAATCTTTCCTGACTTGAGGTTCGAAATGACTTTTTCGGTTGTGGTCATTTGAGGGACCGAACCTGGACCTTCGGTTGCCGTTTAATGATGAACCGATGCTGAATTTTTGGGTGTTGTAGGTTGGTGGCCCGAAACTGGGTCTTTTATTGTAAAAGCTAGACGGGCTGAAATCTGGTCTTTGCCTGTTGTTGTTTGGCGGACCGAAACTAGCTTTTCGGTTGTTGTTGTTGCTTTCGGGACCAAACCTATCCTTTCGGTTATGTTCTTCCTGTGGCCCGAAAGTCTTCCTCTGGTTCTTTTGAATTGGAGATTCGAAGTTCCTTTGACTCTTGTTTTCTTCTCCTTTTGACTTAGAATTTTTGTCAAAGTGAGTGTAGTGAGGATTTTGGGAGCGCCAAAACTGCTTTCGCTCTGAGAGATTTTTCTTGTATCTCAAGTTTCTCTGGCGCTTTTGATTTTTCACCTGTTTCGGTTGTCTGTGGATATTTGCCTTTTGTTTCAGCTTCTTAGCAACAGGTTCACTCTTCATGGAAGAGGTTTTGCTTGTTGAGGTGACTTCTTCCACTGGAATCTCTTTTGTGCCACTTGAACTTGGAACGTCAAAGTTGGTAGGCTTATTCAGAGGTTCGGGTACATATCTACCTTTGGTCTTCCATGATGTTCGCTCTGACAGACCAACTGTTTCGTCTGCGTTGTCTATCGGTGCAGACCAGAAAAACTCATCATAGCCATCTGCATTATCTTCGTTCACTATGGCAGTGAGTTCGGCTGTCTGATGTCCGGTTACTCCTGTGACCTTATACACCTGATTGGGAGTTGTTCTAACCTTCTGAAACACAACTGCCTTTTCTTTAAGGATTGGGGACTTAGTTTTGGACAAACGAGCGAATTCCACAGAATTTTCAGAAATCAGGTTTTTGTGGTTTTCAGGTTCGCTCCTGACGAACTCGGAACAGTCAACTTCGTCCTCTACAGAAATTTCACTCATATCATCGTCCTCATTAAGTTCAGATGCATTTTCAACATCAATTTTATCTCTGAACTCAAATTGGTATTCAATGAGTCAAATTTTTGTATGGTTTCGGCCCTGAGTTTCATCTTATCATTTTCATCCAAAAGATTTTTAAGCATGTCCTTATGGTCTTTGGACTTTATAAAGGATTCAATTTTGTCCAGACCATACATGTAAGTAGGGTTGACATCATCAGAAGATACAACACTTTCACAGTTGTATGCTTCGGCATCAATTTCAACCTCCTTAAACTCAAGGAAGGGTAAAATCATGCGATGTATCTTCTGTCCTATTTCACAGTTTAAATGCAGTTGAGTAATGTTAGCATAAAGCCTTTTGGCAATCAAACAAAAAACATTCCTTTGTTTTAATAATTTGAGATTGTCTCTTTGCAAATAAATGTTTTCATCCCTAGACTTAATCAGCTCCAACTCTTTATGCTCTATCCACATCCTTCGCTCCTCACTCTTGGATGACACCCTGCTTATTTGGTCAGTTAGATTGGAATTCGTGACCCGTGTTTGCGTTAAACAACTATCTAGATTTGAAATTCTTGAATTCAAGTTATTTAATTCCTTTTCATATGATTTTTGTGGAATTTTAAATGAAACAAAAATAGATTGTACCTTCTTGATCAGTTCATCAAGTTCACTGATCTGCACACTGAGAGGTTTCGCTATAAAGCATAAGTCCTCTCTCTTTTTAGCCTCTTCGTTTCCACCATCAGTGTTGTATCCCCTCATCTGAGATACATCGGTCACCATCAGACATCTTCCATCAGTTTCACCACTCTTTGCAACATAAGCCTTTCCATGAGAAGGCTTTCTCACTTCATCGTCTTCTGAGTTAGTCGACCACACCTGCACGCCACCGAACTCATCATCATCTACCGAACCCTGCAGAATAAGAGCATTCATGGAGGGATTAGCAGCAGATTTCATCCTCTTAATCTCCTCCAGTCTTTTTAGGAGACTAGCTTCTTCATCTTTCTCTTCATCTTTCTCTGCTATCTTTTTCAGCATGCAATCTTTTGCATAGTGATTTTTCCCACCACAGTAGAAGCAACTGACACCAGAGTCAACGTCACCTTTCGTTTCCTTCTTCGATTCTTCAACCTTCGGTTCCTCTTTCACCTTTTCAGAGTTGTAGCTTCCCTCCCAATTACGATTTTTGTTGGTAGGGAACTTTTTCTTAATGAACCTTCTGGGATTTGACACCATCATAGCATAGTCTTCAGCTGTCAAATCGTGATCTCCCAGATTTAGATCCTCTTCGTCTTCTGCTGCACTCTTACCTTTGGACAGAAGCACCAAAGATCCCAGATTTGAAACCACGCTTTTCTCTTGCAGCACTATCTTTTCCTGGGATTTCAGAATCCCCACTAGTTTCGCCAGCGAGTACGATTTGAACTGCTCGTGTGCTTTAACCGTTGACACAACAGCTCTCCATTCGGATCTTAGGCCATTCAGGAAAGTGACCTTCTGTTCGATGAGCTTCCGTTCAATATCATGTTTGATCATCTTGCTGAGAAGATGATTAAAGTGATCAAATGTCTGCGTAACAACCTCTTCTGGCTTCTCCTTGAACTCTCCAAATTCAGAGAGAAGTAAAGTTTGAATTGAGTGCTCCAAATCTTCATCTGTGGAATACAGCTCTCGCAGCCGATCCCATATTTCCTTTGTTGTACTGCAAGAACTCACCAATCTAAACGTGTCGGATTGAAGAGCGAATCGAATTAGTCTCAATGCCTTAATGTTGCATTGAAACTTCTCCTTTTCGTCCTGAGCAACGTCTTTCACGTCTTTTAACAAATCATTGTACTCCTTTTGAGTTTTAATAATCCTGGGCGTGCTTGAATGAGCGAAAGGGCTAGAAGTGATAGCTTCCCATATCAGATACCCGTTATCTTCAGATCCAATAACGTAATCTTCAAAGTGGTGCGTCCATACTTCATAGTCTTGAGTATAGAGAATTGGAATCTTGGTGGTTGATCCGATACTGTTAGAGATGTTGATGGGATTGGATTGAGAATCGTCCATGCTTGATCGTGTAACCTGTTATAAGATTAGACTTTGTAATACGTAATATTAGGGAAAAATAAGAAATTAATGAGATACGTCAATTATGAAGTGACGGCCCAATAAATATCAATGAATGCAGAATAAACCCTTATCGCTTCTTTCACAGAAGAGATGTGTATGAATTACACAGTCTCCTGCTCTGATACCAATTGATGAGTTAAGCAACTCTTTGATCGTTTAGATCTTTAAACATGTTAATCACAAAGACATAAACAGAAATATCAAACACAAGAGTGAATCAAAATATGTCGAATGATTCAATAGATTCAAGCCTCAGCAGAGCTCGACAAAGAACTTCCGCTGTAGAGGCTATTAGGGTTACAAACGATAAAGATAATATCTAAGAATGATCGACTTCAAATCTTATGTACTAAGATGCATGCAAGCAGCTATAAATACTAAACCCTAGAAATAAAGTCACGGATGGACAGGCCCAATCCGGATACAAAATTAGACTTAAAGAACGAGCCCAAAGACGCAACATCTAACAGACCCAACAGAAGATAAAGCCCACCTTCGCATATATGTATACTATTAATTCTAATAACTCATCATATGCTAATTCTTGGGTCTTGGATACAGGATGTGGTTTTCACATTTGTTCTGATTTGTAGGGTCTAAAAAAAGTAGGGATGTGGAGCACGGGAAGATGAACCTCATCATGGGGAATAGGAAAGTGTCGCATGTCACCAAGATTAGAGTTTACTCTTTATTGCTTCGTAGTGGGTTAGAATTAGATTTGAATAATTGTTGCTAGACGTTCGATATGGCGAGAAACCTTATTTCCTTTCATGGTTTGTATAAACAAGGTTTTGGATTTTCATTTAATAATACAATTGGTTCTATTAATGCTTTTTATAATGGAAAATTTTATTTTAAACCATTGCCTTGTAATTGTATATATGAAACTGTGATGGTTGTAGACAACTTATGAAATAATGTAGTGCATATTGATTCGTCCAATGGTTTGAAGAAAGCATGCTTGTGGCATTGTCGTCTTGGACATGTCAATAAGAAGCGAATAGCCCAACTCCAAAAGGATGGAGTGTTGGAGTCATTTGACTTAAAGTCGGATGATACATGTGAATCTTGTTTGCTTGGAAAGATGACCAAGTCACATTTCACTGGTTCTTGTGAAAGAGGTGAGGGTTTGTTGGATCTCATATACACCGATGTGTGTGGGCCCTTCAGATCTGCCACAAGGGATGCTAACTGCTTCATGTGACTTTTACTGATGATTATAGCTGATATAGGTATATCTACTTAATCAAGCATAATTCAGAAACCTTTGAAAAGCTCAAAGAGTTTAAACAAGAAGTGGAGAATTAGCTGAGCAGGAAGATAAATATGCTCTGATTTGATCGAGGTGGTGAGTATCTTAGTATCGAGTTCCACGACTATCTTAAGGAATCGGGAATTGTTTCACAATTGACGCCACCTAGGACACCACAGTTGAATGGTTTGGCTGAGAGGTGAACTCAAACCTTGTTGGACATGGTTCCTTCCATGATTAGTCGAGCTTCGTTACCTATCTCATTCTAGGGGTATGCCTTAGAGACTGCTGCCTATATCCATAATCTAGTCCCAACTAAGAAGGTTGCCAAAACACCTCACGAAATGTGGACATGGAAGGTTCCCTCGTTAACACATATCAATGTTTTGGGTTGCGAGGCCTTCATAAGACGAGAGACTCATGACAAGCTCGAACCTCGTGGTGAGCGTTGTATTTTCATCAGCTACCAACATAAGTTCTTTGGATATCTCTTCAATAGACCGAGTGACAATGTTGTCTTCGTTACGAGGAGAAGGGTTTTCCGAGAGAGAGAACTCATATGCCAAGAGGACAGTAGGAGGCAAATTGACCATGAAGAGCTTCAAGAGTTAAATGATGAAGGAACCTCAAACAATAGCACTCAACCCGAGGAGGAAACTCCTGTTGAACCAGTTGACGAGTCCATACCTCTAAGACGCTCCAGTAGAGTTAGTGTTTCACCTATGTTATAAGGTTTTCATATAACAACTATAGATGATACGTTTATCAGTGATAGAACATTGATAAATTTGGACGAACCTAACAACTACAAGGAAGCCATGGCAGGTCCCGAGTCTAGAAAATGGAAAGAGGCGACGGACAGCGAGATTCAGTCCATGTATGACAACCAAGTTTGGAACTTGGTTGACAATGTACCAGGTCGTAATGACGGTCGGGTGCAAATGAATATTCTAGAAGAAGACCGACATGGATGGGAAAGTACACACATATAAGGCGCGATTGGTTGCGAATGACTTTATTCAAACTCCTGGAGTTGACTATGATGATACCTTCTCACCAATGGCCAAAATCAAGTCTATAAGGATTATGCTAGCCATAACTGCATTTCATGATTATGAAATATGGCAAATGGATTTCAAAACAGCTTTCCTTAATGGAAAGTTGGCTGAAGATGTTTACATGAGTCAGCCAGAGGGTTTTGTCGATGCGAAGTACCCTAATAGAGTGTGTAAGCTTGAGAAATCCATTTATGGATTGAAACAAGCATCTCGCAGATGGAATCTTTGTTTTGATGAGAAATTCAAAGAGTTGGGATTTTCGAGAAGCGAGGATAAGTCATGTGTGTATGTCAAGGCTAGTGGGAGTATAGTTAGCTTTCTGGTATTATATGTGGATGACATACTGTTGGGATTAAAACCCTAATTGTGATTTGATGAACAAGATGCGGAAAATAATAACAAACACAAATATGAAGATTAGGTCGAATGATCACTCGATTTATTCAAATATGAGGAATAAATTACACTTTCAGCATAGACTAAAGAATCTAACACTACAGAAGAAACCTCACGTGGCGGCTACATTTTGCCTCACTCTTAACCCTAATAATGAATAATACATGACTATTTATAGGGAAAAGACAAGTCTTGGGCTTTTAACCTACACTTCATCAAGGGGCCCATTGCCATCATCCATGGAGTGCTTTGAAACCCTACAATCTCCCCCTCAAAGTATGGAATGGATGACAATGCTTTAACTTCCAAAACAAGCATCTAGCAAATAAAAATATCTTGCAACGAGGAATAGATGAAGCAATCCACGAATCTTGATTCTTCAATAGTCTTCAAACACGGGCTCTAGGATATATAAATCAAGCACTGAAGTAATGTCTTTAAACTTCATTTTCGAATGTAATCCCAAAAAAAATCTTCATGAAAACCAAACCCGCCATAAAAACCCATTTCAGAACGAAGAAACCAAATCACTTCTTGTCTTTGAAGAGCTCCCCCTCTAAGTCACAATGATCTTCAAATAAGCTAATGATATAAGCCACCAAAAATTATCATGTAACAACCCAAATATTAAGATTCGTAACGCCACTTGATCGCGAAAATACTAGAAGTCGGAGATATAACAAATCCTTAGCCGAGCTCGATGAAGAACTTCTACTGTAAAGGATACTTCTCTGTAAAAGCTTTAGCAGAGCTCAATTAAGAACTTCCACTGTAAAATCTACCTTCATAATTCTACCACAAGCTTTATCAAAAATCTTTAAAATTTGGAAAGTCACAAATCCAATTTCGAATGGCCATACCAAATTCTCCCCCGATTTATAATCGAAAACGTGATTATAAATCCTTCAAATGGTCATGAGAATGATCTTGAATGGATAAAAAATTAATGTGCTCCCCCGCTACAAAATGATATATACAATGAAGTATAAAATCCGAAAAAGTCGTGAAATTTTGACATTATCACGAAAAACGACTTTCCGAACCGCCAAGACTTGATGGAATCTTTAATTTTTATGTTCACGAAAAGATATGTGCGTTAAAAAATACAAAACTGTTCACCAGCCCTTAAAACTGCAAACTTTTTCGAAAAATGGTCTGAAATTGTCACTTGCTTAAATTCAGGGGCTGGAATGGTAATTCTGCATACATATACCCCTTTATTTGTTACAAAATCTGGAAATGGTCCAAAACTGCCAAGGCATGAAAGGTATAGGGACCAAAAGAGTTAATTCGCTGAAGTTGTAGGGACCATTAATGTAACATATGCTTTCTTCTCCACTTTATCCCTTATTATAATAAGAACGCAGCGACTGATTAAACGAACAAATGGTGACTGGAATGGTGACTTCAAACGGATGTTCGCATACGAGACCACAAATCCAAATAATCAACACCCACGAATTACACTTTCGTTCCGAGAATGAAGATGCGAATCCGAGCATTTCGTAGTCGATTCCAAGCCAGATCACCACAAAGAACAGGTGCCAAATTGTTACAGTCTCAGTGCGAAACCCAGTCAATAGGTTCGCTTTCGGTCCTCCCCTCTTGCGTTCCAAGCTCAAGAATAATTCACCTGAAGCGAACCCAACCGAAGGTTGGTTCCTTTCGTTTCTATTTCCACTTCAAGCGCCTTCAGGCGAATCACCCATTCACTTTCGGTTCATCCTTCGTTCGCTTCAAACACTAACAAGCGAACCCAAGTTCATTGATACAAAAGCGAAATTGAGCATCACGATGAGAATAAGGAGCGAAACCTTAGCCAAGCCGAACCATAGGGTCGCTTTCGGTCCTCCCCTCTTTTGTTCCAAGTGCTTTCGTTCCAATGTTCACAGTCAATTTTAACTTCTCGTTTTGACCCTTGTTCATCCCAGTTGAGATACGATTTCATTTGTTCGCAGGTAAAGGCTTTCACAACAATTTTGACTTTTCTTGTTTGACAATTCAAATCGAGATACGGAAAATGTATTTGTTCCGATTCCTTCATTTTGATTGTGTTCATAATCCAGTCCTTCTGATCACAAATAGACACCCTTCATTCAGATCGCCCAGATGAACAGTAGATAAACAACATAAATCCCCATGAACAGTAAGTTGAACAGAAATCTTGATTCCAAACAGCCAAAACACCAAAAATCTTCAATAACTTGTGCATAAAATCATCAAATCAAGGACTGATACTTCAAAAATCAATAGATCTTCAAGACCCGCTCTGATACCACTTGTTGGGATTAAAACCCTAATTGTGATTTGATGAACAAGATGCGGAAAATAAGAACAAACACAAATATGAAGATTAGGTCGAATGATCACTCGATTTATTCAAATATGAGGAATAAATTTCACTTTCAGCATAGACAAAAGAATCTAACACTACATAAGAAACCTCACGTGGCGGCTACATTTTGCCCCACTCTTAACCCTAATAATGAATAATACATGACTATTTATAGGGAAAAGACAAGTCTTGGGCTTTTAACCTACACTTCATCAAGGGGACCATTGCCATCATCCATGGAGTGCTTTGAACCCCTACACATACTAATCATAATAAATGGCGTCCCAACCTTGCAGGAGGTTAAGTCCTGGCTTGGGAAGTGTTTTACTATAAAGGACCTCGGGGAAGCTGCTTACATTCTAGGGATAAGGATATTGAGAAATAGGAGTAAAGGACTAATAGGACTTAGTCAAAGTATGTACTTGGACAAGGTGTTGAAACGTTTCAACATGGAGAATTCCAAGATAGGTGAATTGCCCATTCTGAGCAATACCAAACTGGGTAAGACTCAGAGTCCAAGTGCCCATGCCGAGATATTAGAGATGAGTCGAGTACCATATGCTTCCGTAGTTGGCTCGATCATGTATGTTATGAAATGTACTCGCCCTGATGTGGCTTTTGCTTTGAGCATGGTCAGCAAATATCAGGGGAATCCTGGTATAGCTCACTGTCATGAATTAACTTATAGATTGTCTAAATTGTTTAGACATAGCAAAAGCTTGATACAAAGTTCATGAGTGCTATTGAAATCAGATTTGAGTATTGGATTGAACTCACGCTCACATGAATCACTTCATGGAATTTATCACGAGTGATTGTGAGACGATAATATAGTATAGTCTTTAAACCAAGATATATGAGTTGTTGATTACGAGTTGGTTGTGCATTGATAGTATGAAAACGCATCAGTAACTTGATGTTATAAATCATGTTGTTGTGTATAATTTAACGAGTAATTAGTACAAGCATATAAGTCGAAGTTTATATGTTCCTTTTATCCTAAGAGGATTAAAAGTGATATCTTGGGCCCCTCAATGATTTTGTTTGGACTTATGTGTCGGGCCTGGTCAGGACTCAATTGATGTGTTCAATTAAGTTCTATGTCAAACAAATTAAAAATCGAGAAACAAACTGTTTGACAATAAGTATGACTATGTTCCATGTATTTTTCTGAATGATATCTTGAAAAACAAAGGATTATATGATCCCTTATCTAAAGGACGTGTTAGAATTTGACAGTGGTTTTTTAGAGCTACGATGCTAATCGGATTTTGAAGATGCATTGGCAGTTATAGTTATTAGACATATCCAAGTGGGAAACTATTGGATTAGGTGTCTAAGACCATAACTATAATTTGTATGTACTTGACCCGATAGTAGCATGGTCCATTTTGGGTTGCATTCACCAGAACAATTTGATAGGATGGATATTTGAGAAAGATGTTATTTGTGATTTATTAATATATTGTAAGTATAATATATTAATTAAGAAATCATATTATTTAATTAGTATTGATCAAGAACTAATTTGGAACTAATTTAGTGATCAAAAGAGACTAATTAAATTAACGGGTACTGATTATGTAAATCAGTGATTCATATGGTTTGGGCTAATGATTCGTGATTGATTTGTGATGGACTAAGCTTATGAGATAGTCCATGAAGTGTAAGTCTAAATAAATTGTTGGATCATAAGCCCAAGTGTAAGAATTAGGGTTTACAAGTGACTCTTGGAATTCTACACTATATATGTAACCTTTAAGCCCCTAAAATCAGTACCAAGAGTATTCTAAGAGATATAGCCGTTTTTTTTGTGCTCCAAGCTCTCTCTCATTGTCATCCAATTTTCGGTGGTGTTTTGTAAAACATTTGAGGCATCACACCTGAGGTGCTAAGCTCTTGAAAGGCCAACTTCTACAAGCTACAACAAGAGGTGATCATCTAACTAGTTTTTATGATTCAAATATCAAATTTGTATGCTAGTTAGGCTTCATGCTTTGGAAAAATAAAATTGCATGTATAATTAGAGAAAACTTAGATCGAAAGCATTAGGGTTGTATGTGCACCATAGGGATGTTATAGTGCTCAAAACCCATCACAGACATTTATGGGTATTCTGGGAATCATTTACTTGAGCTCAGCTGATTGCACGCATCACACCCTCCCTTTTGTCCTTATAAAATCCTTTTTGTAAATTATTCTATTTTTAAAATCTTTTTAGAAACTCATTTTCTTTCAAAAGATTATCAATACCTCAGTTTGAGTTCAAACATAAACGAGAGTGTGCCTGAATCCCTCAAACCAAGGCTTTGATACCAACTTGTAACGTCCCAAAATTATGAGATAAAAAGTTCATTTTTAATTCAACCAAAACATTAATTATCTTCAAGTCAACATTCAATATCCTTTTTCAAAATATTCAAAAGTACTTTATAAGAAAACATTTATTAGAGTACTATCCGAAAATCATTATAATGCGGAAACATGTCTGGATGCGCTTTGATAAAGCCGAGGCCTTCCCTTTTGAACCGGAAGTACCTAAAACCGAAACCATAAAAATCGTAAGCACAAAGCTTAGTGAATTCCCCAAAATACCTCACACCATATATAATAAACACTTACTGGGGCCCCTCCCTTCATCGGCTCTCGTCCGACATTGGGCCCCGCCCGGCATCGAGCCCCGCTCGATATACAAATCCGTCAGCCATCAGGCCCTGCCTGGCATTGAGCCCCGCCCAGTATTCATATAAGCATATAATCATACAAACACATGTATTAATCACAAACACAATAGCATACAAAACAGTTATTGGGCCTCGCCCGACATCGGGCCTTACCTAGTAAGCATACCAACACATGATCCATGCAAGAGTCACACAGACATCTAGCATCCTAACATAATTAACCATGGGCCGGTATTGGTGTCTTCGATCCGCTAAACACAGCGAGGAATGATTGCTCGGGTTGCTGAACCAGATATCCTCACGCCAACTAACAAAATACAATATTAATCAATAATTATCTCGATAACCCAAATCTGAGGCTCACTCCATAAACCAACTTCCTAAAGGGTAAAAGACCATTTTATCCATTTCTTACTTTTTCCATAACCAAGGTCCAACCCAAATGCACAAAAGCATAAAATGGCAACCCAAAGCCCAATATGGCACAAATTCCTAATTGGGCCTAAAAACTATCATGGGACCAAAAACAAGAAAGCATATAGTCTAACCATGGCCTAAAGTCAGAATTCAATGGCCCAAAAAGGCCTAAATCCACAAAGTCCCAAAATAGCCATTCTAGGGAGTACGCCCTGCGTACTCGAGACATAAGCCATGCGTACTCGTGACGTACGCCCCACGTATTCAAACGTGAAGCACGATGTACAAACGATTGACACATAATCCAACACTACTAAGAGTGTACCCCCACGTACGCCCAATGTACACGTCAGAATCCCAAAACCAACTTTAAGCTCTTAATGGGTTAAGCCAAGATGTCCAAAACGTAGATACTATCCCTAGGCAAGGTCTTAACCATTAAGGTTGCCAAACAGGGACGGACGTAGAAATATGTAGTAGTAGGTGCACAAAAAAAATTTCAATTGAATATAATAACATAAAAAAATTAAGATTGAATTAAATATAACAAACTAGTGTAGAAAAACTTCATTAAAGACAAATTCGTCATTTCATGGGCATGTTTTCTTGGTCTCCTTGGAGTTTGTTTCCATGTTGTTGTGGTTGTACAAATTTTTGAAGGCATTATTACCAAAATTTCATTCTCATGGTGGTAAGAAAGTTTTCAATCATTTTTAAAAATTGAAATATAATGTTATCTAATCTCCATAAAATTTCATTCTCATGGTGGTAAGGAATCATCCCCTGAATGTGTGTAATGTGGAAGGAAGATTATACTATGATTTTGATGGCTAGATATTTTTGGGGGCCTAGTAAAAAAAGGTGAATTAAAAGGAAAAGTAAGGTAAAAATAAAAAAGTAAATTGTTAAGAGCAGGAGTTGAAATCGAGACCCATTACAAACGAGAACCTTAAGATGCATATCAGACCAACTCAACTGCCAAACCTTTCGTTTAAATTTTAAATTACAATAATAATATAGTTGTTTTCTAGGTGCACACTAATAAAAAACAATTTTTTTACACTAATACGGAAAAATCTAGTAGTTGCACGTGCAACCCCGTGCACCACTACAAATCCGCCCATGTTGCCAACTTTACTCTCCTACATGCCTTAATGGGACTCAACACTTAAAAAGGTGCTTAATAAGGGTCTTAATACTTGCATGAACCAAAATATTCCATAAAGTTTGCATTTTGACCTTATTGATTAGATCAAAAGACCATCTTTACTTCACGGGACTCAAAAATCCCAAAGAAACACCATAAAGTAGATACAACCTATATGATCATCAAGGTATAAGCTTTTTACCTTAGAAAGCTTGCAAATGAGAAGATACTCCTGTATCTACAAGATCAAGCCATTCCTCTCAATATTCCTCATCTTCTTTTTCACCACAAAACACCCAAAAATCACCTTCCAAGCTTAAAAATCACCAAATGCACTTAGGGTTCGAAACTAGGGTTTAATAGGGATAGAGGCTGAAGATATTAGTGTTTGGTGATGAGATAAGGAGCTTAAATAGGGTCCAAGACCCTAATTAGGGTTTGTATGAAAATGGAGTACACTCTACATACTCCCATTACACTCAGCGTACTCCTACAAGGTGCTGTGATCCTTCTCCCTAGTACACCCTGCGTACTAGGGTTAGCCTTAAACCCTACCGTCTTCCAAAGGCTACAACTTCTTCGTTATAAGTCCATTTCTGACGATCCTCATATCCACAAAAAGGTAACAAGAAGCTCTAAACTTCTACCAACTCATACTTGCCTTAAAACTTCCCGAAATAAAATCTAATTTCCATAAAAGCCCGAACTGACACTTTATCGGTATACCGTTTGGCTCCAAAACACAAATCGAACTCCCAAATCTTCTAATTTACATTACCCACACACAAATGGGTCTAAATCTCTCATACCCAAAGGCCCTAATCCTGATGATAACCCATCCTTGGGCTATAGCCTCGAATTAGGAAACGATTTGGAATAGAGTGTTACAAGTTCCAAACTAAAATTTGTTTATGATTTGGCTATTTTCTCACTGTAACAGATTTTTCCGATTTAGTTGCTGACCTGGACACATAATTATTAAATAAGATGATGAGATAGATACGTTGGGTTATATAATGCTATTCTTAACATAAAACTTGATATTCTGTTGCATTATATATTTTTTGGAATATGAAAAATATCTAATGAACACTACAACAATTAGATAAACTAGCAACAACTTCACCATTTTTTCAGGTTTATAAGAAATTTCAAATTATCTATCTAATTTTATATAACCCATCATATCCATTTCATCAACTCATTTCCCACCCTTTTTCTTGGTAACATAAATTTTACCGATTTTAGTGTTGACCTGGATGCTATGCCATCCCCATTTTTACGGTCTGAAAAAGATATTTTTATTTATGCTTATTTGGAAACAAGGTACTTATTGAGTTGCGAAATTTGTCCCATAAAAATATTTCCGAAGAAATGTTTTATTAATAAAATCTTGGGATGTCATAACTGATACAAAACATAAGTATAAACTTTACAAACCTCATAGTACTTATACTAATGGCCTAAAACCCCTTGAATCTCTCAGCATAATGTACTTTCAAACCATTACCTATGATATAGAGAAACTAAGTGACTCAGGTTGGACAACCTAGTGAACACATAGGGTTTTCAACCTACAATAATATAGTTATATATTTTATTTTACACAATCAATCCAATTACTCATTCCCGTTATTCTCACTACATGATCCTAAGGTAATGAACTTGTTGTACCTATCCTAGAGGATCTTTGTGAGTAGACAATATTACTATGGGGGTTCCTTAGCAATATATATCAATAAGGAATCCTTGAGGGGTAATAGATTACCCGAATGGACTTCTTTTCTTTTTCCAGAAAAGTATGATCATTAACACCCCCAACTGGTATTCCACTAGACTACCTAGAATAGTCAGCGGTCGTCTTCTATACTCTGTCAGATGACTGATCCCGATAATACAGATAGACAATGCATGACCTTTCACTATTATTTTATTCCCTAAAACCCTTACTACCCCAATGTGATTTAAATACGATAAAGTAATTCAAACAAGTAAAATCATATCAGTTTATCTCACACATGTAAAGAACACAGATATAAGCACATATGACATTTAAGAATACTTAATTTCTATGTGTGAGCCGAAAGTAATTATGCATTCACCTGACAGAAGTAGGTGACTCAAAGTTAGGGCAGTGCTTCGCCTTCACATTTTTCAAAGACATGGGTTTTAGCGAAAACCAGGAAAAACGTGCGGACAAGACTCCGAAACCAAAAACTCTATTTGTCGGACATCTCTACTCCTCAAAATCTTACTAAATACCCCTAGGAAACCCCAAAATTTTGGAATCAAGAAAGAAGAGTAGCTTAGAGAGACTAGGCTTGGAAAAATGGTGTGAAATGAATGAAAAACGGGAGTGATATATATAGGGTCAGGTGCGTACGCCGCATATATCAAAGAGTCGTGTCACGCACAACGACCAAGCTGGTCCATCCGACTAGTGACACGTGTTGCAAGCTAGTTTGGCCACCTTTTCTCCTTTAAGAAGCAGCCACGTGTCACCATTTCCTTGGGCTATGTCACTTGGTCTTGTGGGAAAAGCGGCACCAAAACAATGCCACGTGGCGCCCTCTCGTGGTGCCACATCATTGCATCAGGTATTTTCCTGAAATCTTCTAATGACCATAACTTTCGCATATGAGCTCCGTTTTCGACGTTATTTATATTCTCAAAATCTTCATGACGATCTCTACAACTTTCATTAAGGTCTCAACATGTTATTCTTGCTCTAACAAAAATTTATATTTAAACCGTTTTAGACTGTTAAAGCCCATACAAAATTCATATCTTCTTCATACGAACTTCGTTTTCGACTGTCTTTTTATCAACGGGTTCATACTAATGAGAGATTCGATTCTTGTTTAAATCTTTTCAATTAACAATCAACCAATTATAATTTTGTTTATGTGCCCGCACTGCAGCGTTGAAACTTCGAAAAATCATAACTCCTCTCACGAAGTCATATTTGGACATTCTTTATATGAACACTCACGGTTTAACGACTAATGCAAATTTTGTTTAGATTACTTGAGCTAAAAATCAATTTATCAGAAATTCACTTTTTTACGATACGTAGAGTTGTTCCGATTTAATTGGGAAACTTCGAAAAAACACAACTTCTTCATATGAACTCGGATTTTAACGTTCTTTATATATACGAAATCCTTATCACATATGCTATAACTTTTGTTAAAATTATTTATCCTAAATAATCTTCTATTAAAAAGTCATTGTTAATGCTAATTACACTGTATTTAATTAGCTCGAATTTGCTGGTGTTATAGATGCCTAGTCATTAAATGATTTGATGAGATGGATATCAAGTTTTATGACAAATGTAACATTAAATAAACCATCATATCCATCTAATTAACTCATTTAATTGCTAGGCGTCCATGTTAACAATGTAACGGGTAACATTTGTGTTGCAGGGAGAAAAGGGCCAATCACAACTGCATGTATAATACACACACACACACACACACACACACACACATATATATATATATATATATATCCGGTAAGAAATTTTTTTTCTACATATTTATTTTTGCGAACAAAACAAATGAATCAAATCTAACATGATTTACTAAAAAAAATTGCTGACAAAACATCTCGATGATTCATTTTATGATGATTTTGTTGTTATTCAATTAAATTATCATAAAAGCGAATTTTTTTCCTTGACCATTTAAAAATGAATCATGAATATGTTTTTTTGAGATTTTTTTCTTGTAAATCATCCGATCATTCATTTTGTTTGTTCGTTTAAAAAAAGATGAATATAAAAAATTCCTATAAAAATTTTCCTTCTTTTATATATATATATATATATATATATATATATATATATATATATATATATATAGAGAGAGAGAGAGAGAGAGAGAAACATGATTGGGTGATGACTATTTTTTCGGTGAGGACTCATGAGGACACCTTGAAAAATTGAAAAAAAAAAATAATAAAAAAATACAAAAATCATAAAATCGAGTATAGTACTATATTGGAGAGAAAAAAATTGGAAAAAAAGAGTATAATACTATGCTCGATTTTATGATTTAATTTTTTTTTTTCAATTTTTTAAGGTGTCTTCATCGAAAAAAGAGTATTCACTGGAACTGTGTGTATATATATATATATATATATATATATATATATATATATAATCTTAATGATATATTTTTAAAATTATAATAGGAATTATTTAATTCGTTAATTTAAATTTGATGTTATATGCAAAACATAAATAAAATATCAAATAAATTTAAAGAAAAAAATCTATTTTTAAAATACTTTAATAGTTAAATATTTTTAATGTAGGAACTGATTCGTACATAATAATTTTTCTCCATACATAATAATTTGTATTCTAAAATGTTATATTGCAGAATTCTATAAAACATAAATTGTTGTGTATAAAGAAAAAATAGTTGTGTACGAGTCACGTTGGTTTAAACAAGGGTGTGCATGACCTGGGTTGGGTCGGTTTTGGGCTAAATCCGAACCCAACCCAATAATTTCGGCTTTCAATAATTCAAACCCAAACAAAAACTAATTGGTTCAAGTTTTCGTGTTCTTGGTTTTCAATGGGTCAGTTTTGGGTTTAAACTCAAACCCAACTACAACCTTACTTCTCGACAAAGACTCAGTGACATTTCTTATACAATAGAAGAAATGGCTTCATGTTTATGTATTGGAGCGATGTGGGATGCGAACTAATCTTCAGAAAAACGATTTGTACTGAACAAGCTTATATTATATGTCAAAACACTTAACCAACGATTCGTACATGTTTTTGAATCACGTACATTTTTTTTTTAAATCACGGAAACAAAATATATAGATATGAGGCTGGCAAAATAAAGTAAGCATGGGACATCACAAATAAGAATCAAACTAATGACCTCAAGTATAATAACAAGATACCTTAACCATCACACCAAACTTTTATTTGTGTTTTTAACTCATGCAAATCGTGTATATACTTATATAATTCACATAATACATATATTTATTAATATTAGGTTAAATTCTGTTTCTTTCGGTTTTAGTAAACCCAAAAACCGAACCCAACCCGAAATTTTTGGTTTTTGAAAAATCAAAAGCCAACCCGTCGGTTTATACTTCAGTTTCGGTTTTGTCGGTTTTTATCGGTTTTTCGGTTTTCGGGTTCGATTTTGCTCGCCCCTAGTTTTAAATATAAACGTAATATACACAGATCTTTCAAAAATGGACTAAAATCATGGATCTAGATGAACAATTTCATATCGACTAGAATAAAGTTCAATATACGTCAAAGGTTTATATGTGCAATTAAATTATTTATCTAACCTATCATTATTTTCAAAGTTGCTAGCACAACGGCCTAAAAGGATAGATTTGAATTTATCAATTTGAAACCATTTCTAAGATTCATGACCCCTAACATTCGTATGGGCATTAATTCTGTAATTTATTACAAAATCCAATGTACAACCAACTAAGCTAGCAATACTACTAAATGAACCAACCACTCGCACCGCATAATTCATATCCATATAGACGTCCACAGCTGAAACGATTAATGTCAAAGGACAACCAAGTTAGCTCAAAGTACCACTGATAATTGAATACATGACAAATACCTACCATATGCATGTTTCCAACATTAGTGGCGATGTCACCAAAACAAATAATTTTAGGTCGTACTTTAATGAACCAAAAGGAAGATTGATGCTACTTTAAAACACAAGTTCAATAAGAAAAATTCAAACATATCGTAAGATTAACATATAGTAAAACTTTTAGAATATTCACATAGTGATTTTATTCCAGAAACATATATAGATCGAATTTGAACCCATGCAAGAAATCAGTACACCTTAGGCTTTAGGGTATAATAGGATTCTTACGGGTAGAATCCTATGTGGCATGCACTTTTCACGCGTTAATACCACTCCAAGAAGACGTAGTTGTGTTGGGGATTGGTTTGATCCACGGAAGCTTACAGACATTTTCATTGATCTGGAGGTCAGAAGATCAATTTGGCTTGTATTACGTGACATTTATTCTTTTCCACCAACTTTTTAACTTGCAATGGAGTTATTACTCCACATTTTTTCAATTAGTAAATATCATTAAATTTAAAGATGGCAAATTTAATACAATAATAAATATGAATGTTTTAATTAATTGACTTAATATTTGGTAAAATAAAAATAGTCATATTTACTTATTTAGATCTATAATATTTTTAGTGATTTGAAAACATTATGATCGACGCTTTTGAGCGATGTTTATTTGTTATTGAAAATTATATATTTTTTTAACTTTAGTTAGTAAAATGATTATTTGATTTTAAAAATTATGTTTTTTTTATTTAATTTAATATATAAAAAAAGTGGAATAGAGGTGGTGGAGTGGTAACCATTTCCAATGGGGTAACGTTGTAGTGGAGATGATATCACACATATATAACATCACTTTTTTAGTGAAGATGTAGTAACCATACCTCGTAGCCTTATCATAGGATAGAATTGGCTTCACGAAAGATTGAGCTAGCTAGTTAACTCCATATTTCTTAGTAAATGCAGGAGAAAGTCACATTAGGGATGAGTGTGGGACGGAACCGGAACCGACTGGTACCGTTCCCGATCTCCTTAAAACCGAATTTAATCGAAAGTTAATCCCGAGTACCGGATCAATATATATGTCAAGTTTGTTGTATTCACGAAATGATTGTGTAAAGTGTTTTGAAATGGGAATATACTACTTGATTTTTAAATGAGATTTTAATCATGATCAGGCGCTTACACTTAGGTTATCCGGAGTTGACGGATTTCCACGCGTGAGGAGCTGACTTGGCATCGTTGGAGATGCGTGAACACCGCCCCCAGGGTGGGTGGGTTGGGTGTGACGTGGGTGGTAGGACGGACGAATATATGGGTTTTGATTGGCTGAGCTTAAATTTGAACGTTGGCATCTTTTTTGACCGTTTGAAAGCATTTAATAATAAAAAATTCTATTCATTATTATTTTAATTTCTCTCTATATATAAATTCATTTCACACATTTTTTTTCACAATAAAACACACACACTCTTTCAAACACAATCACACACTTTAAAAAAAACATTGGATAACTTTTTCGGTTCAATTTCTTCTTCATCCGATGATGATTCTGATGACGTCTTGGTTTTGCACGCACTATTTCCTGTGGCACAAGACATGGTATGTGAGAAAGGCGAAAGTTCACACGGTTAGAAGAAGCAAAGAAAATGGATCAACCGGGATCGAGAGGTGACAAATGAACTTTTGGTATGTGATTATTTTACCCCTGATAGTTTATATGATCTATCGAAATTTGAAGAACGTTTTCGTATTAGTAGAAATTTCTTTTTATGTATAGCTAAAGCTTTGGAATGGAATTATGAGTTTTTCCAATTAAGATGGGATGCTAGAGGTAAACATGGTCTTAAGATAATACAAAAATGTACGACCTCTCTTAGACAATTGGGATATGACATAGCCGCAGACGCATCAGATGAGTATTTGAAAATGTCTTAGAGAATGGGTCGAGACTGTACATATCTTGTTTGTGAGTATGTTATAGAGCTTATCGTGGCATATACTTACTGCAGCAGCAGCGACCTCAATAGCAGCGGTGTACCGCTCACCAAATGTCTCGATCAGGGTGGTCTTAATAGACCCAAACATCTCCCGTATTGCCTCTCGAATAGCTGCGGCCACCTCCTCATGGATGATCCTATGGACCTCCTTGTCACTAGCATTACTTCTCTCGGGGTTATGGCATGTACCCACCATGATGTCTCTGAAACACAACATAAAAATCATCAAAGACTCTCTCGAGCATACTCAAACTCGATTCCCACCCCTACATGCTCCTTAGTACCCTAAGGATTTTTACTTAGGCTGCATACATATTTAGTGTTTTTAGTAGTACGGGCGCAATACTACCATCCACACCAACCTGCAGTCACCCCAATTCCTCCTCCTAGGATCCTAATTTACACGTACTCTATCTCTCACAAATAACATACCACTCTCTCAGCATACCCCTCATATGATCATCTAGGTACCTCTCCTAGATTATTACTTGACCCAGAACTCTTTCTAAACGATTCCCGCTGGATACTCTTACTCATCACATGTTCAAATTATCAAAATCACATGTTCAAATTATCAAAATCACATGTTCATAAGTTGATTATCAAAATCACATGTTCATAAGTTGATTAAATCACAATCCAGGATCCTCCAAAAGATATCTCCAACTCGAGTGTACAATCAAGCCGGTGCCTTCCTGTGATCCTGAGAAGTACCTGAAACACATAACACATAACACAGTAAGCACGGAGATTAGTGAGTTCCCCAAAATACCACATACATCTCATTAGCCTCTCATGGCTATACTTGAATAAGACCCTCCAGTCAATGTGTCTCAGATCCCACAACTCGGGTGGACCCTCCGGTCCTAAATCAGTAAGCTCAGAATAATGCACAACATAAATCACAAAGACATAATTCAGGATATCACAATACTCAATATAAGCACATGACACCCTCCTGTCACACAAAGGTTACCACTCTAGGTAAGTATAGTGAGAAGACTCACCTTGTAAGCAAGTAAGGAAGATGAATACCCCTTGAACAGTCTAATCCCCACCTACACGTAATAAGCATCTCTAATTAACACTTAAAGATCAAAATTCTAAATAAACTCATGTTAGTCCCTCTTTAACTCTTAGGATGTGTAAAAGACCATTTTACCCCTTCATGACCTCCATCCCTCAAGTTTGACCAAACCCTAAAGTTAACAGAAGTCAACACTCGAGTCAACAGTCCATGTTGACATGACTCGTCGAGTGCATCTATGCGACTTGTCGAGTCCCATTGGTTCCATATAACCCTCATGAAATTCCAACTCAACTCACCGAGTTACAGCATGTTCAGACTCATCAGGACAAACTTCAACAAACTCGTCGACTTAGCTCATCGAATTTTTGAGTCCCTTAAGTCAAATTCTCATTCAAAAGTTTTAAGGCAAAACTGATGCCCCATACTCTGGATCTATCTTCCTAAGGCTCGAATATCACGTAAAGCTGCAAGCTTTACGTTCATGCATGGCATTTTAGGCTCATATTGCAAATACAAGCTCCAACAAGGGTTAGATGCATAAGAGCTTGCCTCCAGCTCAATAAAGCTCGAGTCTTTGGACTCACAAGGCCTCCTACATTCCAGATCTGAGGTTCCAACCTCAAGCCATGCTCAAATGACGTAATGACACAAGATGGATGGGAGAAAACCCTAAAAACTCCCTAAACCAAGATCTCATAAGGAAATGATCAAGTTAGCATCTTTTTACCTCCAACTGAAGCAAATCTCTAAAGCATCTTTGGATCCAAAAGCCTCCTCTTGATCTAATCTTAGATGCTATCCACTTCTCCTCCAAAAGATCCCAAAAATGCCCAAGATTAACTTTCTTTTCTCTCTTAGCTCACTTTAGGTGATTAGGGTTTCACTCTGGGGAGTAAGGTAGCTGGTGAGGCGGAAATGAAGGTTTAAGGCCTTTTAAATAGGACACTAACCTAGGGATTTAGGGTTTCCTCACACAACGCCAACTTGGCGAGTCGGCTCTCTAACTCGTCGAGTTGGTCATTAAACCCACGTGGCCAATCCGACTCTACTCGATGATTTGGGCATACAACTCGTCAAGTCACCCAATCAACCCCAAAAATTAAAATAAATATATAAATATTTTACCTGGGAGTCGGGATGTTACAATATAATTTAGGCTAATGATCCATGATTAACTAGTAATGGACTAAGTTCATATAAGAGTCCATGAAGTGTTATTGGATTAAAAGCCTAAGTGTATGAATTAGGGTTAAGAAGTGACTCTTGGAATTCTACACTATAAATGTGTTCCTTTAGCTCCAAAATCGACACTCATGTATCCCTAGAAGTGGCTAGCCGATTTTGGTGTCTCCAAAACCTCTCTCATATCCCTCTGATTGTTCTTGGTATTTGTGACTTGTTTGAGGCATCACACTTGGGGTGCTAAGCTCTTAAAAGGCCAAAACTCTACAAGCTACAACAAAGAGGTAATAACTTAACTTGTTTTTATGTTTCAAATATCAAGTTGTATGCTAGTTATAGGTTTCATGGTTTGGATGATTTTGTTGCATATATAACTAGAGAAAAATAGATCCAAAGCATTAGGGTTGTATATGCACCATAGAGTGTTATAGTACATAAAAACCCAACAGACCAGGGTCTGGCCACGACGTGAGATGTGGTTTTGGGCCTTGTTGAGTCCGAGCTTTTTGTCTTTGGTCCTCTTTGTACATGGGACCATTTGGAGCTTTTGGTTCCAATTTGAATATTAGGCCTTCTGGTTTAGGCCCATGTTGCGTTTGGGCCCAATTGGGATATTAGGCCATGTTGGGCTTTTCTTGCTATTCTTTGGGCTTTGGATTTTGGGCCAAGTGAGGAAAGGGTTAAATGGACTTTTACCCTAAGTATTTGTCAGTTGATCTAGGTTTTTAGCTTTAGGTTGAGGACCAATCATTTATTTGGTGTTATTTGATGTTGTTAGCGGAAGGAGTTTTCATATCGGCAGTTCTAGCTTTGTATGTGATATTCAACAGCTGGAGGTGAGTCTCCTTACTACACTATGGGTTGAAGGAACCAATGTCGACCCATTGGCTTATGTTATACGAAGACCAACAGTGGCCCTTTCCATTTGTATGAAAGAGCTAGGGGTGGCTCCTGGAAAATTGTATGCAAGACCAGGGATCAGACCTTGACATATAAATAGATAGTTGTATGTATATATGTAAAGGTGGTATGTTAGTTTTCTTTGTTATACTTTCATGGAAGACTAGGAGGTGGCTCTTGGCACTTATCTGTAAGACCCATGGTGTTGCCCCCTGACCTGGCAAGGAAAGACCATGATACGGCTCGTGGCATAATGACAAGACTATGTTGGCACATAGCATTCTTTAGTGTATGTATGGTATGTGGTATTTGGGGAACTCACTAAGCTTTGTGCTTATGGTTTTTATGGTTATGGTTTTAGTTACTTCTGGTTCGAAAGGGAAGGGCCCGACATGATCGCAACGGATCCACCAATGTTTTTCCCCAACTTTAAGATTTTGGGATTGTACTCTGATAACTATTTTTACATTAATACACTTTGAATGTTTGTTAATACTAAATGGTCTTTTAGGGTTGAATTAAAAACAAAATTTTTACCTTGAAACTTTTGGGATGTTACAAGTTGGTATCAGAGCCTTGGTTTGTGGATTCGGGCACACTTTTGGGTGTGACTGAACTCAAACTGAGGAATTTGTAATTTCTCTTTAAAAGAAAACGATTTTTAAAAATATTTTGTAAAAGGAAGGAAAATTCTAAAAGGATTTTTGTAAAGAAAAATGGGGGAGGTGTGATGCGTTCAATCGGCTGAGCTCAGACAAATGATTCCCAGAATACCCATAAATGTTTGTTATGATTATATGTTGTGAGAATTACATGCTAGGATGAGGCATTTGATACATTAAGGAATTGCATGATAGATTGGCTTGATATGTGATGCCTTGTAGTCTAGGGAGCATTGGATGCTATGCTAGATTAGGCATATGTATTGGTATCAATAATTGCTAAGTGTATTCCTTAAAAATTGTATACGGTTAGGATTTTATAGCCCTATAATGATTGATTTGGCCTTATTTCCTGTTTCTCGTTTGGTTGTGGTCCTAGAGTAGAGTCTTTTATTCAAAAAACTATTTAATCTTGTAGTGTGTACAATTTGCATGCATAAGGCAACCGAAAGTGAGAGTGGAAGTTGCTAGCCTGAGTTGTAGTATGTGAGTTTGAATGTTCTTTGGTTATTCTTGTTTGGTTTTCAACACTATAATACTCCTATGGTGCACATGCAACCCTAGATGCTTTGGAACTATGTTTTCTCTAATTATACATGCATTTTTCAAATTTTCAAAGCATATAACTTAACTAGCATACAATTGAATATAACAACTAGTTAGATAGCTTACCTCTTGTGTAGTTCTTGGCCTTGTAAGCTTGAGCACCTCAAATGTAATGCCTTTAATGTGTTACAAACACCAAATGCAAAGGAGGCTTTTAGATAATAGGTTTAGCTAGCACCAAATCGGCTCACACACAAGTATATTGGGGATTACCTATTTTTGGCACAAGGGGGTTCATTATATAGTGTTACAAACTATAGGGTTTCATCAAAGAAACCCAAATGCACCATGACCTTCCATATCCATTAAGCTCCATGGACTATCCATGAAACACTTAGCCCCCCCCCCCCCCCCCAATGGAGTTTTGGTCCACACTATAAGAATGATAGATTTACATAATCAACCCCATAGATTTAATTAGTCTCTTTTTTATCACTAAATTAATTCCAAATTAATTCTTGACCAATACTAATTAAATAATATGATTTCTCAATTAATATATTATACTTATAATATATTAATAAATCATCAATAACCTTATTCTCAAAAGTCCATCCTATCAAATTGTACTAGTGAAGGCAACCCAAAAGGACCATGATAAAATCGAGTCAAATACATACCAGATATAGTTATGGGCTTAGACACCAAATCCAACAGTCTCCCACTTGGATAAGTCTAATAACTATAACTGCCAATGTAACTTCAAGATCTGATTAGCAATCATAGCTTCCAATAGCCGTTGTCGAACTCTGACCCAGTCGGTGACTGTCCTTTAGATAAGTGATCATATATTCCTTTGTTCTTCAAGATATCAGCGGAAAAATACATGGAACATAGTCAAACTTGTTGTCCAACAATTAATTTCCCGATTTCCAATATGCTTGACATAGAACATAATTGAACACATCAATTTAGTTCTGACCGGGCCCGACGCATAGGCCAAAACAAATCATCGAGGGGCCCATATATCGCTTTTGATCCTCTTTGGATAAATGGAACAGATAAACTTCGACATTATATGCTTGTACTAACCACTCGTTAAATCACGCACAACGATACGTTTTTATAACATCAAGTTACTGATGCCTTTTCGTATCATCAATGCATAACCAATTTGTAGTAAAAAACTAATATATCTAGGTTTGAAGATTATATGATATTATCATCTCACAATCACTCGTGATAAATTCCATGAAGTGATTTAGGTAAGTGCGGGTTGAGCCAATGCTTAAATCTTATTTCATAAGCACTCATGATTGGTGTAGCAGAATTTTGCTTTGTCTAACACCTTACACATCTACAAGCCAACTCATGACAGTCTAGCCTCATACCTACTTCCAAAGTATGATCGAATGTGGATAGTTTGAATAGTCTTATCATTCTGGAAGTCAAAACATGCAAAGTCAAACAATAGTAAATAATTGACATAAGCCAATAACATTACTTATAAATAAATAACACCTTTTATTCAATCATCAACATGTCAATTACAATTTAGCTATTACAAGTTTCTAATTTATCTAATCACTAAAGATAATATCGTCCTTTAGCACAATGCCTCTTGCGTGCTGCAAGTGCTTAACCTTACTAAGTCCCTTTGTAAGGGGATCTGTTGGGTTATCCTGTGACGATATCCTCTTCACCACGAGGTGTCCTTATTCTACCTGATGTCTTATGAAGTGGTACTTTCTGACAATATGTATGGATCTATCGTGATCTCTCGGTTCCTTGGATAAGGAAACCGCCCCTTCATTATCGCAGAAAAATTCTATGGGCTCCTTTATGGATGGCATAACTCCAAGATCTCCGCTGAAGTTCCTCAACCATATCGCCTCTTTCGATGCTTCGCTCGCCGTTATGTACTCTGACTCACATGTTGAATCAACCATAGTCTCATGCTTGGAACTTTTCCAAGTTATTAATCCTCCATTTAGGGTAAACACCCAGCCCGAATGAGAACGCATATTATCTCTGTCCGTCTGAAACCTGACGTCACAATACCCTAATACTCTCAATTCATCACTCCCACCGAGGGTAAGGATCCAATTCTTAGTCCTCTGTAAGTACTTAAGAATGTTCTTAGTTGCAGTCTAGCGAGCTCTACCAGGATTCTCTTGATATCTGCTGACCATGCTCAAATCAAAGGCCACATCAGGGCGACTACAAGTCATAGCATACATGATTGTGCCAACTGCAGAAGCATACGGTAGTCAGCTCATCTCTGCTATCTCAGCCTCTACACTCGGACATTGAGTTTTACTCAGTTTGGTATTCATTTGGATGGGTAGGTCACCTCTCTTGGAGTTCTCCATGCTGAAACGCTTCAGTACCTTGTCCAAGTAGGTACTTTGACTAAGTTCTATTAGTCTCTTACTCCTGTCTCTCAATATCCTTATCCCTAGGATATAGGCAGCTTCTCCAAGGTCCTTAATAGCGAAACACTTCCCAAGCCAGGACTTAAACTCCTACAAGGTTAGGATGTCATTTCCTATGAGTAGTATGTCATCCACATACAACACGAGAAAGCTAACCACATTCCCACTAGCCTTGACACATACATGACTCATCCTCGCTTCTCGAAAATCCAAACTCTTTCACTTTCTCATCGAAACAAAGATTCCAACTGCGAGACGCTTGTTTCAATCCATAAATAGATCTCTCAAGCTTACACATTCTACAAGGGTATTTTGCATTGACAAAACCCTCTCGCTGACTCATGAAAACATCTTCAGCGAACTTTTCATTAAGGAAAGCGGTTTTGATATCCATCTGCCATATTTCATAGTTATGAAATGCAGCTATGGCTAACATAACTCTTATAGATTTTATCTTTGCTACTGGTGAGAAGGTCTTATCATAGTCAACTCCCTGAGTTTGAGTAAAGCCCTTCGCAACCAGTTGCGCTTTATATGTGTGTACTTTCCCATCCATGTCGGTCTTCTTCTTAAAGATCCATTTGCACCCGACTGTCTTTTGACCCAGTACATTGTCAACCAAGTTCCAAACTTGATTTTTATACATGGACTGAATCTCGTTGTCCATAGCCTCTTTCCATTTTGTAGACTCAGGGCCTGCAATGGCTTCAGTGTAGTTTTTAGGTTCATCCAAATTTATCAATGTACTATCACTAATAAATGTATCACCTTCAGCTGTTATATGAAAACCATATAACACAGGTGGGACACTAACTCTACTAGAATGCCTCAGAGGTATGGTCTCGTCAATTGGTTCAACATGAGTTTCCTCCTTGGGTTGATCGTTATTGTTTGAGGTTTTTTCATCGCTTGACTCTTGAAGCTATTCAAGGTTAATTTGCCTCCTACTGTCTCCTTGGCATATGAGTTCTCTCTTACGAAAGACTGCTCTCCTCGCGACGAAGATAACATTGTCACTTGGTCGATATCACTTGGTCGATAGAAGAGATATCTAAAGGATCTCTGTGGGTAGCCGATGAAAAAACATCGCTCACTGCGAGGTTCGAGCTTGTCGTGAGTCTCGCGCCTCACGAAGGCTCGCAACCCAAAAATTTGTTGTGATCCAAAGTGGGAATTTTCCCAGACCACATCTTGTGAGGTGTTTTGGTAACCATCTTTGTAGGGACTAGATTAAGGATATGGGCGACAGTCTCTAAAGCATACCCCCAAAATGAGATTGGTAACGAAGCTTGACTCATCATTGAACAAACCATGTCCAACAAGGTTCGATTGCGCCATTCGGCCACACCATTTAGCTGGGGTGTCCTAGGAGGTGTCAATTGTGAAACAATTCCACATTCCTTAAGATAGTCAAGGAACTCGATACTTAGATACTCTCCTCCTTGATCAAATCACAACATCTTTATCTTCCTGCCCAATTGATTCTCTACTTCTGACTTAAACTCTTTGAACTTTTCAAAGGTTTCTGACTTATGCTTGATTAAGTAGATATAGACATACCTACTGTAATCATCAGTAAAAGTCACATAGAAGCGGTTAGCATCCCTTGTAGCAGATCTAAAGGGTCCACATATATGAGATCCAACAAACCCTCACCCCTTTCACATGTACCAGTGAAGGGTGACTTTGTCATCTTTCCAAGTAAACAAGATTTGCAAGTGTCGTCCGATTTTAAGTCAAATGACTCCAAAACTCCAGCCTTTTGGAGTTGGCCTATGCGCTTCTTGTTGACATGTCCAAGAAGACAATGCCACAAGCATGCTTTATCCAAATCATGGGATGAATCAGTATGTAACACATTATTTCCTAGGTTATCTACAATCATCACAGTTTCATATATACCATTGCAAGGTAATGTTTTAAATAAAATACACCATTTAAATAAGCACAAATACCACCATTTTTATTATTAAAAGTAAAGGTAAAACCTTGTTTATACAAACTGTGAAAGGAAATAATATTTCTTGCCATATCGGGCGAGAAACAACAATTATTCAAATCTAAAATTAAGCCACTACTAAGCAATAAAGAAAAACTCTAATCTTGCTCACATGCGACACTTTCCTATTTCCCATGATTAAGTTTATCTTCCCGTGCTCCACATCCCTACTTCTTTTTAGTCCCTATAAATCAGAACAGATGTGAAATCGACAACCTGTATCAAGGACCCAAGCATTAGCATGTGATGTATCATTAGATTGAATAGTGTAAATACTTGCAAAGGAGGGATTTCTTTTCCCATCCTTAATATCATGTAGGTACTTGGGGCAGCTTGGCTTCCAGTGCCCCTTTTCATGGAAATGGAATCACTCTGCTTCCTTTGGATTGGTAGAAGGTACAGTAGAAGCAACTTTGGTTACACTAGAGGAGGATCCATCCCGGGACTTTCCCTTGGAAGAAGCTTTCCTCTTTTTACCCGTACCATGTCCAATTGCCAGGACAGGGGCAGCAACAGTAGGAGTAAGAGAGGTAACAACATATTTAACTTTCACATTGCTTTCAACATTTTTGAGGAGACCTTGAAGTTTGGTAAGAGTGACCTCCTCCTTGTTCATATGATAGGTCAAACAAAACTGATCACAACAAGGAGGTAGTGAATGAAAAATAATATCAATGGCCAAGTCTTCATCAAAGTTAACATTCAACTTTAGCAAAAGGTCCACATATCTCTGCATTTTCTGCAAGTGGCCTGTGATGGACTCTCCATCCTTCATCTTAGTGGTGATCATGGAGGCGATGATTGCATACCTCTCCTGCCGAGCACTTTGATGGTATCTCTCCATCAAATCTAGGTGCATTTTATAGGGCCAGAAGTCCTCATAGGACTTTTGTAGCTCAGCAGTCATGGTAGCTATCATAATACTCGTCACTTTGGTCGTGTCCCTCTCATGAACTCGATACTCCTCTATTTGCTCAGGAGTAGCAGTTTGTTCATCAATTTCCTTCAGCTCTTTGTCTAGGACATACTCTTTGTCCTTATATCAAAGGGGCATGCAAATGTTTCTGATCCAATCATTAAAGTTGGACCCATTGAAGATGGTTCTCCCTACTAAGTTCATTAGGGAGAAAGATCCTGAAGGTTTGGATCCTGAAGCATTGTTTCGAATAGACATTTGTAAAAGAAAAGGAACAAAGTTTAGATTTAGATGAGAATCCTTAATATAACACCCAAATGAGATATTAAGGATAGGATCCAACACAATATTCTATAATTGCGAAGAGGGATGTCGTAATCCAATTGTAAAATATTTGAAGGTAGGTAAATGACGATTTACCAATTTCCACCATGAAAAACGAAATAGATTATTAAGTTTTAATTGAATTTGAAATTCCGAGATCTTTGAGATTCATTGAAATTTCAATGGCATGTTTAAATCTCGATTGTGCCCTCTCAAATTTGTGATTGGGATGCCAAGGATCACAAAGAAGGTGTGAATAACCATGCAAATATATTTGGTACTCTTAATGTTACAAATCACCTAATCAATGTGCCGGCTAACCACATACGCTCCATTGATCTATGATTCACATTAAGCTACCCTTCACTACTCTTTATTAGTCCTATATTAGTGTCCTAGTTAACCACACATGCTCCACTAACGACTAAATAAAGTGCAAAGTGTACTTTCATGGATTAGCACCATTTTCACATTTTTTCTAAAGTAACTAAGATTGGGAATTTAATAAAAGTTTAGTTACTTTATAATTTCATTACACTTTTAACGAGAATTAATGTCCTATCCTACCCGTTCGGCTACGACCCTCCACCAGTCAAGGAAGCGGTGGATGAGAATGGACACCCATTAAACTGCCATTTTATAGCAGTAACCTTATACCTCCCTTATAGACTGAGTTCGTGAATGAGGCCTACTAATGGTAAGATTGAATTTATCTTTTATATATATATATATATATATATATATATATATAGACACACACACACACACACACACACATATATATATATATAGGTATTAACAATTAATATTATAATAGTATAAGGGTAGAATTTTAATCTTTTAAAACTCTAGGGTTTGGAAATAAATGTCTCACTAGTGTGAATTTACAAATTCCAAAACTTGAGGGCAAGTTTTGAAATTTTTCAAGACTCTTCATGTCCATGACTTATGGAAATTTATGAGTTTTAAAGGTCATGAATGTGAATTTTCATATAACTTGAGGACAAGTTACAAAAAAACACATAACATGAACAATTAGATCAAGTTCTTGGGTCAAACACAATTATCATATGATTTTTCCTATTGATCTAGACTAACTCATAACAAGACAATTCATATCAAATACTACAAATAATTACTTTATTATCAAAACATTTGATAATTGCCTTTTAAATGGATGAAGACTATCATTACCATTTCATAAAATACAATTTTCAAGAATACAAAATAGTTTGTGGGAATGATTCTATCCATTTCTGGTCAAAAACTCAAAGTTTTGCACACAGTGGCTTCAACTCGTCGAGTACTACTGAACTGGACTCGCCGAGTTGACCCATTACTGAGTGGACTCATCGATTCTGTTCATGGACCCCGCGAGTTCATAAGTCTCAGTGCAGAAAAACCGATTTTCCTGCTTTGAAAACAAGTGAGCATCAAATATAACAGAAAAAATTCCTAGGCTCTAATACCACTGTTGGGTTTTCAGTACTATAACACTCCTATGGTGCACATGAAATTATAGATTCTTTGGAACTATGTTTTCTCTAATTATGTATGCATTTTTCAAATTTCGAAAGCATATAAATTAACTAGCATACAATTGAATATAACAACTAGTTAGATAACTTACCTCTTGTGTAGTTCTTGGCCTTGGAAGCTTGAGCACCTCAAATGTAATGCCTCTAATGTGTTACAAACACCAAATGCAAAGGAGGCTTTTAGAGAATAGGTTTAGCTAGCACAAAATTCGCTCACACACAAGTATATTGGGGATTACCTATTTTTGGTACAAGGGAGTTCATTATATAGTGTTACAAACTCTAGGGTTTCATCCAAGAAACCCTAATGCACCATGACCTTCCATATCCCTTAGGCTCCACGGGTTAAAGCTCCATGGACTATCCATGAACTACTTAGCCCACCCTAATGGATCTTTGGCCCACACTATAAGAATGATAGATTTACATAATCAACCCCATAGATTTAATTAGTCTCTTTTGATCGCTAAATTAATTCTTGACCAATACTAATTAAATAATATGATTTCTCAATTAATATATTATACTTATAATATTTTAATAAATCATCAATAGCCTTATTCTCAAAAGTCCATCCTATCAAATTTCACTGTTGAAGGCAACCCAAAAGGACCATGCTACAATCGGGTCAAGTACATACCAAATATAGTTATGGGCTTAGACACCAAATCCAACAATTCTATGGATTGGAATGCTACTACATGAATGTTGCTTGCTTTTATTCTTTTGTGGGGCTCTTAAGTGATGTAAGTTAACTATTAATTGAATATGTTAAGTCACATGTAATAAAGGTTGAATAATCTCAGAGTGATGGATTTGACCCTATTGTGCAGCTCTCGTTTGAGTCTAACCATTGTAGGGATGAGTATTTTACTCAAAGGATCATACGAGCTCTGTTACATGTGATTGTATTCATGAGGTAGCTAATTCACATTATGGGGAGTTCTTCAGTAGTTGATGGCAGGGTGAGATCAGGAACCTAGGAAAGCCTAGGAAGTGCTTTAGTGGCTTTAGTGGCACTGTTTAGCGATCATTTTGAGTATGAATTTGAGAAGGTGACTCAGAGGACTCGGGATGATTCTTGAGGAAAGTATGGATAGGTGTGCAAGGTAGTATTGGGCTTGTACTACTAAAAACATAGGATTCATATTTGAATCGGGGAGAGTCTTAGAGAATCTAGTAAGCCGATGGGATGTGGATTCTTGGGGATGTTATGATCATTTGTATGTTGTTCTTTTTAGTTGGTGATGAGAACTCAGGAAGGAGGTTCAGGTTCTTGTTCCGGATCAGGTGCATGTACTAAGCCGATTAGCGAGCAGATGTGGAAGTTCATCTCGTCGGAGATTACCTATAGTATTTTGGAGCAAAATCCTATGATCTTTGTTAAGGTCAATGAAGGGATTTTAGAGAATTTGGATGAGCGTCTGGGTGCTTTTTGCACCGAGGTTATGGCTATTTTTGGAGCTCACACTCTTTCTTTCCATGAGTTTCATGCTTGTGAAGCTCCCGCGTTCTTTGGGGAGAAGGACCACATTGCCAGTAGGAGATGGTTAGCAGATATGGCTAGGGTTTTCAGGACAAGTGTCACACCCCGAAACCGATGGCAGAAACGTTCCGGGGCGGAGGTGACTTCATGTTAAGTATCACAACCAATGTACATAGTAAGCATAGTAAACACAAAACATTACATTACATAGAATATTTACATTTGTTTGAAAGTAAAGTGATACATGTTTTATCTATACAATAGTTAGAACAAAAGTAAAGACGAGTCTGATAACATGCTTCGTCTTCTCCAAAAGATCGTGAGTACCTGTCTAATGTGGACCTGAGAATACAAGCAGTTTGAAAATCAGCATAAAGCTGGTGAGTTCATAAGCTGTTTGTTTATGTAAAATGAACATGTTTCCTTTGGTTTTCTGAAAAGTTGTTATCCAAGAAAATCCCATATTTTCTTATTAAGACAGTTTAGTTAAAACTTCTGAATTTCGTTCGGTACAACAGTAGATAGTTTAATATGTAAAACTATAGATTAAAAAACCCTGGATTACCATCCAGTACCACAGTAGGTAGATTTTAATATATAAATCTATAGATTAAAGGAAGATATAAAATCCGTGAACAAACCTTTATATTTTAATATGTATTGTGAGTCGTATAACCATGCTAATTTGACCCGAGATGTAACACCGTAAATTTAAAAATAATTTTTCACAATTTATAAAAAACATAGCTCATTAACTTTCCATAAAAACATCAAGTTTAAATCTCAATTCACATTATACAAAATCCCAAGATCAATGTATATCAAAAAATCCCATGCGTGTGTACAGATCAAGCCGGCGTCTTCCCACGGTCATCGCTAGTACCTGAAACAACAACACTAACACTCTAAGCACAAAGCTTAGTGAGTTCCCCAAAATACCACATAAACACACACACACACACACACACACACATATATATATATATATATATATATATATATATATATATATATATATATTAGCCACTCGAGGCTATAACTCTGTGGGTCCGTGCACCCAAGCTCTGTGAACCCTCAGGTTCTAACTCTGGGAACCTTCCGGTTCCAACTCTATAAACATGCACAACATAAATCACATAGACATCATGCAGTACAACGCATAGCATACACATAACATACATATACTTTGACACATAACTCTGATTACCTACTCAAGGTAAAGTATAGTGAGAAGACTCACCTCGCGTATCTCGATGACTCAAATCCTGGAATCCCTCGTGCTCGATCCTCTGAGCTATAATCCTCCCATAACATCATATGTCTCTAATTAACACTCTTTACACTAAGGTTGACCACCCCTAAGAAGTCAACATTGGTCAACTCTGGTCAACGGTCAACGGTCAACTTTGACCGGACTCGGCGAGTGCACTATGGCGACTCGGCGAGTCTAGATGTTTTCACCAACCTCTCCAGAATTCCCTTTTGACACGTCGAGTACTCTCCCTGACTCGACGAGTTCCACCTAGAAGAATCGCGGGGCCACCCCGACTCAACTCGCCGAGTCTCAAGAACAACTCGGCGAGTCCCAGCTCGAGTCAGTCCACCTGACCACCCTCTCTAACTCGTCCTGAATCACTGAGTCAACCTATGACTCGACTGGACCACTCATTGGCAGATCTAAGGGCAATCTTCAAGCTACTCGTCGAGTCTGCTCATCGGACTCGGCGAGTCCATGCCATGCAATCACTCAAACTCGCTTCTAAGGTCAGATCTGCTCCAACAATTCATAGATCTGGCCTTCCTAGACTGATTCATCACGTAAAGCCCTTATCTTGGTGTTCACAACACACCCCATGGCTTATAAATAGCATTTTGACCCAAGGCATAAGGATTCCAATCCAAAACCTCCATTGATTCACAGAAAGCTTGGACAAAGGGACACTCTGGACCTCCAAGGGTCCAGATCTATGGTCTAAATCGCTTAAGGGGCCAAGGGGGCTCTAGATCTAGCCACAAAAGGGTTCAATAAACCCTAAATCAAATAAACATCAACATAGAAGAGGATAACTCGAAGATATTACCACAATAGTGATGCTCTGGACTCCAAACTCTCAGAAAATGGCTCCCCTTGCTTTCCCCTTAGCTGATCCTCCCTTTCCCTTGTAAGACGACACCTCCAAAATCAATAATGGCCTCCTACTTTGCTCCAAACGCTCACACTCGATTAGGGTTTCACTCAAGGGACTGGTGAGCACAAATGACGGCCATAAGGCCATTTAAATAGGTCCCAAACCCGAGAAATTAGGGTTTCATTAAACAGCGCAGACTCGCCGAGTCCATACCCTGGACTCGCCGAGTCCAGGCGCGAACCCGCGACCAGAACCGCAATCCTACTCGGCGAGTCTGCGCTCCAACCCGCCGAGTCCCCTCTCAAAACACCAAAAACATAAACATAAAAGATACCTGGAAATCCGGGCTGTTACAACTCTCCCCCACTAGAACTAGACTTCGCCCTCGAAGTCTCGCTCTGAAAATAGCTCCGGATGCTGCTCACGCATCTCACGCTCCGGCTCCCACGTCATCTCTGATCCCTTCCGATGTTGCCACTGAACCAACACCAGAGGTACCTCCTTGTTCCTCAAAACCTTGATCTTCCGATCTCTGATGGCCACTGGCCTCTCGGCATAATTTAGGCTCGCATCCACCTGAATATCCTCTAATGGAACCACTGCCGACTCGTCGGCTATACACTTCCTCAACTGCGACACATGAAAAGTGTCGTGAATCTGCCCCAACTCTGCTGGCAACTCCAAACGATAAGCTACCCGGCCTACCCTTGCAACCACAAGAAATGGACCAATATACCGGGGCCCCAACTTGCCCCTCTTCCTGAATCGAATCACTCCTTTCCAAGGAGAGACCTTCAGGAGAACGAAGTCGCCGACCTGGAACTCAAGCTTGGACCGACGTCTGTCTGCATAACTCTTCTGTCGGCTCTGAGCGGTCAACATCCTCTGTCTGACCTACTGAATTTGCTCTGTCGTCTGAAGCACGATCTCTGTACTGCCCATCACTCGCTGACCAACCTCTCCCCAACAAATGGGGGGTCTGACACCTCCTCCCATACAACAGCTCAAAGGGCGGCATACCAATGCTCGAATGATGGCTGTTGTTGTAGGAAAACTCTGCCAGGGGTAAATACGCATCCCAGCTACCCCCGAAATCCAACACACATGCTCGGAGCATGTCCTCAAGCGTCTAAATCGTCCGCTCACTCTGACCGTCTGTCTGGGGATGATATGCGGTACTAAAATGCAGTCTAGTACCCAACTCCTCATGAAATTTCTTCCAAAACCTGGAAGTGAAACGCACATCACGGTCCAAAACAATCGAGATCGGCACCCCATGCCGAGATACCACTTCCCTCAGATACACCTCCGCCAATTTCTCTGCTGAAGAACTCTCACTAATAGCAAGGAAGTGAGCGCTCTTCGTCAACCTGTCCACAATCACCCAAATTGCATCAACTCCTCTAGCAGTCCTCGGCAATTTGGTGATGAAATCCATAGTGATCTGTTCCCACTTCCACTCGGGAATCTCCAATGGCTGCAACTTGCCATGCGGCCTCTGGTGCTCGGTCTTAACCCTACGGCAGGTCAAGCACCTCTCAACAAACCATGCGACGTCCCTCTTCATACAGGGCCACCAATACTCCTTTCTCAAATCCAAATACATCTTAGTGGCCCCCGGATGGATCGAAAATTTCAACCGATGAGCCTCCTCCATCAAAGTGGTACGCATTCCTCCCACAAACGGTACCCAGATACGCCCCTGAAATGTCATAAGACCCCGACCATCGGTCACGAACTTTGAAACCAAACCAACAACCCGTTCCCTCTTCTGCATCTCAGGTTGCACAGCCTTGGCTTGTGCCCCGCGAATGGCGTCCAATACCGGAGCTATCACGGTCAATCTCAAACACACATCCCGCAGTGGAGTGCTCTCCGCCCTGCGGCTCAACGCATCGGCTATCACATTAGCCTTGCCTGGGTGGTACAAGATCTCACAATCATAATCCTTGACCACATCCAACCACCTTCTCTGACGCATATTTAGGTTGGGCTGGTCCATCAAATACTACAGACTTTTATGGTCCGTGTATATTGTACACCGAACCCCATACAAGTAGTGACGCCAAATCTTGAGGGCGAACACCACTGCCCCCAACTCTAGATCATGGGTGGGATATCTCGTCTCATGAGGCTTCAGCTGCCTCGATGCATATGCTATCACATGCCCTCTCTGCATCAGCACCGCTCCCAATCCCAAAATCAATGCATCACAGAATACCACAAAGTCCTCCATCCCTTCCGGAAGAGCTAACACTGGGGCTTCGCACAACCTCTGGCGAAGTGTCTCAAAGGAGGCCTGCTGCTCGGGGCCCCATGAAAAAGCAACACCCTTCCGAGTCAATCTGGTGAGTGGCACTGCGATCTTGGAGAAATCCTTGATAAATCTCCGATAATACCCTGCCAACCCTAGGAAACTCCTGATCTCGGAGGGTGACTTCGACACCTCCCAACTCATCACTGCCTCCACCTTGGCCGGATCGACCAAAATCCCTTCCTGGTTAACGAGATGTCCTAAGAACAGAACCTCCCGCAACCAGAAATCACACTTGGAGAATTTGGCATAGAGCCTCTCCGATCTCAGAACTCCAAGAACATCTCTCAGATGCTCCTCATGCTGCTCTCTAGATCTCGAATATACCAGAATGTCGTCGATAAACACAATCACCGACCGATCCAGCATCAGCCTACACACTCGGTTCATGAGATCCATGAACACTGTCGGGGCATTGGTGAGCCCAAAAGGCATCACCACAAACTCATAATGCCCATAACGTGTCCTGAACGCTGTCTTCTGGACGCCCTCATCCCGCACTCTCACCTGATGATATCCCGATCTCAAATCGATCTTGGAAAACCAAGATGCTCCCTGCAACTGATCGAACAAATCGTCAATCCTCGGCAATGGTTAATGGTTCTTGACCGTCAGCTTGTTCAACTCCCGGTAATCAATGCACATCCGGTGTGAACCATCCTTCTTCTTGACGAACACGATAGGTGCTCCCCACGGCGAGCTGCTCGGCCGAATAAACCCCTTCCCCAGCAGCTCCTGAAGCTGTGAGGATAACTCTTGCATCTCTAGAGGTGTAAGGCGATAAGGCACCTTAGCGATAGGCGCAGCCCCCGGAACCAAATCGATACTGAACTCTACTTGCCTCATAGGAGGCACACCCGGCAACTCCTCGGGAAATACATCCGGGAACTCACGCACTACCGGAACCTCCTCCACTGAACTCGGCCTCTCGGAAATCACCCGCGTATCCATCACATACGCCACAAAACCCTTACAGCCCTGCTGTAGACACTGCCACGCCCTAGCGGCCGAACAAAACGCTGATCCTGAACGTGTACCCTCGCCGTATACCGAAAGAACTCCCCCACTAGGGTCTCGTATCGTCACCAGCTGTCGCTCGCAGTCGATGACCGCACCGAATCTGCTCAACCAATCCATGCCCACAATGACACAGACATCACCCATAGCAATAGGAATCAGATCAATCAGGAACTCAACACCGAATATCTCAACTACACAACCTCGGAGAACCTCCGTGGCATATATCACCCTCTCATCAGCTATGGAAACTCTCAGAGGCCGACTCAACGCCTCACGACTAACACTGATATGCTGACTAAAAGCCAAAGATACAAAAGACCGACTCGCACCCGAGTCAAATAACACCAAGGAAGGTACATAATTCACAAGAAAAGTACCTACGCATAACATAACATAAGCATAATATCTCAACATCAAAATAAATATATGAAAGAACACATACCAGCCACGACATCGGGCGCTGCGCGGACCTCCTCCGCGGTCAGCTGAAAGGCTCTCCCTCGTGCCCTCGGCGCCTCGGCCTTCACTGGCCGACTCTCTGTAGCTCTGATGGCGGCAGGGGCAGATCCCTAAGGTGCTCCCTGAGATGACCCTCGCAGTTGCAGACACTCGGCCTTCCGGTGTCCGGTCTGATTGCAGTGGAAGCACACTGCAAACCCCTTGGGGCAATCCTTGGCCATATGCCCCTCCTTGCCACATTTGTAGCAAGATCCCGCTCGACAGACTCCATCATGACCCTTGCCACACTTCCCACAAGTGCGGCCCTTCTGGCTCCCTGGTTTGGGATCAGCGGGCTTGGCCCACTTGGCTACCGGCTGAGACTGTGCCGGTCGCCGATCCCTCCCCTAAGACTCCGCATCCTCCCTAGCCTGAGTCTCTAGCTCGATCTCCCTCTTCCGGGCATTTGCCTGAAGCTCAGCAAATGTCCGGTACGAGGAGTTCGCCGCGAACTCCCGAATATCCCGCCTCAAAATGCTCAAATAACGGCTCATACGTGCCTACTCAGTGGCCACGTGCTTAGGGCAGAACATCGCCCTCTCATGAAACATCCTGGTGATCACTGCAACCGACTCAGTACCCTGCTTGAGGGTCAGAAACTCCTGCGCCAAACGCTCCCTCTCCACCTGGGGAACGTACTCATCTCGGAACATGACAGTGAACCTCTCCCAGGTCACTGCCGCAAGCTCAGCAGGCGTATAATGCGTTGTCACAAACTTCCACCAGTCCTTCGCTCCCAAGCAAAGCTGGTTCAATGCAAACCAAACCTTCAAATGCTCAGGAGATGAGCAAGTGAAGAAGCACCCCTCAATATCAGATATCCACCTCATCGCTGCCACCGGATCCTGGGTCCCATCAAACTCTGGTGGTTTTGTGCTGCTAAACTCCCGGAACAGCAACGCATCACCACCTTGCGGCCTCGCAGCAGCAATCGCTGCGGTAGCCGCTGCAATAGCAGCCTCAGAAAGGGCGGCATAACGCTCGTCAAACGTCTCAATCAGCGTGGTCTTTATAGACCCAAACATCTCCGGTATCTCTGCCCTGATGGCCGCAGCCACCTCTTCATGAATGATCCGGCGGATCTCCTCATCACTGGTACCACTGCTCTCGGGCATCAAGCGTGTCCTCACCATGATCTACCTCTGAAATACAACATACGATAAATTAGAACCCTTACGAGCATACTCACACTCGACAACTCTTTCCTCCTTGATTCTTGGTATTCCAAAGATTCTTACTTGGGCTGTACACCGCTCCGGTGCTTTCAGTAGTACGGGCCCAATACTACTGTCCACACCGTATCAGAATACACCCCAAGTTCTCCTCTTCGTATCCCAATTTCCAAGTACTCTATCATGCATAGACCTCCCACTAATAGATCTCTCATAAGCCCCTTGCTGCTACCTACTCACTCTCAAGCCTCTCATAGCAGCTCACCTCTTCCTAGGCTAAGGCATCACAAATCAGGCCACTCTAGTCCTAATAGGAATACCTAGCCTACTCTAGCATGTGAATACATCATATCAGTATCAATATCACATAACATAAGGGTATTTTGGGAAATCACCGTTCGGGCGCGGACTGATCGTACACACAACTCTGCTCTGCATTTTCAAAATCTTTTATACTTCTCTTTTTTTTTTTTTTTGAAAATACTTCTCAAATCCTCAGTTGGAGTTCAAATACGCCCGAAGGTGTACTCGAATCCCTCAAACCAAGGCTCTGATACCAACTTGTAACACCGTAAATTTAAAAATAATTTTTCACAATTTATAAAAAACATATCTCATTAACTTTCCATAAAAACATCAAGTTTAAATCTCAATTCACATTATACAAAATCCCAAGATCAATGTATATCAAAAAATCCCATGCGTGTGTACAGATCAAGCCGACGCCTTCCCACGGTCATCGCTAGTACCTGAAACAACAACACTAACACTGTAAGCACAAAGCTTAGTGAGTTCCCGAAAATACTGCATAAACACACACACACACACACACACATATATATATATATATATATATATATATTAGCCACTCGAGGCTATAACTCTGTGGGTCCGTGCACCCAAGCTCTGTGAACCCTCAGGTTCTAACTCTGGGAACCTTCCGGTTCCAACTCTATAAACATGCACAGCATAAATCACATAGACATCATGCAGTACAACGCATAGCATACACATAACATACACATACTCTGACACATAACTCTGATTACCTACTCAAGGTAAAGTATAGTGAGAAGACTCACCTCGCGTATCTCGATGACTCAAATCCTGGAATCCCTCGTGCTCGATCCTCCGAGCTATAATCCTCCTATAACATCATATGTCTCTAATTAACACTCTTTACACTAAGGTTGACCACCCCTAAGAAGTCAACACTGGTCAACTCTGGTCAACGGTCAACAGTCAACGGTCAACTTTGACCGGACTCGGCGAGTGCACTATGGCGACTCGGCGAGTCTAGACGTTTTCACCAACCTCTCCAGAATTCCCTTTTCACACGTCGAGTACTCCCCCTGACTCGACGAGTTCCACCTGGAAGAATCGCGGGGCCACCCCGACTCAACTCGCCGAGTCTCAAGAACAACTCGGCGAGTCCCAGCTCGAGTCAGTCCACCTGACCACCCTCTCTAACTCGTCCTGACTCACTGATTCAACCTATGACTCGACTGGACCACTCACTGGCCGATCTAAGGGCAATCTTCAAGCTACTCGCCGAGTCTGCTCATCGGACTCGGCGAGTCCATGCCATGCAATCACTCAAACTCACTTCTAAGGTCAGATCTGCTCCAACAATTCATAGATCTGGCCTTCCTAGACTGATTCATCATGTAAAGACCTTATCTTGCTGTTCACAACACACCCCATGGCTCATATATAGCATTTTGACCCAAGGCATAAGGATTCCAATCCAAAACCTCCATTGATTCACAGAAAGCTTGGACAAAGGGACACTCTGGACCTCCAAGGGTCCAGATCTATGGTCTAAATTGCTTAAGGGGCCAAGGGGGCTCTAGATCTAGCCACAAAAGGGTTCAATAAACCCTAAATCAAATAAACATCAACATAGAAGAGGATAGCTCGAAGATATTACCACAATAGTGATGCTCTGGACTCCAAACTCTCAGAAAATGGCTCCCCTTGCTTTCCCCTTAGCTGATCCTCCCTTTCCCTTGCAAGACGACACCTCCAAGATCAATAATGGCCTCCTACTTTGCTCCAAACGCTCATACTCGATTAGGGTTTCACTCAAGGGACTGGTGAGCACAAATGACGGCCATAAGGCCCTTTAAATAGGTCCCAAACCCGAGAAATTAGGGTTTCATTAAACAGCGCAAACTCGCCGAGTCCATACCCTGGACTCGCCGAGTCCAGGCGCGAACCCGCCGAGTCCATACCCTGGGCTCCAACTCGCCGAGTCCCCTCTCAAAACACCAAAAACATAAACATAAAAGATACCTGGAAATCCGGGCTGTTACACGAGACCTCCTTGACGTTCTTCAGGCGTTGGACGATATCCAGAATTTGTCACCCCAGGCGTGCCCGCCTAACTATAGCTAGCAGTTAAGGTGTGGGATTGTCAGTCCCGAATAGATCTATTCACAAATTCCACACTCTCCCTCCAGGAGACTCTGGTTATACTTCCGGGGAGGATTTACTGATAACCCGAAGGGTATATTGAAGACTAATCTCACAAACTAGTATTAAATTATTCATGGTGTACTCGGTCGTTATCCAATATCGTAATCGTTTTGAAACATAATAAAGTATAAACAATTGAATACAAGGAAATTATCTGGCATAATACTCTACATTAACATAGATAAACTGAATCAGACATAGTTTATCTATTGATATAGCATGATATCCGAACTCATAAAACAAGAATTGAAGATCCCAAATTATTACCATAATAATTTGATTGTTTCCTTCACTATAATTGAAATCCATTTAAAAACATCCCTTATGCTCCGCATAATACATAAGACGTAAAGATATCTAGAAGTTTGCCAAATATTTATAGAATTACATCAGTTTTTAGTTTCGAAAACATTTATAATTTGCTTGTATTCACCCCTAAAAACATTGAAAAACACTAAAAAAAGGCGTAGGGGTATGAACTCACCAGACGAGAAATGTGTCGTTTGGATGCTAAGCGTCATTTTGGGGCTTGAGTACATGCGAGGTTCCTATGTAATATGAAGAGATACATAATTGTATCTAATTAGACCTTGAACTACCAATTAGATAAGACATTACACTTCGAGGCGCGAAAACACTTCATTTCAAGTGTTAGGAGTGACCCAGGTAGCATCTAAGGGTGTGTATGGCCTAAACATGGAGTTTGCTCTTCAAGAGTAAACTCCTAAGGGAGTTTTCGGCCCTAAGACCATATCCCCATGAGTTTACGGTCGTAAACTCATGGTGGGGGTGTACTTGGGTGCTTAATGGTCTTAAAACTTTTGTGGGGTGATGCTAGGCTTAGTTTTAAGGCATTGGAAGGGGGCTTGATCATCATTTGGACCATTTGAGGAGTTTACGGCAGTAAACTAGGAGTTTACGGCCGTAAAATCTTATGTACCCATTCTTAATGTGTTTTGGTGGTCATAGGTTAATCACAAGTGTTTCTAGTCCAAAGTACAAGCTATAGGATGAAGTTAGGGCACCATTTGACCATGTTATAGGAGTTTACGGCCCAGGAACCATTCCTTGGGGGGTTTACGGCCATGAACTCCTAAAGGGATGGTTTTTATCAAGTTTAAGGTCCCTAACACATTGGAGGATGGTTCTAGACTTTATTCCAAGGCTTAGGAGGTGCTTAAGGGGCACTTTAACACCTAAAAAGGGGTTTACGGCCTATGAAAGGGTTTTTATGGTCCAAGCATGTTCTTAGGCCGTAAACTCATGTTTACCCCTCAAATGTTGAGTTTTTGGTGCTCCAAGTCTGGTCTTGTAAGCCCCTAAGTCATATCTAAGCTCTAAAGGTGGTTTGGAAGGGTTTTAAGGCTCAAAAACCCCATTTATGTGTGTTTGCGCCCTAGGGATGTTCCAGGGCCGTAAACACATGATTATGGTCCTTTTGGATGATTTTGACACGAAATTGTAAGCTAAACATGATAATCTAAGAGCTAGGATGGATATCTTACCAAATTAGAGCTTGAAATGGGGTGATTTTGGATCAAAAGCTTGGAATTGTAGAGAGAGAGTAGATAGAGGGTGAAAAGCTTCAAAATGAAGTTACTTCAACTTTAAATATGGTATAAGTTTGAGACACGGTGGAATTCTACCCGATACTGACGCTAAACGGGGCTTTTGGTCGTACCCGATTAAGTTGTCGTAACCCGACGTGGTCGAAACTAGAAATTTTCCAATTAATAATTTGGGGTGTTATCTTGTGTTTCTAACGTGTTTGGACACCCATTAAGTCATAATAGAAGTCTTAAAATTAATGACTTAATTTAAAAACATAAACGGAAACAATTTGAAAAAGACGAATTTTATTAACAGAACGGGTTACAGCAATAGAATAACTTCGGGTTGTCACAACGAGTTTCTGCCTTGAGGGGTAGAAGGTCAGATTTTTCTTCTGTCTTATGAAGGACAGAGCTAGGATTGGTGGGAGGAGGTAGATTCACTTTTGGAGACGAAACCCTTAAGACGATGACTTGGGATCAGTTTGTGACTTGGTTTAGGGCTAAGTTTGCGCCAGCTATTGAGGTACAGTAGTTGGCGAGGGAGTTTCAGGACCTTTGTCAAACTGCAGAGACTGTGGTAGAGATCACTTCCAAGTTATGGGAGAGAGATTTATTGGTTTTGCAGTATACAATGGATGAGGAAATGAAGAAGGTAAGGTGTCATGATATACAGAGGGATGACATTAGGGATGACATCATGGAGTTCGTAAGTATTTCAGGGTGTAGTACCTTGAATGATATGATTTCTAGAGCCCGAGAGCGGGGGATTGATTTGGAGCACCTGGGAAAGAGGGGGCTAGAGCATGTGCAGGCAATTGAGGGTCCTGCGAAGAGACCCAAAACTTCAGACTAGCGAATGAGGGGACAACAAAACCGGGGTCAGTATAGCACGTGGGAGAAGCAGCACGATGGGGTTTTTCGTTCCAGGGGTATGGGGTACTACAAGTGTCGCAGGGTTAGTCATGTCAGCATAGATTGTCCTTAGGGGAAAAGTCTATTATGTTTTCACTACAGCCAAGTGGGCCACAAGAAGGCCGACTGTCGGATGTTGAGGGGAAGAGCAGTGGGTGCACCTGTTGCAGTTACTTTGAGGATCACTGATGGTCGTGAGGGTAGGACATGAGCCCCAACAGAGAGGAGCTGAGCATTGCAGTGTCAATCAGGGGATGCCAGGGTTCCAACAGGTACTATTGCGGGTATGTTATCTTTTGCTTTCTTCTTGGTTATTATCAGTATTTATTTTGCTTTTGAATTATGCGTTGGTTTGGGTAAGAATTATGTCTAGTTTGGTTCTCTGTTATTTTCTGGGTTACATCGTCAAGAATTGTTATATGCCATTTTTGCATGCCATGAATCATTAGTGGTCGTATCTTGCTAAGTGGCTTTTAGTTGTTTTGATTATGTTCCGGTTCTTTGATGGGTGAATTCAAGGGTATCGGTTAGAAGGTCTATGGTCGGATTAGTGGGTTAGTTCTCCAATGAAGTCAGAGTTCAATTGTGTTAACATTTGATCGGGTGGGATCGGTGGTCGTCTATGGAAGAACCTTCTGGTTCAATCACTACTGTTGTTAGGGAAGGAGCGGTAAGAAGGAGATAGTGGTGGCAAACGCATGAGTTTGGTTGGTCACCAGAAGTGCCATGGGAATTTGTTTATTGCAAGGATTATGGTCTTTGTCACCAACATAAAGGACTTAAGGATTGGGTGTTGTATCATGGGTACCTATTGGGGTTGTCAGACTTGCTGAGATTTCAGGGAATGTTCATCTGGATTTCAAGAGTTTTGCGGTCATTGAGATTGGCTAGTGATGGAACACTAGTATTGGTAAGCGTAGGTTGTCGGTAGTTCAAATTATAAGGAGCTACGATGGGCTGGGAATCCATCAAAATTTGTGGCTTGGGATAGCTTCGTCGAATCTAAGTGGGGGAGAATCGTTTAGATTTGCGGAAGCTGAATCAGACATGAAACTAGGATGAGTTTCACATCCCCGTCGGGAGGGAAGATAACTCAAGTGGACATCTAGATCGAAGATTGTGTAAGTTGGGAGTTAGGGAAACTTCCAACAACCTGTTGGTGTCTTCCTTGTGATGGATATGAGGCATATAGATGGATCCGGGTTGAGGATTATGTTAGAACCTCTCTGTCTGTTCTTGTCTGATTAAGGCTTTAGGATTCGAAGCATGACCCGAACACCTTAGTGGAGTATAGTTAGGTGCGTGTTCGACACAGGATGAGCATGCATGGATTGGTAGATGACCGGTAATACCATAAGTGGTGGCCATGGCAAGATAGGAGTGTTGTAAGACTGTAGGGTGGCCCATAGCATTCACTATGTTGGTAGATAATGTTGGAGTGTTGTAAGGCTGTGGGGTGGCCTGTACCATTCACCAAGTTGTCAGATAGTGTTGGAGTGTTGTAAGACTATGAGATGGCCCGTAGCATTCACCAGTCCTTGAGTAGCGGTGAGGGCATGGCAAATATATGATTTGGCTTATGGATTTCTTCAGATAGATTATACCGAAGTTGGTCGGTTTGTAAGACTATGGGAAGGCCACAACATCCATGGAATTAAGGAAGTGGTGGGTCGTATGAGGTAGATTGTGATATAAGACTACAGTTGGTCATGTAACATTCACTTTTAGCATTGGATTTAGTTGGCGTCATGATTAACAGTCGGTTATGACCGGTTGGATCAGAAATGTTGTTGGAGCCCTAGTGGCGAGATAGATAGGACAATTAATTGTCAGATGAGGCCTTCGTTCAAAAGTCGTGTGGTGTGAATATGTGTGACTGACTGTCTAGGAACTCTACTCCTAGAACACCAAGAGCACAATCTTCAGAAAACCATTTAGGATAGTTCTAGTAACCTATAGCCCCTGGATACCCTAAGAACTCAGCATCATACATCTCACATTCCACATATTCAAACCTAATAAGTGTCGGACCACCAAAGACCTCATGGTCCCCCTCGAAGAGATCAAGGGAAACAAGAACCCACACCCCAAGGGGAACAGATGAAAATCATAGACTGTAAAATCAAAAGATCAATGTTAAACACTAATAGTGAAGATCCACTAGAACGCCAAGCGAGGATCTCAGAACAAGAAGATCAAAAGAAACACAACTCTTGATATTCCACAAAGAATTTGAATTTTAGGATGAAATTCCCTCTAACGGGGGGATGATGTGACAACCCAAAATATTTGGATCAAGCAAGGTCTAAATTGTAACCCTATTATAATGGGAACCTTGAAAACCATTAGAGTAAAAGTGCATGTGTATGGAAGTATGCACCTTGGAAGTCACATATAAGGTAACCTCTTGAAAGTAAACAAGTTTATCAAGGAAAACTAAGCAAATGAATTAGAATAAGAATCTTGAATCAAAAGATTGCCTAGTAGTATTAAACTTAGTCTCCCCACCAGCCTAGAATATGGAAGGCAAAAGAATAATGACTTAAGTCAACTTATATGGATATAAATATGGGCAATAAGTGTTGTGGAACCATGATTGAACGAACCCTTGGCTAGTTAACAAGCAAATACCCATTAGACACCTTGTATGGAATTTTTAGCACAATATCCCACTAAGGCCATCACCTTTGAGTGCATAGTAGCTAAAAACATTAACACAACAACCTTGGAAAATCACCCAAAACCGTGAACACCTTCCTTTGGGCCACCCTTGGCCGTAAACCCTCTTCATTGGACCTTACTTGACCATAAACTCCCTCAGTGGACCTTACTTGACCATAAACTCCTTTAGTGGACCCCTTGGGGCGTGAACACCCTAATAAAACAAAGATAGGACGTGAACACACCCCTACGTAGTGCCTTGGCCATAAACTCAAAAGGGGAAGCATTGTTTGGCATAAACTACTTATGGATGTGATGGTTGGGCGTAAACACAATCCTAGGAGGCATCTAGGTCGTAAACAACTCCATTATATGGATTTCACGGCCATAATGAGTAAATAAGACAAGAACCATTGACTTTAAGGGGTGACATTTCTTCCCTTCCCAAAGCAATTACAGTGAACCACGTGATATCCTCCAAATACCCATGCATTATCCATCAATTTACCAAGCACATCTTATCCCTTTCATCCTCCCTTTTTTATGAGCATAAACTACTTCCCATTTATGACATTTGCTTTCTGTAAACTCCTGAAATCACTCCCAACGTATTCAAGCTTCAAGCCTTATTTCTTCAATGTATCCCCTAGATCTTGTAAGTACTTCATGATGAACTAAGTAGTTTCTCATATTCTTTTGTTTATTTCATCGTATTTACACATAAACTTATGTGTTAATATTCTTAGGATATTCTAAAGTTCAAAGATTTTATCAAACTTTTCAAGTGTTAGGACTTGAACACTTCTCAATATCTATCCGAATCATCCACCAAATCAAACCAAGCTGAGCTTCATACTCCTCTCTTTCAAGTTTTCATTCTTTTTTTTTTGGGGGGGGGGGGGGAGGGGGGAATACAAGTCAAATATTGTTTATATCCTTGGATAATTCACTACTAGAAAAACAGCCTTTTACGACGCTCATTGTGCGTCGTAAAAGGCTCAGACGATGCACATTTACGACGCTCATTTACGATGCACAATTAAGATGCGCGTTTACGACACACAATGTGTATCAAGGAAGGCCCTGTCATAAAGGAAGACGACACGCATTCGCGTGTCGTAACCTTACGACGTGCGTGTTAATGACACGCAATGCGCATCAAAAAAGCCCCTGTCAAGAAAGGCCATGTCATAAATGAAGATGATAAACATATTTGCATATCATAATTTTAAATGTTTAAAAAAAATATTATTTATAGATTTACTAATTTTCAAATTAAATTTGTGTTTAATGACTCATAATAGAAAATAAAATATCATATACAAAAAATACAATCCATTGCATAAAATTTAATGTCATACAAATAAGCGTTCCATGGAAAGATAAAATAAATCAATAGTTGTAACAAAAATTTACAAACTAATCTCCATGTCAGCTCTTCAACTCACTTCTCCAGTTTGTCCTTGGGTTCTCTAAGGGCTCCAACATCTCTTGCAGCCTGTGACAACATATATTATAATTTTTTTATTACTATTTATTCTTATAATTCAAAGAATTTAGATAAAATTGTATTATATAATACTTAGATTTTTTTACAGAAAATTCACTCACCAGCTTCAACATTCTTAATTTTTTCCCAAGTGACACCTTTTTCCTGTCTGTTAATTTTCATGTGCTTGTGTTGAGTAAAAAGTTCAAAAGATGTCCATCCCCAAGTGCACACAACAGGTAATGTATCTATAATTAAACATTAAACACTTTTTACAAATTTTCCCTCATAGACGAAGATAAAGATGAAGATGAGATGAGAATCATACCCCTTCAAAGGCACAAAGAAGAACAGAACGTGATATTATTTGCCACCTAGATGTTCTTCAGTGATGTGATGAGAATCATACCCCTTCAAAGGCACAACAAGTAAGGTATCCGTAATTAAATATCAGTCCACATCCCAACTACAACAAGATTACTATAATTTGGATTTTCACCAATGGGGTTTATGTCAAGACATGAGATATCATATTTCAGTTCTGCATGCTTTTTTTCCTACTAGAACACCATCACCGATTTCAAGGTAAACCAGATGGCCACCTCTAGTAGCCAACAACACTTGTTATGGAAATTAAAAAGGATAGTCAAACTTATTTATTAAAAGACCAAAATACCCTTGGTTATACCTGAGTAGCGTTAGCATTGGCAAAATTTATAGAGCAAAAACCTGAAAGAATGAAAATAATTAAATGGGGTATAAATATAATAGAAAAATATTTAGATAATTATACCTGAACAAGTTGACATACCTTTCTAGAACTTCCACATAAGAGCCTTTTGTATCAGGTTGGAGATTCAACTTAATAAGCTATAATATGTAAACAATAATAATAATAAATTACATTAGCATTTGACATTATTGATGTTAATATAATACTTTTATGTGATTAAACTTTTTACATACCTGAGAATCTCCATAACTTGAGTCAACATACACAAATGCATTATCTAGATATGATATAGTTGATGCTATAGAAGTTTCCCCTAGAAGCTCAATTTTAAGTTCATTAACTCTAAAACAATGAAGAGAAAGTATCTTTTCGAACAGTTGGAAAGACTATTTAATGGTATATATGACAAAAAGTAGAATTATAACTCGCTTTTCTTTCTAATGGGCAATGACAAGCAAGTGAAGAAGGCCACTATGGTCTAGTAATAGACTGCAAGTTTAGGACACAATACATCAGTTAAAAATGAAAATATGTTGCCATCTCAAAGATGTTCAGATCTGGTATATTTATTAAACCGGTGACTAAAGCTGCTCTCCCCCTAATCTGTCAAAAAATGCTTCGTCTCAAAGAGAATGAAGGGATCTTTCAAGGGTATTTTGGTCTATTAATAAAAAATGATGAATCAATGTGAAAAGAAAGAGAATCAGGGGGCATTTTAGGCATTTTATAAAGAGAATCAGGGGCATTAGGGACATTTTAGGCATTTTATATCAGGCAGAATCAGGGGCAGTATAAAAGTGGACGCTACTTTGTTTACTTGTAGTTATCACTATTATATTGTAGAAAGAAAAAGGAAGTAAAGTAAGATACTTTGATGATTTCCCAAAGGGAAAACTGCAATAAAGTCCCTATATATTAACCTCATAATCGATTTAGTCCTTATATTTTTTTTTATTCAATTAAGTCCCAAATACCGGTAATTGTATTCAATTTAACCCTTTGACCCGGTCAACAGGTCATCCAACTTTCAAAAAATTACATTTTTGGCCCAAATTTCAAATTTTATTACAAAGTTGGTCCAAAATTTACACTTTTGGCCCATATTTAAATTTTTTTACAAATTTGGTCCAAAATATATACCCTTTTTGCCCAAATTTTAAAATTTTATTATGAATTCATCCTAACTTTAGTTTTTTTTACAGCTTTTTTTTCTCAAAAAATTGTTTCTAATATGTTTTTTCTTTATAAACTCATATTTATACAAGAAAAAACATATTTTCACATAAAAATCTTATTTTTTCTATATAAAAACTTTTTTTAAAATGTTTTTTGTATATAAAATATCTAGTTATAAAAATAAGTTTGGATTATTTGTGTGATATCTCTTAAAAAATCAATTAAGAAATTAAAAGTAACCCTAAATTATAAAAACAAGTTTGGATTATTTGTTCTTTAATCACATTTATATGAAAGTTTAAACTAGTTACATTATATATGAAAGTTTAATATATATATATATATATATATATATATATATATATATATATATATAATACAATAATATTATATTTTATTCGTAAGAATTTTTTTAGGTAAAAAGTTAAAATCATAACTTTGATATATTTTTTATAACTTTTTAATAAATATATTATCTAAATAAAACATATCCATTCATGACACGTGTCTGATCTACGTTGTGATTTTTTATTGCCAATCAACCTCTTCTTACTTGGATTATTTATAATCTTGTATTTCCTTTCTTTTTTAATGTCTGTTATATGGGATATCGGTTGCAATTTATTATCGATAAATATATTTTTAGGGGAGTGAGAAATGACCAAAAATACAATAGCAACATAAATATATAAAATATTATAACTATCAATAACACAATAGAATACTTTAACTAAAGTTCTAGATAATTTACACATGATTTTGGTTAAAAAAATTCCTTTTGAAGCTCAACTCAAGCATTTTTCAGGTCTTTGAGTAATTTTTTTTTAACCAAACTCATGTGTAAATTCTCTAGAACTTTAGTTAAAGTATTATATTGTGTTATTGATAGTTATAATATTTTATATATTTATGTTGCTATTGTATTTTTGGTCATTTCTCACTCCCCTAAAAACATGTTTATCGATAATAAATTGCAACCGATATTTCATATAACATACATTAAATAATAAAGGAAATACAAGATTATAAATAATCCAAATAAGAAAAGGTTGATTGGCAATAAAATATCAAAACCTAGATCGGACACGTGCCACGAATGGATATGTTTTATTTAGATAATATATTTATTAAAAAGTTATAAAAAAATATATCAAAATTATGATTTTAACTTTTTTCTTAAAAAAAATTCTTACGAATAAAATATAATATTGTTATATTATATACATTTTAAACTTTCATATATAATGTAACTAGTTTAAACTTTCATATAAATGTGATTAAAGAACAAATAATCCAAACCTGTTTTTATAATTTAGGGTTACTTTTAGTTTCTTAATTGATTTTTTAAGAGATATCACACAAATAGTCCAAACCTATTTTATAACTAGATATTTTATATACAAAAAAACCTTTTAAAAAAATTTTTTATGTAGAAAAAATAAGATTTTTATGTGAAAATATCTTTTTTTTTTTTGTATAAATATGAGTTTATAAAGAAAAAACATATTAGAAACAAATTTTTGAGAAAAAAAGTTGTAAAAAAAACTAAATTTAGGATGAATTCATAATAAAATTCTAAAATTTGGGCAAAAAGGGTAAATTTTGGACCAAATTTCTAGAAAAAAATTAAAATCTGGGCCAAAAGTGTAAATGTTGGACCAAATTTGTAATAAATTTTGAAATCTGGGCCAAAAATGTAATTTTTGAAAGTTGGATGACCTGTTGACCGGGTCAAAGGGTTAAATTGAATACGATTACCAGTATTTGGGACTTAATTGAATAAAAAAATACATAAGGACTAAATCGATTATGCGGCCAATATATAGGGACTTTATTGCAGTTTTCCCTTTCCCAAATTCCCTTGATTCTCTATACTTGATGATTTCCCAAGTATGATTAAACAGGGGCATTAGGGGTATTTTAGGCATTTTATATCAGGCATTTTAGGCAGAATCAATCCAAATAACCAGCATTTAATCTTTCTTTACTCTTATCCCTAGGAAAATTTGTATTATCAGCTTCCATGCTACTATCTATATCCTCACCATAACCACTACCCACATCTGACTCATCATACTGTGTCCAAAAGAAAAGGTAAATCAGTCTCTCAAGTCTCATCTTTCTAGATGTTGTTTAAAAATAATATATATATATATATATATATATATATATATATATATATATATATATATATAAATCACACATACCATTCTTTCAGCGCTCTGAGAAGGTGATGACATTAGACTGGAAGCTCTTCTATTTGGAGAACTACCTTTCTTTGAAGCTTCTGCCAATGCCATTGCTATACCATGAGCAACATCTTCATCATCATCTGCCTTGGGTTTTATTATCCCTTTCCTTGTTTGCAAAAAAAGACTTTTCTCCCTTGACATACTCGTGAGAATGTGAGACAGGGAAACGAATATGATCAACAGAGCCAACAACTCCATTCTTTAGTTCCAGTACATTATCACCTCTAACTATAATCATTTGAGCTTCAAAGATAATGTTCAAAGACATCACTTGAACATTATCATACATGAAGAAGGAGCCATGTATTAGAGAAAAACTTGTAATGTTAGAGTTCCATTGCAAACTAGAGGCTACAGCTCTATCTTCCAAATTCCTCACCTACAAAGAGAGCATCAAGTGTGAAACGGAGTTGTACTTAGATAAAATCATTACCATGGGACTAGTCAAGTGGGACCCTGATAGGAAAAAGTCAAACTTTGACTGTACTGAGTTTTCCTGCTTAACTCAGATCACAATAAACCTAAATTATCTGGATTGGTATTTTCTAGTGTATTTTGAAAAATGAGAAATAAGAAACTAGTTGCTACCCGTATGTCATTGTCATTGGATATGCTGATAAAAAAACCCTTTGTTGGATAGAAACTGCAAGAGAAAAACAATTAAAGATATTAAAAAAGATCTTCTTAAAAGGTTTATGTGTTCCATATCCTTGAAGTAACTAACAAACCTCCAGATACTTGAAAGGTAATTGCTTTAGAGAAATTAGAAGTCCTTCAATGTTATCCCCACCAATCACTAACAAAAAAGACTTCTTCTTTGTTGAAGACATGCAACCATAATCTGACAAAACTGCCCCTGGATGCAAATGAATACGATAAACAGAGCCTTTAGGGTTAAGCCAAAAATAAACTGGCTTAAAGTATTGAGACACCAACCATTTACCCATTTCCCTTCCTTTTTTTCCACCCAACTCCTCTCTCGTTAAAATTGATGAATAAGGGTATAATGGTCATTTAGGTGCTATTTGTTTTTCCGAAGTGAAATTGCTTGAAGTCTGCGGACCACCTCTTCAATCCTCTGTAGTAGAAGAGGTGGAAAAAACGGCTGCAGCATGTAATAAAAAATATGTTTGTTTTTTAACGTTTGCAGACTGCTGCAGTAAGTTAAACTAAGGCGTGAAGAGGTTTGAAGCAGTTGGTTTAGTGCTGCACCACGCAGCACACGCACAACAGTTTTTAAGTCAGAAGTCTTCTGAAAAACAAACATCTGCGAATGGCCAAGTGTTGCGCGGCGCAACAATAAGTGGTTTTTTAAAAAAAAAACAAACAACACCTTAGTCTCATTAAGATGGTTTATTCAGTATAGAAAAGATAGAAACCTTATCTATACAACACTATATCCCAATAGACATCTATTTACCAATACAACCCTTAGATGTCATGTCAGATAAAAATCATAAAAATACACACCCGCATCTCATGTTAATAAAATGGCTGCTTCTTTTTTATCTTCTTACTTTTAATTTATTGATTTTTCATGATTTGCTGAAACTTGTATTCAATAAAAACGATAAACAAGACTTGATGTACTTGCAAGAAAAAGCAAATATGTGCACCTACAGATGCACAACAAGAAATAAAGATTAAAATCTCACCATGTTGCTATAATACTCAGTCATCATTGCAGTAAACCCTGCAACAGAGGCTGTTCCCTCTGGAAGAGATAAATATGCGTGAAAGTGACACATGTACATTAATTACCAAGTTGACATATGGACTGAATATTTTAAAGGGGAGACAACAGTAACATGACCTGAACAGGTCAGATAACAAGATACATTAGATTTCATTATTACCTTATTTAGAGAATAAACAGCCTCCACCATTTCCACAGACCGGTTTCGGAGACCTGAAGCCACCTAAAAATGCATATGGTATTTGAACATTAGATGTCAATCATAGGTTTCTGATTAATCAACAAAGTTTAGAAGTCATATATTTATATGTTATGTCCTGTTGTGTTGATTAAAAGATACTAGTAGTAATAGTAATTGTTAACAAGTTTTAAAATTTTAAATTAATTTCAACATGAGAGGAGTTGGGTGGAAAAAAGAAGGGCAAATATGTAAATGGTTAGTGTTCTAATACATTAAGCCATGTTTTCTCGCTTAACCCATTAAGCTCATAAAATTCAATTTAGATTTAAGTTCATTCCTTTCCACAACTCATATTCTTCTTCAAGTAACACAATTACAGATTGCAGAAGAATAATCATCAGATTGTATATGAGATCCTCTACACCATTAACTACACAATTAGTTAAGACTAAAATCATCATGACAGCCCACTGCAACCACAATATTAAACTATTTTTCAGTTAATATATCCCATTAAAAAAATTAAAAATGGAATATTTGAGTTACTGATGTATATATGTGATAAAGAACCCATCAAGTCAATACAACTGACGACTCCTTGTAAAAAGAACTACATATAAGACAAGCTAAAAGAAAAAGCATCATGCGCCATGGAACTAAATCTAAAGCAAGAAACAATAAAGACACAGTAATGTCATCAGACATTTTGAGAAGAATTATAACATAAGTTACTTTCACGTCCTACAGGTAAATTTACTCTTTGTAAATGTGACAATGTAGATGCATATGTGAGGCGATTCAACACCTGTGAAACACCAGCCCTAGTTCCAGCTGCATTTGCTTTCCCCTAATTCATAGTAGCAATGGAATATTTAAGCCCATTTGTTATTGTGTTTGCTTTAATTGCAAATTGCAGATTAGTATCCTTCCCTTTGTTTAAACACTGGAGATTATTCAATATAATGGATTCAAATTCAATGGACAGATAAAAAACAAGAAACAATGAAACTTGAAGAATTTGAGATTACCTTCTGAACATATACTCTTACATCTCTTGTTAACTGTCGAAAGTGATGCATTAAAACAAAAGGTGACAACTTGTCAAATGCATATACATATGTAAATAATCCAAGAAATATAAAATATAAACCCACCATTCTAAATAGGCTCCCGAGCAATGGACCAGCTAGATCCAACCTTTTGTTTCCATAATGGTCCCTATCATCCTCAACCCTCCGACCAAGAGCACATAACAAAAGACGGTGGATGATATAGCTGATGCAAGCAAACAAATGTTACTTCTACATATAAACTACAACACAAGAAGGACATTCATGTCTTTTACACATAACAAAAAAAAATAAGGTTTACCCAAAGTAGTATGATTTCTTTGTTTCACAATACTCTCCAACCCAAACATGAGGAAGCACTTTTTTTTAGAATATCACGTGCATACATGTGAAACAACATATCTTGTTAACACAACACAAATTAAATTAAGACAAAAGGACAATAAAAAAATCATACTTTATTCTCTTCTTTTGCGTGGAACCAGCAGGGGCACTCTTTTCCAAATGAAATCTAGTGCAACCTGCAATTAAACAAAGAAAAAGAGCTTATTGAGGTAAGGTTACTTTTCATTATATATATATATATATATATATATATATATATATATATATATTATAAACAATGATTGGGAAACTGAAAAGAAAAGGAAAAAGAGGAAGTAGCATACCATGCTTGACTTTGTATAACAAATTCTTCTTCTAGTGATGGTCTTAACAACTCCAGCATCTGAGTATCGGCAAAATCATAACAAATGTGTTCTAATATATCTTTATCAGCAATAAATCCCAGTGCTCGAAACACAATAATGATGGGAATATCAACTCAGGTATATGGAAGGGTATCGAGAATATATTGACCAGAGGATTCCTGCAATTGCAAAAGATGCCAAGTAAGCAAGAGAAAGAACAATGTGCATCAATTTATTTGTATATTATAGCATCTCACTTTGTATATGGCAGGAGCTTCTTCCATACTAAATCTGCAATTATTATTATATATAATTTAAATTTATCACTAATTTAAATAGTTGTTGAGGAGAGTGTTTATGGAAATTACCAAAGCGTCCCTAGAGTAGTAAGAAATGCGAGGTAAGATTAGTGTGGTTGTTGCAAACCAATCAGTAACAACATTCAAAACCTATATACCTACAACATTCAAAACCTCAACCTTTTTTATTTTTTTTTCAACACAGTTATGTATAAAAATACTAAAACCCTATTATTTACCTCCAAAACTGTGTAACTGGATAAAGATGCGTCTCCATTGATATCAATGCTTTTCAGAAGAGAGCTATGACGCCTCCCATAAGCTGTGATTGTACCCTCTTGATGATGAAGTTGTGATTGTACCCCAGAAATTGAATCGCCTTCAAACTGAGGAAGCACACATGCAACACAAGCAGTTAGATATCTCCCACAAGCTGAAAAATGAGCACCCATTTCACTGCTACAGCATACAATACAAACATCAACCCCACCAAGATCCTTACTTTTTATTTATTTAAAAAAAATGTTACTTGCTTTGAAGGTATCTTCGACTTACGTTTCTCCCTGGTCTCCATACCCCAGCTTTGAAGGTATCTTCAACTTACGTTTCTCCCCAACACACATTCCCAATAGTTCCTGATCCCATCCTGGAATACACTATTTTTGTTAACTTCCATAATATATATAAGAATTGAATTTCACAAGAATCAAATTGGGTCATATCATATGGTTTTATACCTTTTATCACCTGACCAGTACCAAGTTCGAATTCAATTGGGTCAGCCCTTTCAAAGTTGGAATCGAAAACAGTCCCATCAGTAAGTTTCCCCTGCAAAATGAGAGCTTAAAAGAATGTTCAAAGATATACATACAAATACAATCATTCATTAAGTGATACAGAAAACTGAGATAATAACTCAGAGAAGAGGGGGATGGGATGGGATGGAGAAAGAAAGGAATTAGCTATGTAGATGTATCTACTAACTCACTCGGTAATGAACTTTCACCCTATCATCTTTGTGTGCTTGGATTTCACAAGATGTTGGTTAGAATTCCATTGGGCAGCATCAAATGCTTTTTGTCTGGATTAGATTTGGAAGTAATAGAAAAGAACCCAGTCGCATTCATTTTCTACACCGTTGACGGTGGTTTGTGAAGAAGATGATGTCATCGTGTACTGCAATGTGGCGTTCCAATCTTGAACCGACATCTTGAAATGGCGGAAGTGTTTGCTTAGGCACTTCAAACTCTTACAGATTATGAGGTTTGAAGCTGGTGGTGGCGGCTTAGGGCTTGTAGAGAGAGAGAGAAAGAGAGAGAGAGAGAGAGAGAGAGAGAGAGAGGAAGACGAACTACTTAAAGGATTATTAGGGCTTTTTGGTAGAGGATTTTAGAAGAAGAAGAAGGAGATGTTTTGGCGGGCTGTTTAATTTTTTGGTATTTCATTCCCCGCCCCCCCCCCCCCCCCTAGAAAACACGCCTTCCTTAAGCAAAATATGAAGCGACAATTTTAGACGACACGCTTTTTTATGATAGGTGCCCTCCGTATTTTTAATTTTTTTTGTTGGACACTAGTTTTAGGGCACGCATAAATGCATGCCCTCTATCCTTCAAATTTTGCAAAACTGACATTATTTTTTAGGGCACGCACAAATGCATGTCCTCTATCAGCGAGTGTCATTGTTTGCGCGTCATTAAAGGGTTGTTTTTTAGTAGTGATTGCATGTATTTGTATGTTTAGGTGTTTATGTGTGTTGAAACGATATTATTTCATGTTAATACTTCATAAACTTGAGATTTCACAAAATCCATGATGTTAAAACTAATTTATGTTTGTATAGATCTACATATTTTGTGTTATATTAAACATAAAACTGAGCTATTAGGTAAATATATGATGAGTTACACCAAAATGGTAATTTTTGGTTAAAAACACCTTACCACTAAAACTTGTGCAAACTTTAAGACATAATAAATTGCAAGGATTTATATGAGATTTTGGTGGAACTAGTGAAAATATTTTTATCACAACAAGAAGAGAAAATTTTGTTTGCAAAGATCTCCATAAAATTTTGGGTAGGTCAAAACAACCTACAAAACATGGCTATTTGTCTAAAAATAAATGTTGCTAGTAAATCAATCATGTTATGTTGCTACTATTTCAAGGGTTTTGAAACTTGGAACATTATGTCATATTCATAACTTTTTGCAAGTTAACAAAATATTAGTGATTATTTATAAATATTCAATATAAATAACTTCATCAAGAAAATGTACAAAACAAGGCTTTAATGACAGATTTATACACATGTCATAAACTGCCGTCATAAAACTTTCAGAAACACAAGTGATAAGCTGTATGTCATAAAGCAGTAAAACGTGTGTCACAAAGATGTAGTCATATTTTTTACAGAAGGAAAACATTATTTTCATTGTTTAACAAAGGGAGGAAAACTCGCGTACATTCCATTAAAGCTCTTGTAAGACTAGTTTTATTTTCGCCGTATCTATCTGGGTACATTGTAAGTCATGTGTTTATAACCAGAGTCCCCTGGAGGGGGAGCGTGATAATTATGAATAGATCTATACGGGGTTGACACCCCACACCTGTGTTGTTCGCTATAGCTAGACCGGTCAGTCTAAGGTGACAATCATTTGGACCGTATCTGACGCCTGAAAAATGTCAGGGCAGGCATTCTCGTCATATCTGTATGGTTATAACGACTCGCATAGAGTAGGGTCCTAGCGACATTATATTTGCATGGATTATACACCCCATTAATTTTATAAAATACAGAACTATGTTTCGTATATTTTATAAACTACTTTCACAACTTTGGTCTTAGTTTTTTTTAAGACCACAACATCTTTTATATACAGAAAATATATGATTTTCTGGGAACACTTTCTTTACGAAAACAAACAAGGGAAAACCAAGGAACACGCACGCAACTATACATGATTTTACAAAGAGTACTCACTCTGCTAGTTTTACAAGAATTCAGAACCATGCCCATATATTTTATAAATATGATTTCAAAACTTCGGTTTTATGGTTTGAGAACCACAACATCTTTTACATACAGAAAATATAGGATTTTATGGGAACACCCTCTTTTCAGTAACAAAAAAAAAAAAGGAAAACTAAAGAACATGCATGCAATTATACACGATTTTGGAACGAGACTCATAAACTACTTTTATATAAAATTTTGGATTTTCTAGAGTTTACAATGAACTATGAACAAAGTTATTACAAAGTTTTACCTACAAAAATGCTTATAAACTCACAAACTTTTTAGTTGATGCTTTTCAAAACGACTTGTCTTCTCAGGGATCTAGTAGACAGGTATTCACCACGATCGATCCCTGGCGTGGCTGCATTATGTTATTTCTACTTTTGTTATTCGTGTTTAGCTTTCAAACAATTGTGTTATAAACAATGTAATACTCTAAATCTAAATATATTAATGTTTGTGTTGTTATGTCTCATTTATATACAACTGTTATGATACTGAGCAATGATGTCCTCCTCCCCTCGACGTTTCTGCTGTTCCAGTTCGGGGGTGTGATATGGTGAGTTCATACCCCCATATTTTTCCAACCTTTTTCAATGTTTTTAGGTTTGGGGGGGGGGGGGGGGGGGAATACAGGAATACAAGTAAAACACAAGAATCTTGTATTGATATACAAACCATTATTTTATGTTTTATTACGTTTAAGTATCTTTTACGTAAGAATATCAAACATGCGACATAACGTTATTACGAAATTACAAACGGTTATATGCAAAACACGTTAAAATGAAACGGTTATCATTTTTAACGAAACAATACCTTTTAAACAATTATAGTTATAGTCTAAGAAATATTCACATTATTTTACCCTTCAGGGCAGAGAAACGATTATATAAAAATACGGTTATTTTTATATACATATTAAATATGATGAAATGGGTAACAATTTCATGCATGAATAATTTCATTTCAAAACACGTCTCTCGTTGGAAATTTGTGAGTCATTCGTCTTTATCGTACCTACCAAAGGTATCCATGGAAGTCCTGTTTTATAACCAGAGTCTCCTCCCGGAGAGTGTGATACTTGTGTAGAGATTTATACGAAACTAATGATACCGTACCCTGGCTGTTAGCTATAGCACCACCGACAAGTTTTGGGTGACAAATGTCATATATTTTCGACGCCTGAAGAACGTCCAGGCATGCAATTCATGAATAGCATGGTTATGAAAAGTCACAGGATAAACGAAAATACATTATTTTTACGTGAAATTGATAGTACACTTATTTTACGTAAATACCCAACTCTTCAAACGGTTTTATTCACGAATAAAACTATATGTTATTAAACTAAGTTTGGCATACATACTTGTACTTTTCGGTCTTGGAATGTATAAAGACTACAGTTCAGTTTTATGGAAAATATAGGATTTTCTAGGATAAACTTTATTATTTTAAAAGTAAACAATTTACAATTCAAATTTCTGAAAACAAATACGACTATTTACTAAAAACCATGCATCACAATAGAGCAAGTGGAACTAGGAATATATTTACAAAAGGTTCAACACTTATTTACAAACTAATATAACTTAAAGGACCCTTAATTGTTAAATTCTATAGTTCCTTAGTTTATACATCAGAGTTATATATAAATAATATCCGATAAGCAGCGGAATATGTGATTTTCGGCTTACTTCCTATTCCTTGTTTGGTTGTGGGCTTAGGACAGATCCATACATTCAACTGCCCATTTGATACTTGTTTATATCTAGCTAGTATAAACTAAGTAATCATAGAAGGAACTAGTATGGTCACACTTCTTATAGAGAAAATATAGGATTTTATGGAGGAACACACGAACGTTTCCAAAGAACAAAGAATATATACTTTCTATAACAAAAATGCTTATGAACTCACCAACTTTAATGTTGACACTTTTTCAGACCACTTGTATTCTCAAGAAAGTTGGTAGACAGGTACCCTCTCAGGTGTTGCGAAGATAGGGCATAGTAGTATTATGTCCTATATTTTGCTATAGTTTTAATGTAAATCGGGAAATGTTTTAAACACAATGTAAATTATATATTATCAATACAATGGTTGTTGTTGCTTTGATTACTATTATATTATCAATACAATGGTTGTTTTAAACAAAACGTTTCCGCCGTTCCTGTTTGGGGGTGCGATAGATTGGTATCAAAGCATTGTTTATAGTAAACTAAGTATATCAACCCATAAAAGATATACAACTATAAATACAATGAGACTAAAACACTCTGACCAAGAATTATACTTTAATAATATAATAAAAATTTTATAAAAATATACATACGTGCATATATATATATATATATATATATATATATATATATATATATATATATATATATATATATATTATATACAATAGAACAAGTATCACAAGAAGAATAAAACAAAAGTATTTGGATGTTGGACACTACAGTCAAACGTAGACAATTATGTAATCATATCTGGGATAAATATAGCCTGATCAACTATATTTATTTGAGATACGACCAACATATGTTTGGGAGTGATAGTAGTGTTGCAACAAGTCTAAAACTTACCAATTCTATATACAAAGGAATACTTGAACCAAACATAAAGTTTAAAATACTATAGGAGTATTTTATGATTCTATACAGTAACAAGTCCAAAAACTTATCAACCTCGTATACCAAGAAACTCTAGAATCAAACATGCAATTAAAATACTATAGGAGTATTTTAGGTACTATAAATAAGATATGTGAAAACTAAAAGACCCTTACTGGTAGGTCTATAATTACTGAGTGTATACGTTATGGTCTAAACCCTATCAAAGTACAAATGAAACCATATTGAAACCTTGATGCATTGTGTTACCCATAGCCATTAGGACATGTTTATAAGCTTGTATCTAAGCATAGATTTAAACCTAAGTTAATTTAGGTTAGTATAAATAAATATAAGTTAAAATTCTAAACTTAAAACCATGAAATAACCCACCATATATTAGTTTTCAGTCCAAGAATTTAAGAAAACATGGTGTTTTCGATTTAAGGAATCTTAGGAAAGGTAGTTTTCGATTTTAAGTCAAGTTCAAAAGGTGTTTTCGATGTTGAATGGCCGAAATCACTTCCTTAAGGAAGCCATGACCAAAATCTATTTGTTATGGCCCGTTATGGCCTAAAACCTTCATGCTTTTAGGACCGAAATCTCTATTGTTTTAGGTGGAAATTTGGAGAAAAACCCCTCAAAATATCTAGATATTTTAGCCACTTGATCTGTGATTTGTTTTCCGAATAAGATAAGTTACACATACCAATGCAAAACTTATCTCAATACTTCCTATATAAGATACAAATTAGGCATCCTTCAAATTCATTTCATTAGTAAACTTTCACTCTATAACTTTACTCTCAAGATACAAACCCATTTCCTTCATCCTTTCAATTCAAGTTACAGGAAATCTTCACTTCAAAATAGATATAAGTTTGTAAGTCCCTTCATATTATTCAGTGTTTATGGAATACTTGTGTTATTAAGACATCTTATTCACGCACTATTGTGTGTTTAAAATCATTAGGATTATGACATCCTTCCCGTATACTAGCTCGAAGTCACCATTTTAGCTCGTAATCTAAACCGTGACCACACATAAGGTGAGTTCATACCCCCATATTTTTCCAAGCTTTTTCAATGTTTTTTTGGGGGGTGGGGGGAGGGGGAATACAAGTAAAAACACAAGAAACTTGTGTTGATATATAAACCATTATTTTATGTTTTATTACGTTTAAGCTGTGTTGCAAAAATCGGCCTTGGCGGGCGATTAATCGTTTGGCGGCCTCGAACCGATTACGATTAGGGTGTTTGGCGGAAATTGGTTAAAATCGGTCAAAATCGGGCTTGGCGGTCCTTGGCGGCCTTGGCAGTCCTCGGCAGTCATAGGCAGGAAATATTTAAAAATTCCAAAAAGAAAATTTCAAATATTACACCAAAATTTTAATTTTTTAAATTTTAGAGCTTTCAAAATTTAAAATATTATACTTAAATTTTTAAAAATTCAAAATTTTAAAATTTAAAATTTTCAAATACTTAATTTTTTAGGAAATATTAAATTTTTAAATAATTTTATTAATAATTTAGGGTCCCTGATTAATCGCCAATTAATCCCCGCCGAGTTTGATTAATCGCTTATCGTCAGTCGACCGTCGAGCTACCGCCGAGCTTTTTTTACAACCTTGCGTTTAAGTATCTTTTACGTAAGAATATCAAACATGCGACATAACGTTACTACCAAATTACAAACGGTTATATGCAAAACATGTTAAAACAAAATGATTATCATTTTTAACGAAACAATACCTTTTAAACTATTATAGTTATGGTCTAAGAAATATTCACATTATTTTACCCTTCAGGGCAGAGAAACGATTATATAAAAATACAGTTATTTTTATATACATATTAAATATGATGAAATGGGTAACAATTTCATGCATGAATAATTTCATTTCAAAACACGTATCTCGTTGGAAATTTATGAGTCATTCGTCTTCATCGTACCTACCAAAGGTATACATGGAATTCCTGTTTTATAACCAGGGTCTCCTCCCGAAGAGCATAATAGTTGTGTATAGATCTATACGGGGATTGATGATCCCGCACCCTAGCTGTTAGCTACAACACGACCGACATGTTATGGGTGACAAACGTCATATCTTTTCGATGCCTGAAGAACGTCAAGACAGGCAATTAATTAATAGCACGGTTATGAAAACTCACATGATAAACGACAATATGTTATTTTTACGTATTTTCGATAGTACACTTATTTTACGTAAATACCCAACTCTTCAAACGGTTTTATTGACGAATAAAACTATATGTTAATAAACTTAGTATGGCATACATGATTGTACTTTTTGTTCTTGGAATGTATAAAGACTACAGTCCAGTTTTATGGAAAATATACGATTTTCTAGGATAAACTTTATTATTTTAAAAGTACACAGTTTACAATTCAACTTTCTGAAAAACAAATACGACTATTTACTGAAAACCATGCATCACAATAGAGCAAGTGGAACTAGGAATATATTTACATAAGGTTCAACACTTATTTACAAACTAATATAACTTAAAGGACCCTTAATTGTTAAATTCTATAGTTCCTTAGTTTATACATCAGAGTTATATATAAATAATATCCGATAAGCAGCGGAATATGTGATTTTCACCTTACTTCCTATTCCTTGTTTGGTTGTGGGCTTAGGGCAGATCCATACATTCAACTGCCCATTTGATACTTGTTTATATATAGCTAGTATAAACTAAGTAACCATAGAAGGAACTAGTATGGTCACACTTCTTACAGAGAAAATATAGGGTTTTCTGGAGGAACACACAAACTTTTCCAAAGAACAATGAATATACTTTCTATAACAAAAATGCTTATGAACTCACCAACTTTAATGTTGACACTTTTTCAAACCACTTGTATTCTCAGGAAAGTTAGTCAACAGGTACCCTCTCAGGCGTTGCGAAGACGGAGCTTAGTAGTATTACGTCTTATATTTTGCTATAGTTTTAATGTAAATCAGGAAATGTTTTAAACACAATGTAAATTATATATTATCAATATAATGGTTGTTGTTGCTTTGATTACTAGTATAGAATTGTTGTGATACTGTACATGACGGTCTCCGCCCCCGAACGTTTCCGCCATTCTAGTTTGGGGGTGTGACAATGATCCCTTGGTTTCTTGGTTAAGGCGACCACACCCTCGTTGTCACATAAAATCTCCATAGGCTCCTTTACAACTGGTACAACTCCAAGGTCTCCGATGAAGTTCTTTAGGCATATTGCCTCCTTCGACGCTTCGCTTGCTGCTATGTACTCTGATGCGACGTCGACCTCCGGCGAGTCTTCTGGTCTTCTGCTGCGGTGGAGATCTGGACATCACAGTGCAAAGTCATTAGAGCCGCCCCAGGGACTGTGCTCCGGGAGTGGACTCCGACGATCAAGTTAGATCAGCTAGAAGATCTGAGATGGTCCTCCATAGTTGGAGAGAACCATCTTGGTGCTAGTGGTGGTGTATGGTGGCTAACGGCGGCGGGTGGCGGCTGAACCACCCGGCCGGAGTGTAGTGGCAGCTGATCCATGGGGGAAGTCTAGGGAAAAGTTCTCGGGAAAAATTCCTCCTTCATGGAAGAGGCACTATTCTATTTATAGTGGATAATTAGGTCCAGGGGAATTAGGGCAGGCCATGAGCCAGCCCAATTCAGGCCCAGCTAACAAGGAGCTGGGCAAGGTCGCCCGGAGGCGCCTGGCGGGGCTGGCGGGTGCGCACCAGGAAAGACTGTCAAGGGAGCGCCAGGTCGGGCCGGCGGGAGAGTCCCCAACAAGGCTGGCAAGGGAACGACAGACATAGCTGGCAGGGGTGCGCCAGGCCAGGCTAGCGCTCTAGAGTGGTCTAGGCCATGCTAATGGACCATATATCATCATACTCTAATTCTTACGTTGAATCAGCTATAGTGTCCTATTTGGAACTTTTTCCATGTTACTGCTCCTCCATTCAGGGTAAACACCTAGCCTGACAGAGAGCGGAAATTATCTCGTTCGGTTTGAAAGTTGGCGTCTCTATACCCTGTTACTCTCAAGTCATCACTCCTACCGAGGGTAAGGACCCAGTCCTTAGTCCTTTATAGGTACTTAAAGAATGTTTTTTTACTGCAATCCAGTGTGCTCTACCAGGATTCCCTTGATATCGACTAACCATGCTTAAGCAAAAGCCACATCAGGGTGAGTACACGTCATAGCATACATGATCGAGCCAACGGCGGAAGCATAAGGTAATCGACTCATTTGTGCTATCTTAGCATTGGTACTCGGACTCTGAGTCTTACTCAGTTTGGTATTGCTCTGGATAGGCAACTCTCCTTTCTTTGAATTCTCCATGTTGAAACGTTTCAACACCTTGTCCAAGTAGGTACTTTGACTAAGTCCTATTAGTCTTTACAACTATTTCTCAATATCCTTATCCCCATAATGTAAGCAGCTTCTCCGAGGTCCTTCATAGCGAAACACTTCCCAAGCCAGGACTTAACCTCCTGCAAAGGTTGGAACGACGTTTCCTATGAGAAGTATGTCATCCATATACAACACCAGAAAGCTAACAATACTCCCACTAGCTTTGACATACACACATGACTCATCCTCGCTTCTCAAAAAACCAAACTCTTTGACCTTCTCATCGAAACAAAGATTCCATCTGCGAGACGCTTGCTTCAATCCATAAATGGATTTCTCAAGCTTACACACTCTATTAGGGAACTTCACATCTACAAAACCCTTTAGCTGACTCATGTAAAATCCCTCAGCCAACTTCCCATTAAGGAAAGCGGTTTTGACATCCATTTGTCATATTTCATAATCATGAAATGTAGCTATGGCTAGCATAACCCTTATAGACTTAATCTTCGCTACTGGTGATAAGGTCTCATCATAGTCAACTCCAGGAGTTTGAGTAAAGCCCTTCACAACCAGTTGTGCCTTATGTGTGTACTTTCCCATCTATGTTGGTCTTCTTCTTGAAGATCCACTTGCACCCGACCTTCTTACAACTTGGTACATTGTCCACCAAGTTCCAAACTTGATTGTCATACATGGACCGAATCTCGTTGTCCATCACCTCTTTCCACTTTGCAGACTGCTGGCCCGCCATAACTTCCTTGTAGTTATTAAGTTCATTAAAATTTATCAATGTACTATCACTGATAAACATATCACCTTCAGTTGTTATATGAAAACCATAGAACACAGGTGGAACACTAACCCTACTGGAACGTCTGAAAGGTAAGGACTCATCAACTGGTTCAACAGGAGTCTCATCCTCAGTTGAGTGCTAGTATTAATGGTCCCTTCATCTCTTATCTCTTGAAGCTCTTCAAGATCAATTTGCCTCCCATTATGCTCTAGGCATATGAGTTCTCTTTCACAAAAGACACCCTTCATGCTATGAAGACCACATTATCACTAGGTCTATAGAACAAATATCGAAAGGATTTTTGTGGGTAGCTAATGAAAATACATCGCTCACTAAGAGGTTCGAGCTTATCGTGAGTCTCTCATCTTACGAAAGCCTCGCAACCCTAAACCTTGATATGCGGCTAACGAGGGAACCTTCCCTGTCCACATTTCGTGAGGTGTTTTAGTAAACTTCTTAGTTGGGACTAGATTAAGGATATGGATGAAAGTCTCTAAGGCGTACCCCAGAATGAGATAGGTAACGAAGCTCGACTCATCATGGAACGAACCATCTCCAACAAGCGCACCTCTCAGCCACACCATTAAGTTGTGGTGTCCTAGGTGGCGTCTTTTGTCAAATAATTCTACATTCTTTAAGATAGTCGTGGAACTCAATACTAAGATATTCACCACCTCAATCAGATTGGAGTCAGTGCAATGTGTACGAGAGAGTACACGAGGGAGTTTGTCACTCCAAGGGTTTAGGCAGCCACAGGTGTGGCAGGGTTGGTCATGTCTGCAGAAGGTGACCAGTATTTCCCCAAACATTGTGAGTATGTCATCTTCTATTGCTACTAGATGGACGTTGGGGATACGTATCGCGTTAGAATTGTGAGTGAGTTTGGATAAGTCAGACCTCATGTCGGTTTTCTGCTAGCGTTTGGGTTATCAAGGATCATATATGCCATCATGCACTCTGAAAGGTCCTTGATGAACCCACAGAGGGACGCATCTTGCTGAGTGGGTTCCGTGTGTACCGTTATCACTTTGGATCCTTGTCGGGATCTATGCATGAGTATTATTTAGAGGATACTCGGTCAGGAGTAGAGCGGTAGTTATCCAGTGAAGTCAATGTTCAGTGGTTCTATCATGGTTTAGGTATGGTCGACAATTGTCTTTGAATGAACTTTGGAGTTCAAGGCACTACCGTTTCTAGGACAGGACTGGTAGCATGAATAGGGTAGTGACAGTTGCGGGTGTTAGATGTATAAGTGTTCGGACATTGGATGTTCAAAAGAAATTCACTTTCTCATGGGTTGTGCTCGGTTAGAGTTCAGTGGTATTGCAAGATTGGGAATGGGAACAAGGATTAGTCAGCTAGAGTGAAGATTAAGGTCTTCAATTGACAGCATGTTAGATGGATTGACGTGTCAGACTGGATCAGATTTCAAGAGTACTCATCGAGATTTCCAATGATGGGAGATCTCAAGGTTTAATCGGCGATTAAGCACTAGCATTGGCAGGCAGGTTGTCATCAATGGGATATTAGAAAGCGAGAAGGATTAGGAATCCTTCAATTCTCATGTAATGTGAAGACTTAGTCGAATCTAAGTGAGGGAGAGACTCTTTATAAAGTTCTCCAACTGTGAGTTCTGGTTGCGCGAGGTGCAATCTCTTGGCCATCTTGTCAACCAGAAGGGTATTCTAGTTGATTCGGCCAACATAGAGGCTGTGATGCAGTGGGAGATTCCAAGGTCTCCATCTGAGATTTGGAATTCCCTGGGTATAGTAGGTTATTACCGGAGATTTATATGAGACTTATCCGAGATTGAGGTTCCTTTGACCCGACTGACCAAGAAGTCGATGGCCTTTCGTTAGGGGACTGGGCAGCAGGCAGCCTTTGAGGCTCTCAGACAGCGGTTGTACGAGGTACCGATTCTCACCCTGCTAGAGGGTGTAGATGTTTTTGTGGTTTACGGTGACGCTTTGATCACGGGCATGGGTGTGGTACTGATAAAGTGGGGTCACGTGATAGCAGGTTTCGGGAACCAGGTTAGAGTCCCGGTTAGGAATCGAGTTCAGTTGAGGTTTAGGTCAAGTGCGTGTTCGACCCGGGATGGAAAGTGTTGTAAGACTACGGGGGTAGCCGTAACATTCACTAGCGGTCAGATAGAATGGAAAGTGTTGTAAGACTACGGGTGCAACTGTAGCATTTACTAGCGGTAAGATAGCACGGAAAGTGTTGTAAGTCTGTGGGTGTAGCCGTAGCATTCACTAGCAGCAGATAGTGTGAGGGGTGCTGTAAGTCTGCTGGTGTAGCCATAGCATTCACCAGGTTGGTAGATAGTGTTAGGGTGTTGTAAGTCTACGGGTGTAGCCGTAGCATTCACCATGCAGTCAGAGAGTGTTAGAGTGTTGTAAGTCTGCGCGTGTAGCCGTAGCATTCACTAGCAGCCAGATAGTATTAGAGTGTTGTAAGTCTGCGGGTGTAGCCGTAGCATTCACTAGCAACCAGATAGTATTAGAGTGTTGTAAGTCTATGGGTGTAGTCGTAGCATTCACTAGCAGCTAGATAGTGATAGAGTGTTGTAAGTCCGCGGGTGTAGCCGTAGCATTCACTAGGATGATAGATGGCATGAGCGTGTTGTTAGAATGCGGAAGGAACAGTAGTACCCACCAGTTCGGGTGCAATAGTGAGGATATGGAAATCCAGATATTAGATTTCGGTATTACCCAGATGGATTAGCTCTGGTTGAGCCAGTGATAAGACTGTACGAACACCACTATAGTTATGAGATCATGGAAGTAATGGACTGCTTAAGGGCGTTTGTGATGAAAGGCTACCATTGGTTAGGTAGCGATTACTTTTAGTCTCGGATTGGATGATGACAGGATGCGACGCATGGACCTGATCGGTTAGATCAGGAGGTTGTTAGAGCCATAGTGGCATGATAACTAGTGGCAATTAGTTCCAGAGAAGGATTTCGTTCAGAAGTCGTCTGAGACGACTAAGTAGGGAGTCCTTTGGCTCCGCAGCCAGGTGGAAACCCAATATTTTAGAGGATTGGCAAGCGAATTGAGACCCAGGAGGTCTCAGTAGCTTTTGGTAAGCAGCTATGTAGCAGCGTATACTGCTTCAGGCAATTCAGTGTTCGGGCAGTTTCAACGTTTGGTCAGTGATAGTATGTGTGTTTTAGTTGCATATGTGCATGGAATAGCTGGTTTATTGGGGAGTGACAAGTCACCCACAATGGGAGTAGCTAAGGCTTAGCCGAGAATATGTGATCTGCAGAGGTAATTGGGTTTGTGACCCAGGTTTATGGTGGGAACCACATGTTATCAGAAGTTAAGTAGTTAGTTAAGGAATGAACAAACTAGATTCATCAATAATGATTCAGTATGAGTGGTCTGTCAGGGAAACAGACTATCTCAAGACAGTAGATTTCAGACGAAGTAGATGTGAACTTGTTGTGAGGAATTCGTTCACCTGCGGATTTTAGGGCTTTACGAGGATTGGTCATGGCTACCTTGGGAAGGCTAGGGCGTGGCCAGGTTGGTGACCATGCTACTAGAGTGGTTGGGCGAGTAAGGAATGATTTCGAGGACGAAATCTAATTTAAGTGGGGGAGAGTTGTAACACCCTGTTTATTTATTAGATAAATAAATAAATTAATGAACGAATATAAGCCCTAAAATAAATAATTATATAGCAAGGTGTTGCTTCCGGGAGCCGAACGATATAATTTAAACTTTCGGGGTTAAAAGGGTAATTTCAGGACTTATGTTGAATAGATTTTGGGGGTTTAGGGGCTGAATGGTAATTTATGGGCCTTAATTGAGAAGAATGAGAGAAGGAGGGACTGAAATCATTAATATGGTTGAAGTTTGGAGATTAGACGGGAGTTTATAACCCTTCACCTTACCACTCTCAAACCCTAACCCTAATACATGTTGCAGCCGTCACCTCTTCACCCTTATACCCCCTTCCACCTCCGGCGCCGCCAGCCATCGAAACACCACCACCCGTGACGCTGTTCTTCCGACCAATTGAGCCACCAAGTGAGCGGAACACTACCGTGTTGTTTTGTTGCCGGCGAGAATGCCCACTTCCATATCCTCCTTGCTGACGAGAACAAGGCTGTTGTAGTAGCCGTCTACGCCGCCTCCCTCGTCTGTAAAGCCAGAGAAACGAGACCACGGTGGGGCCGCCATATCAGTCGACGACGAGGCAGGGAGACGCCAACCGCCACTATTGCATTGATGTTGCCGCCGCTCCTCCGTCATCTCTTTTCCTCTGCCGATGTCGTCTTCTACAGACGAACGAAGTCCATCACCGACGCTACCCAGATCGATCTTCGCCATCTCCTGCCCGACAGTCACCGACGAAGCCGCTATAGCGGATTCCACCGTCGCCGACCTTCTCCTTCACGTCCGAGGTGTCGCTGTGTGGTGGGTGCTCGTGCTTCATGTGTGTGTGCGTTTGTTGGCTGACCGGACATTGATAAAGCCACCATGACAGCCAACCATGGTGGCTGCCGCCATTTTGTTCTCTGCCACCTTCGACCACCGTGTGTGGGGTGGCTGTGGGTACATTTTGGTGTGTGCATGTTTATCCCGAGGGAGTGTAGTATGGAGTATTCGTTGGTCGGAAAATCCAAGATAGACCCCACCGCCACCACCACGACGTGGTGGCTGCCGCCACGTGGTACCGTGGGCCGCCATTAGGTTGTTGTATATGTGCTTGTATTAGTGTGTGTGTGTGTGTGATTATTTGGGGTTTTAGCATTGTAAAATGTAACCGGAAAGAAAAATAATGAAAAGAAACTCAAACCACCACCGTGAGGTGGTAGCTGCCTTCTCCTACCGCCACCGACCGCCGTGTCGGGTGGCGGTGCGCTTTGCCTCTTGTGATAGATTCGTTTGGGGTGCTAGAAAGCCTAATGGGCTCAAAGGAGCTCTAATGGGCCCAAGGAAGCTTAATGGACTCTAATGGACCCAATAAGAACCCATATGGGCTTAATAAGATTTTAGTGGGCTTATTAGGCCCAATAAAGCCCTAATTGACATAAAAGGCCAACAAATTAATAAATGGGCTAATATTTGGATTGGAAAACCCTAATGCCAATGAAACCCCAACTTTAAGAATTAATCAAGGCACACGGGAATTATTTAATAACTTGAGATATTAAATAATAATCATTGGCGAAAATTAATCTAAGCAATATTGGATTTAATGGATTAAGTCCTTAATGGGTTAAGTAGGAAACTTAACCCTAATCATCATTTTATGTGAAACCCTAATTTCACTTGGGTTATTGTTGGGCCCTTCTATTGGGCCTTGATGATTGCGTTATTAATGGGCCTAGGGTAAGGCCCATGTAAGGGGTTTGGGTCCAATTTGGAAAATTGGCCCATAGATGGGCCATAGTTTGGGCCTTAATGATTATATGATGTTGGGCTTTAGAGGAGACCATGTATAGGCCTAGGCCCAATTTGGAAAATTGGGCCATATGTTGGGCTTTGATTCCTAATGGACTTTGGGCCTATGGATTGGGCCTTGGGCTTGAATAAAGCCAAGCTTGGAGTAATATAGTAATTATCCAAGTATGTACTCATGGTTATGTAGTGGAACCCAAGTATTAATTGGGTATTATTTTGGTGTTGACAGTTCGGGAATCTGTCAGCCAGCAGCTGGGGTCGAGTCTACAGGACTTTAGCAGTGTGGGATTGTGTCTACGGGACTTCAGCAGTGTGAGGTGAGTTACCTTCCAGTAGCGGTGGGTCTATGGCCACAATGCCGGCCCACCAGTAGGAGTTGTATGTTAGATGATTGTCTTTGTGATATCATTTAGGTTTGCTACTACCTGATATGTTATATGATGGCATGATATGTTATATGTGATAGTAGTAGAGTTCGGTTGTTAAGACCAAAGGGTAGGTCAGACACCCCAAATATGTCTGACATTATGTGATGATATGTTTATATGCTGGCATGATATGTTCAAGGTTGTAAAAATCGCTCGGCGGTAGCTCGGCGGTCGACTGGGGTCAAGCGATTAATCGGTTTGGCGGGGATTAATCGGAGGATTAATCGGGGACCATAAATTAGAAATAAAACTATTTTAAAACTTAATATATCCTAAAAAAATATAGTATTTGAAAATTTCAAATTTTGAAATTTTGAAATTTTGAAATATTTGGTATAATATTTGAAATTTGAAGTTTTGAAAATTTTGGTATAATATTTGAAAATTTGAAAATTTGAAAATTTGAATTTTTTAAAATCTTCCCGCCAAGGACCGCCGAGGACCGCCTAGCCCGAGTTTGACCGATATTGACCAATTTCTGCCTAGCACCCCTATTCGTAATCAGTTGCAGACCGCCTAGCGCCTAGGCGCCGCCTAGGCCGATATTTACAACACTGGATATGTTATATGTGATAGTCGTAGTATGAGGGGAATAGTCCCCAAGTTCGGTTGTTAGGACCGAAGGGCAGTTCGGACACCCTAGATATGTCTGATAGTATGTTTATGTTATGATATATGTTATAGTAGCAGTAGGGGGTGGAATAGTCCCCGAGGGTTGGTTGTTAGGACCGACGGGTAGGTCAGCACCCCAGAATGGCTTGACAAGGGTAGGTCAGCATCCCAGAATGGCTTGATACGGGTAGGTCGGCACCCCAAAATGGCTGTACCGGGTAGGTCGGGCACCCCAGAAATGCCCGGCAGTATGTATGCTATGTGATTGTTTGGTATGTGGTATGATGGGGGAACTCACTAAGGTTTGTGTTTACGGTTTTCAGTTTTGGTTTCAGGTACTTCGTGTTTAAAGGAAAGGAGTCAGCTTGATCGCAGCGCATCACACTATGGTTTTCCGCACATGAGATCTTTGGGTATTACACTCTGATATTGTTTTATGATAACACGTTTGATTATTTCTACTTTGGTTTTGACATGACATGATATTATAAATGTTTTATTACACTATTGGTTTTATAATGACGTATTTAAAAATGAAAATTTTGGCCTGTATTTTTGAGATGTTTCAATATATATATATATATATATATATATATATATATATATATATATATATATATATATATATATATATATATATATATATATATATATATAATGGTTAAAATAAAAATAAAGTATTTCTATTCACAATTTGAATTATTCCATTCTATTGTCTTTTCTCCGTATTGTCAATTAAAAACCTAATATATCCTTCTCTCTTTGTTGATTTCATTGACATACCAATTGCTTCCTTGTGTTTTTCTCCATATTTGTAAATAAGCCTTCTACCCTCAAATTCTAAGATAACACAAGTTGTGATACCTCATATCTTGTTTCTAACTTTCAACCTTTTTGGTTGGTACCTTGTTTAGTATATGTGTGCTTGTTTTAAGTGCATAACTCCAAAATGTTATCATAATTGTTGTCAAACTTTAAAATATTCTTCACCTTGACACACTAACTTGTGTCACTTACATTCTTACTTAATACTTAATCTTTAGCACGGTTGATCCGTTATGAAAAATAAAAATAAACTCATATATATATATATATATATATATATATATATATATATATATATATATATATATATATATATATATATATATATATACCATTGATACTATGACAAATTAGATTAGTGATTATGACAAAATTATGTTTTTGTTTTTGTTTTTCTATTTTATGTTTCGTGTGCTAATAGTATTTTTTATTTTTTCTCACCAAAAAGCTTATATTTTTAAAATAGTTTAAGTTAAAGGTACTTTTTTTTTTTGTAATTGTATTGTACATTTAACAAAAGATAAAATCGAGTGACATGTTCTGATGTTTTTTCACTTCAAAATGTTAGAAACCACAAGCGTACAAAATTCTATTTAGAAACAAACATCTCTCTTTCTTCCCTGTAAAATGAAATCAAGAACAACTGCACTTACATCTTTCATTCCTATAAATAGGCTGAAAAACTGATATCGATCAAACGGTCTCCGCAGATTTGATATGCCTCGTAATACCCAAATTCAAGAAAGGTAAGCTCCGATTCCCTTTTTTGTTTTTGTTTTTCTTTTCAAGATTCTAAAACCCCCCTTTTTTTCGAACAAAAATTTATGACTTTATGTCATTCTATCTTGCTCTTGTTGAACTGACGCTGGAATTTTCCCTCCAATATTCAATGATTATCAAATACAGTTCTACATCCCAACTCTCAAATTTTCAACTAATTTACCTCCAATTTTGCATTCCGGTAGTTAAATCCCGAATTGGGTCGTCGGAGAATAAGGTCAAACATGACCGGTGGACAGATATTTTTGACAGAGTCTCCCCTCGCGAGAGATCTTTGCGCATTGGCTTTCTCCACCTGTTTCGCACTCTCTTTGCTTCGAATCTTTGAAGAAACTGCAAAAAGAGGGGTTTTCCACAAGGTGAGCCTTCTACTCTTCTCTAATTAATTACGCAATTCATTTCAAATAGATTTGTTAAAAGTACCGAATAATAAAATATTCATCCTCTTGTAGAAAAAAAAAATATTTCCTTTTTCCCATTTGGGTACGTTTCAGTTTAGTTCTTGATGCAATGATCTTACTTCCTCGTAAGGAGTCCAATTTTGACTTTTACTTGAAGTCAAACTACATTTCAACTCAAATTCAATGTAGATTTGAGCTTTGAAACTGTATTAGAATCTATGATATGTATGGATAGAATTCCGTTGGCTATAAATCTACCACAAAACCCATAACCAAAATTTCGCATTTGCAAATTGATAGGGTTGATTTCATCGATAAAATGCAGGTTAAATTCATAATCAGTTCCTCTAAAGTTCACTTTTGAGTCATTTTGGATTCAAACACTCCAAAATCGAGTAGATCTAGATATAAATCCTACAAATTTCAACCTTGTGTTGGTTTGTTGTTCAAATTAAAAAATCATTTCTTTATATAATTAAGTAAAAAAGTACCATTTTTATCCATTACAACCTGTTTTTATATCTGTACTGTATTTCTTACCAAACTGGGCAATAAAATTGTTTTCTTTCTTTATCAGAAACTAAACAGGAAGCTCGTGCATGTGACAATTGGGCTAGCGTTCATGTTATGCTGGCCTCTTTTCAGGTAACAACACGACAACAAAAACAAAAAGGACATTTTTGTCATTTCACATATGATGATAAATTTACCTTTACATTATCACAGTTCAGGCAGTCAAGGAGCATTCATGGCGGCTGTTGTTCCAGGAGTCAACATAGTGAAAATGTTTCTTATCGGAAATGGAATAGTGAAAGATGAGGCCACGGTTGTATCTATGAGCAGATTTGGAGACTACAGGTTTTTTTTTGAACTATCAATTAATTAAATATTTAAGTGATACATAATATAACATATCATAATCCTATTAATTAATTATCAACCAATTAAATATTTTTGACTTTTTTAATTTGTTTCTTTATGTACTAGGGAACTTCTTAGGGGTCCGTTGTATTATGCTTGTACAATCACATTGTGTTGTGCAGTTTACTGGCGGACGTCCCCTATTGCCATTGCTGCCATGTGCAATCTTTGCGCCGGAGATGGTAATTATTCTTTTCTAAAATTACGAGGATTGTAAGGGCATTAACGTCTTTTACGTAAAAAAAATAGGGAGCGAATCCCTGTCCCACCTTTAGGCGTGACAAAGAATACACTTTTTGTCCCACTGACATATGTCAGTGTCACAGTTTTTGTCTCATTGACATACATCAATCAGTGTCACAGTTTTTGTCTCATTGACATACATCAATCAGTGTCACAGTTTTTGTCCCATTGACATCAGTCTAAGTTCTGGTTGTTGCTGCAGGCTTTGCTGACATTATTGGAAGGAGGTTTGGAAAGAAGAAGCTTCCTTATAATACCGATAAATCTTATGCGGGGACCATTGCCATGGCACTTGCTGGTTTCATTGCATCTGTCGGGTAATTTTTTGTAATCTCTATCTCTTTTTTTTTTTTTTTTTTTTTGCAAATAATGTCTAGTGTCAAAAGAAATGCAATATTTGGTGTTTGAAAACGATAGGAGAAAAGAGCGGCATACGTTAAAAAATGCTGGAAAATATGAAAAATGCCAACTTTATAAAAAGTTTTGGACTTAAGTGGGGAAAGTCTCCACTTTTTCTATCAAATCATTCTTTTTTCCTTAAGTAAAAAAGAAACACCCATATAATGTTATTAAATAAATACTAATATTGTTGATATGTATAGGTACATGTACTATTTCTCGATTTTTGGGTTTGTTGAGAATAGTTTTGAAATGGTGAGGGGGTTCTTGGTTGTGTCTCTTACAAGCGCATTGGTTGAGTCCCACCCGATAAGCACCACATTGGATGACAATCTCACAGTGCCTCTTGCCTCATTGTTGATAGGAACTTTTGTATTCTCATAAATATATGTTGAAAAGAGTGATTTTGTGTTGTAAAATGTTACTTCCATTGTAGTTTTTTACTCTTTTATGTGGAATAAAATTTGCATCTATAAATGTACCTTAATAATGGTTTAAATCATAGAAATATTCTTGTGTAATGGCACTTGATAGTGATGTTATACTACTAGATTCAGTTTACATTAAGACTTTGTTAATACCTAAAACAACGTATTACTTTTATTTTTAGTTTTTCATTTGTAGTACGTACGTTGTTTACCATTGATCCTTTCTGTAAAGGCGTACTTTGAACTTTATATTGTTTTAACTATGTATTTTGAGTTAAATGCCTAAATGACAATATACTCTTCGCTTTTTACTGTTTAAAGAACATTTATTATTATTATTATTTTTAAAACTCAACAAATGTCCATTTGCATGGATTTTCATCAATGAAATTGATGTAGACCACTTGCCTTAATACTCATGATTTCATTAATTTAATACTGGATTTCAAATTTAGATGCATTAAAGCGCGATCCACCATTGATAGGGCTCGAAACATTCATCTAAGCATCCTGACTTTAAATTTGATAAAATTAAAGGTGTTAGCATCATAATTTGTACTTGGCAACATCAAACATGAATACAAATCGTGATAGAAAAATGGAATTCAACAATTATCTTCGAATTAAAAAAAAAACACTTAATTATGAAATTCAATTTTGGAGAGATTCCTAACATTGTACCTTAACTAACAAATGATAACATGGATTAACTACCTCCCAAGCTTTTCCTTGAAGATTTTGACATATAATCACCAAAATGCTCTTTAATAATGCTTCCAACTTCACCATTTCCATCTTTCCGTATTTGGCAAGTTTAGTTCCTTTACTTTCTAATTTTTGACTTTCTTCCAAAAAGACACCAACCTATCACTTTTACCTTGACAAATCTTTCTTAATCCAAGAAGTTTAAGATGTTAACAATTTATGTTCGAAATATAGTTATGCGAATAAAGTCAATGATCATACTAAAACTTCCATGATTGGCAATGTTAAATATGACTCGAGCATTTGAAGCATTTGGAACACTTGGAACTCAATGGATCACTTGGGGTTTTTGGAGCATGTGAGAAAGGAATGGATCACCTGAGAAAGGAATCAATATCCTAACAAAGGAATGGATCACGTGACACTGGAACGAATCTTCTAAAAGGGATATGGAGCACCTGGAAATGGAATGGAGCATCCCGGTGTATGGATGCACCATCTGCGACATCCTGTGTTTGGATGTGCCACTTAGAAGGCAAGGTGCGCTACTATTGGAACTTGATATACCACGAAGTAAGTTGATATGCCACGAAGTGACTTGATATGCCACGAAGTGACTTGATATGCCATCAAGTGAGATGATATGCCACCAAGTGACTGTATATTCCATTCATGAGGTGGATGTGCCATTGTGGAGTGGATGTGCCAAATTGGAGTCTAGATATGACAACCTTGGAGAGGATGTGCCATCCCTTGATCAAGATGCGCAATCATCATGCTTGATGCGCCATCTTGATGCAAGGATATGTCACTTGGTTCCTTGATATGCCAAGGTATCCCTTGATGAGTTGTATGCTATGAAGTCCCCTATAATGCTCAAGATTGTTCAAGGAAGCTCAGAAGTTGAAGATGCTCTTGGATATTGCTTGATGCACCACCATGATGATTAATATTGTAACGTCCCAAAAATTGTAAGATAAAAATTTCATTTTTAGTTCAACCATAAACACCATTTAACGATTTCAATCATTTAAAGTAATCAGAGTAATTAGTTATTAGAGTACACATTCCCAAAATTATAATGTGTGGAACCATACATGCAGAGACATGTAGAAAACTAACATCCTAATCATAATAAATCATGGGACGGCATTGGTGCCTTTGACCCACTAAACACAATGAGGAAACTCACCTCACAATGCTGAATATCTTAGATAAAAGTTCGGACTGATACGGAAAAATCCCCGTGCTAGCCTCATCAAATAATACCGAATTAATAATTGGTCAACAGCCCATAGATGGAATCCTAGTCCAATTGTCCAACACTAAGGATAAAAGTTCATTTTACCCCTTCCCCCATTTGGCCTAAAATCCAAGGCCCAAACTAATAGTACCAAAAGCCCAATATGGCCTAACTTCCAAATTGGGCCAAAAACCATCATGGGCCTAATCCAATAAGGCTCAAATTCCTAAAAGACACCTAAAGCTACAAAGGGACCCAAACACAAGAACGTGCAAAGATAGAAAAATAGGGCCCAACAAGGCCCAAAAGCCTAAAATCACATTTCACATCGTGACCAGTCCTTGGTCACGTCATGAGAGTTCACCCGATCTGATCCCAACTCATCACGACTCAACCTATCCAACTCAGTCAAGGAATGACACCTGAGCTGACCTCGTGACGTAGACAGCCTTTCCTCATGTCGTGAGCACCATTAAGCTCATCAAATATAGGATCAATTGCTTCTCACATCGTGAGACCTTGTATTTCACATCGTAAGAACACTATGAGGCCAAAAATTCAACTTTTAAGTCCTTAATCAATTAAGCCTTGAAATCTAACATCCTAGAAGGTCGCATAACCTTTTAATACATTAGAAATTCGATGCTTTTAAAACATATATGTCTAATACATGTCTAGATCTCATTTAGGCCCAAAGTTGAAGAAAAGATATCCAACTTTCATGCAACGCTCCAAAACTCAACCATTTTTTAGATATAAACTCCAAGACTCTCTTTAGGTCCTCTTAACCTATAAAGATGCCAAATTTATGGTTTCCATTCATTCAACATGCTTAATCAAGAAGAAAATTAGGACAAAACTGTGACAACCCGAAATTTCTATTCTGTACAATCAATATCAAGTCAATAGAAGTTAGAACATTAAATTTTCAGACTTTTGGTATAAGTTTGAGTATTTCAGGATTTACACTTAAAGATGATATCAGGATAGAGGATGCACTAGGGTTTTGTGCAACTCTGTTATTCCAAAGCTTCATGATATTAGAGTTCAATGCCTGAATAAAATATTTTCTGCCAAAAACCCCAGGAGTATATATATGATTCTGAGCCATATTTATTCATTTGTTACATTTCCAACTAGAGAAAACCCGAATTCTCTCTCAAGGATCTTCACCCGATCACCCCCAATTGTAAGTACTTCAACCTAGAGTGTATTTAAGTGTAATATATGCCTTGATAACATGAAAAGTCAGCCAAAACACCAAGGAAATGGTGTTCACGGCCCAAGATCTTCTTGGACCGTGAACACTAATTTTGAGGGCAAAAGTGTGCCCAATGTCCCTCCAAACCTTGGAACTGAACCTAGAGACTACCCATGACTTGTTTAAACCTCAAAAACATTAAGAAACAAGGGCTAGAAGTGAGTTCATGGCCAAGGATGTTCTTGGGCCATGAACTCCGTTTGATGGTGCCAAAATGCCCTAAATGCCTTCCTTAAGCCAAGAGACTAGCCTAGCACTTTACCTTGATGTGTTTAGGACTTAAAGCAATGAAAATACCATCACCCATAGGTGTTTACGGCCGCAAACACTTGTCAAAGTGGTCCATGGGCCGTAAACTCAAGTTAGGGGTGTTTTGATGCCACACCTATTTCCTAAGGCTTAGACTTGAATTTAGGATGCTTCCTTATGACCTTTAGGACCCTCATAAACATAAATGGCCATGAGTTTACAGTTGTAAACTCATTAAGGCCGTGAACTCCTCAAAAACTCCAAAGAAGGTGGTCTTCCTCATCCTAGGGTAGAGCTAAGGTCCCTAAATCATTCCCTAGCCTTCAAACTAGCACTTACACATGAGTAGCCATGAGTTTACGGCCGTAAAATCCTTTGGGCCGTAAACCCATGGTAGTAAACTCATGTGAGTGCCATTCTACCTTCCTATGTTGAATCACATGTGATTCCAACACTTGGTCAAGGTGTTTCCTAGTCCCGGAAGGTGTTTCCTTTCATATAGTTGTTATAAACACTATATTCATGTCAATGTGTGTCCTTATATGTTATTTAGGACTTACTGTGTCTCGGGACTTCATTCGTGGAACTTCTCATCCTTACACGCATACCCGTTTGAATCACCCACATCAGGTGAGTTCATACCCCGTAATGAATCATTTAATTATTTAAACTGTTTTAAGGGGGGGGGGGTGAGGGGATACAGGTTGAACACAATGATAATTGTGTAAATGTTTATTGTTAAACATCTTACAAAATGTTACTTATGTTAATTATAAGCTGTCAAAACATTTCAAAACTCGTTTAAAGTTATGTTACTTGATAGTTATACAAAACTCCGTTTGTAAAGTAAAAGCATAACTTAGTAGAGAAATGAGTCCTTTCAGTAACAGTCTAAGTAGAGCATTAGTAAACTATTATAGGTATAGTTTAGGAGAATGCTATTCATTACTTCTAGTACAATGAAGCACACAAGAAATCAATACCAGAACAGAACAAACGGTGAAGAGAATCAAACAATACCAGAACAGAACATAACAAACAAGTTAGGTTGCTATAGCATGAGAAAACACAGACAGGATCTAAATATACCAATGAATCACTAACGCATTAGTGATAGTTATATTGGGTATACATGATCATATAACTTTAATGTGAATTACATGGCTTGTAAGAAATTGCTGAGGTCGCGTTTGGTTCCCTTAATCTCTTTACATTGAGAGCGTTTAGTAGGGGTTCTAGGTTTCACATTATGACCGTAATAAGACAAATATCTCTTCAGGTTATTAGTACATCCGCATGTCATTATAAATGACCTCTGTCTACTTACTTCTCCCATTACTTTCATAAAGTGTCGGTACCACTTGAACGTTGATCTATTTTCTAGTCAAGATAGATATAAACTAGGAAGAAAATAGTTTTACATTCGACAAAGGAACAGTCGGGTTCAACACAGAACAGAAGACGCCTTGGTAGAAGGCTACGATTAAAGGTTAGGATCAAAATGCTAGCCTTATGATTTCTTAATGTATACACTATAGGATACATATATACTAATAGATTACGACAGCTAATAGGATGTGTGCTCTTCGCTTCACTTTCTGTTCTCGTTGGATTGTGGGCTTAGACTGAGGTCACCCAACCTATTATCTACCCGAATCTATATATATCTATGCTTAGTATACATTAAGTCATCATAAGGGTACCAGGTATGGATCAGGTCATAGGACACAGAGTCAACACATAGTTTTTCTAGTACAAAACTTACTTCTCAAAGTCATTATTTTTGGTATACAAAACTAGAGATTTTCCAGATAAGGGCTTAATCCATTTTATTAAGCCAATACAGTTTTAGAGACTTTAAGTGAGTAACTCTATAACGCCTTAGTTTATACACCATGTTTATATGTAAAACTAATATCCAATAGATAGTTAAATGTGTGTTTTCCGCCTTACTTCTTGTTCCCGTTGGATTGTGGGATTAGGGCAGATTCACCCAGTTAACTTTCTACCCGATATCAAATTATATATAGCAGTATAAACAAAGCTAGTATAAAAGTAGTCACCATAGTCATTATTTTATCATAAGAAATATAGGTTTTCTTAGAAGAACTCTTCATTAGATATAAAGGAACCATTACAAATAACTCCATGAGTAACAAGTGAATACACCATGGTTATATATGACAACGACCTAACAACCAATGGAATGTGTGCTATCCGGCTTACTTTCTGTTCCCTGTTGGGTTGTGAGCTTAGGGCAGATGCGCACAATCGATTGTTTGTTTACTCAGAGTATATATAACTTGTACCCACTAAGTACGCATAGGAAGGCTTGTAGTGTCATTTTACTTAACATCCATTCAAGTAGGAAATATAGGATTTTCTAGAGGAACAGGCGTACATTTCAAAACAGAACTTAAAACTTACATCACTTGTGCATATACATTTTCAACCACATTTTACAGCTTATTCACATCACTAAAATCTTATGAACTCACCAGCTTAATTGCTCTGATAACTCCAATACCTTCTCCACAAATCGATGCAACAACTCTGAACGCTGCAGTGACCGCGGCCGTGGCAACAGCCATGGATCAATATCACCCCATTAGTACAAGTAGAGGTGAAACGCCTACTGATTCTACTCAAAGTGAAGTCCCGATGCGCCAGGGATAGTTCTCCTACAAGGACTTCACCAGATGCCAACCATTGTCCTTTAATGGGACTGAAGGAGTCAGTGCTATCATGCAATGGTTCGAGAAAACCGAGTCGGTTTTCGAAATGTGTTTATGCCCAGAAGGAAACAAAGTGAAGTTTGCTGCATGCACCTTCTCTGGCAAGGCCCTAACATGGTGGAACAACCATGTTAATTCACTGACCCTATCAGTAGCAAACTCAATAGGTTGGGAAAACCTAAAAGAGTTAATGCGGGAAGAATATTGCCCGTTAGGCAAGACTCAAAAACTGGAACAAGAGCTGTGGGATCTCACTATGGTCGGCTCAGACATAGTGACCTACACGGACCGGTTCATCGAACTAGCAGCTCTATGCCCCGAGATGATTACCTCAGAGAGCAAGAAGATAGAAAGATACATTTGGGGTCTGACTGCTCTGACCGAAGGAAATGTGCTGTCTTCTAACCCAACCACGTTCGCTAGTGCTAAACGCTTGGCTTAGCGACTCATTGATCATGGAGTCTGCCACAGCGTAAAAGTCCCTATTCCCGAGTCATCGAGGGAAGAAGACTATAATCAGAAGTCGGGGAACAAGAGGAAGAAGAAACAAACGACACAAGACACCCCGCAAGAGCAACGAGCGAGTACTATGTACGCCGCTACGACACCTACTGCCTCCGCACCTGCCATTCGTTATGCTGGAAACCTTCCTAAGTATGGAAAATGCAACTTTCACCATACTAGAGTGTGCCGGGAAATGCAGTGTCTAAACTGCCACAGAAAGGGACACACAGTCTGTTACTGCAGGGCACCGGCTTAACCGATCTCCCAAGTCCCCGGAGCGGAAGAAAACCAAGCCTGCTATGGCTGTGGTGAGACTGGACACAATCAGAGGAACTGCCCGATAATCAAGAACTCGGACGCGGATGGACGTATTCTGATGATCACCGCATGAGAATCTACCCTAGAGTCGTCGACGAGTAGTGGTACGTTTTCTAAATAGTATTTACTTTTAAAATTAATTTATATTCATAAAGGATTAAAATTTGGGGATGACACTTAAAAGTAACTATAACAACTCACATGTTATAATAAGGTCGTAATATTCAAGAGAACTAAAGGATCCCTTAGAGAAGCTATTATGGCTCACCATATGCATCAGGGTTGTGCGCAACTGAGATGTTGCAGACTTAGAGTGAATGACTCCGCTTAGGTCCCTTTTCCTTAATTGGTTTAGGATTTGAGGCAGAGATGCTCAGTCGACTGCCTGGCTCATCTTAAGTATTCACAACTTGTATATGACGGGCGATAGTAGTGGTACCATGGGGGATCATGGTATAAAAGTATCCCTTCATTTAGTAAAGCACTTTTATTTGTATGTATGCGCACATAGCGGTACGATACATAGGAGTGTTAACTTCGAATAGAAGGCAGGAAACACGAGATCAGTTACAAGGAGTACATTGTTGAACATACTAGGAGTACAATACCAAGCATACCAGGGATACATCGTCATTTATCATACGTTTCTTTCATTTGACCAAAACTTTGTTCAGTATAGAGTCCGTTGTTCTCTTTCTTCATGAGTTGGCATGGTCCTCACCATACTGAGTTCATATATTTCTATCGCCTCGATTGGCAAGTTCTCGAAACTTTCATCTTTCATACCGAAAGTCTGACCTGAATCAAAAATTTTATCTTTCGCATTCTAAACCCCCGAAGTACTTGTGCGAAGAGTACTTTGTCCTCCGACGCCTTATTGTTAGACGTCCGCAGACCATCACGAAATACCACTCGTCCAACAGACCAAGTTCGAGCACAGAGGCTATGGACGAATACATCCCGCCTATTATTATTGAGTGTATACACGAGGGTGGTATATGAGTATGATTACACAGATCTAGTATGTGTGTTTCCGCGCTATCTCCTGTCCTCGTTGGGTTGTGGATATGGGGCAGAGTCGCACATCCGACTGTCCTACTAATCCTAATTATATACGGCTTGTATACACGAGGTAATGATAGATGGACCAAGTATGAATCCTATCAAGAACACCAGGGCAAAGTTTCCAGGTCTACGAGTGAGTATTCTACAGAGCAGAAGAGCACAACCCCAGTAGTAATGCTAAGAGAGCTAATTTCAGGACGAAATTCCTTCTAACGATGGGATGATGTGACAACCCGAAATTTCTATTATGTACAAACAATATCAAGTCAATATAAGTTAGAACATTAAATTTTCAGTCTTTTGGTATAAGTTTGAGTATTTCAGGATTTACACTTAAAGATGATATTAGGAGAGAGGATGCACTAGGGTTTTGTGCAACTATGTTATTCCAAAGCTTCATGATATTAGACTTCAATGCCTGAATAAAATATTTTCTGCCAAAAACCCCAGGAGTATATATATGATTCTGAGCCATATTTATTCATTTGTTACATTTCCAACTAGAGAAAACCCGAATTCTCTCTCAAGGATCTTCACCCGATCACCCCCAATTGTAAGTACTTCAACCTAGAGTGTATTTAAGTGTAATATATGCCTTGATAACATGAAAAATCAGCCAAAACACCAAGGAAATGGTGTTCACGGCCCAAGAACTTCTTGGACCGTGAACACTAATTTTGAGGGCCAAAGTGTGCCTAATGTCCCTCTAAACCTTGGAACTGAACCTAGAGACTACCCATGACTTTTTAAACCTCAAAAACATTAAGAAACAAGGGCTAGAAGTGAGTTCACGGCCAAGGATGTTCTTGGGATGTGAACTCCATTTTATGGTACCAAAATGCCCTAAATGCCTTCCTTATGCCAAGAGACTAGCCTAGCACTTTACCTTGATGTGTTTAGGACTTAAAGCAATCAAAATACCATCACCCATAGGTGTTTACGGCCGCAAACACTTGTCAAAGTGGTCCATGGGCCGTAAACTCAAGTTAGGGGTGTTTTGATGCCACAAACATTTCCTAAGGCTTAGACTTAAATTTAGGATGCTTCCTTATGCCCTTTAGGACCCTCATAAACATAAATAGCCATGAGTTTACGGTTGTAAAATCATTAGGGCCATGAACTCCTCAACAACTCCAAAGAAGGTGGTCTTCCTGATCCTAGGGTAGAGCTAAGGTCCCTAAATCATTCCCTAGCCTTCAAACTAGCACTTACACATGAGTAGCCATGAGTTTACGGCCGTAAACTCCTTTGGGCCGTAAACCCATGGTAGTAAACTCATGTGAGTGCCATTCTACCTTCCTATGTTGAATCACATGTGATTCCAACACTTGGTCAAGGTGTTTCCTAGTCCCGGAAGGTGTTTCCTTTCATATAGTTGTTATACACACTATGTTCATGTCAATATGTGTCCTTATATGTTATTTAGGACTTATTGTGTCTCGGGACTTCATTCTTGGAACTTCTCATCCTTACACGCATACCCGTTTGAATCACCCACATCAGGTGAGTTCATACCCCGTAATGAATCATTTAATTATTTAAACTGTTTTAAGGGGGGGGGGGGATACAGGTTGAACACAATGATAATTGTGTAAATGTTTATTGTTAAACATCTTACAAAATGTTACTTATGTTAATTATAAGCTGTCAAAACATTTCAAAACTCGTTTAAAGTTATGTTACTTGATAGTTATACAAAACTTTGTTTGTAAAGTAAAATATAACTTAGTAGAGAAATGAGTCCTTTCAGTAACAGTCTAAGTAGAGCATTAGTAAACTATTATAGGTATAGTTTAGGAGAATGTTCATTACTTCTAGTACAATGAAGCACACAAGAAATCAATACCAGAACAGAATAAATAGTGAAGAGAATTAAACAATACCAGAACAGAACATAACAAACAAGTTAGGTTGCTATAGCATGAGAACACACAGACATGATCTAATTATACCAATGAATCACTAGCGCATTAGTGATAGTTATATTGGGTATACATGATCATATAACTTTAATGTGAATTACACGACTTGTAAGAAATTGTTGAGGTTGCGTTTGGTTCCCTTAGTCTCTTTACATTGAGAGCGTTTAGTAGGGGTTCTAGGTTTCACATTATGATCGTAATAGGACAAATATGTCTTCAGGTTATTAGTACATCCGCATGTCATTATAAATGACCTCTCTGTACTTACTTCTCCCATTACTTTCATAAAGTGTCGGTACAACTTGAAAGTTGATCTATTTTCTAGTCAAGATAGATATAAACTAGGAAGAAAATAGTTTTACATTCGACAAAGGAACAGTCGGGTTCAACACAGAACAGAAGACGCCTTGGTAGAAGGCTACGATTAAAGGTTAGGATCAAAATTCTATCCTTATGCTTTCTTAATGTATACACTATAGGATACATATATACTAATTGATTCCGACAGCTAATAGGATGTGTGCTCTTCGCTTCACTTCATGTTCTCGTTGGATTGTGGGCTTGGACAGAGGTCACCCAACCTATTATCTACCTAAATCTATATATATCTATGCTTAGTATACATTAAGTCATCATAAGGGTACCAGGTATGGATCAGGTCATAGGACACATAACCAACACACAGTTTTTCTAGTACAAAACTTACTTCTCAAAGTCAGTATTTTTGGTATACAAAACTAGAGATTTCCCAGATAAGGGCTTAATCCATTTTATTATGCCAGTACAGTTTTAGAGACTTTAAGTGAGTAACTCTATAACACCTTAGTTTATACACCATGTTTATATATAAAACTAACATCCAATAGATAGTTAAATGTGTTTTTTCCGCCTTACTTCTTGTTCCCGTTGGATTGTGGGATTAGGGCAGATTCACCTAGTTAACTTTCTACCCGATATCAGATTATATATAGCAGTATAAACAAAGCTAGTATAAAAGTAGTCACCATAGTCATTATTTTATCATAAGAAATATAGGTTTTATTAAAAGAACTCTTCATTAGATATAAAGGAAGCATTACAAATAACTCCATGAGTAACAAGTGAATACACCAGGGTTATATATGACAACGACCTAACAACCAATGGAATGTGTGATATTCGCCTTACTTTCTGTTCCCTGTTGGGTTGTGAGCTTAGGGCAGATACACACAATCGATTTTTTGTTTACTCGGAGTATATATAACTTGTACCCACTTAGTACGCATAGAAAGGCTTGTAGTGTCATTTTACTTAACATCCATTCAAGTATGAAATATGGGATTTTCTAGAGGAACAGGCGTGCATTTCAAAACAGAACTTACAGCTTACATCACTTGTGTATATACATTTTCAACCACATTTTACAGCTTACTCACATCACTAAAATCTTATGAACTCACCAGCTTAATTGCTGATCAACTCTTTCAAATAACTTGTATTCTCAGGAGACTATTAGACAGGTGCTCGTGCTGGGAATTCAGAAGATGGAGCATTATAGCTTCAAGTGTTGTTTTGTTATTTGTTTATGACTTCTATGTTTTGTGAATACGTACATTGTAAACACTTTCTTTCTAAATGAAATGGCTGTTCATTACTTGCTTACCATATACATATCTCATGATACTAAACATGACGTCCTCTACCCCCGAACGTTTCCGTCGTTCCGGTTTTGGGGTGTGACAAAAACTTATATCTAGGCTTATATAACCATAACGATAGGAAATTTATTACTTACAATGGTCTAGAGACAATGTAAGGTGATGTTGATGATTTTCCTTGCAAGCCACAATACAAGACTACATTCTTTTTCTTCTTCTTTCCTCCTTCCAATCCAATAAAAGCTCCAAAACTACCAAAGATTAAGCAAGGATGGGCACTAGGGTTTAGCTGAAGTGAAAGAGGGTTTAGGGCTAATAAGAAACCCTAAAATGAGGTTAAAGATGCTTAAATACACGGGCGAGGGGGCGAGGACCCTAAAAGATCATGGGATTAGGTTGAATCTCTCCTTACGTCGTAAGCTCTTATTGCTCACGTTGTGAGCTCAGTCCCAGAAAAAATCTTCATGCAACCCATCTCACCTCCTAAGCCTCTATGTCTCACATCGTGAGGATCCTTTTTCTCCAAAATCCAACCTTTTGACTCCTTGAAACCCTAATTTGATTTGTCCTAGAAAAATGGGTGTTACAACTCTCCCCCACTTAAATTAGATTTCATCCTTGAAATCATTCCTTACTACCTTCCATACATGCCAGAACACCTGGACAATTCTTCCAAAGGCCCGATACAGGCTGAGGAATCAACTAATGCATACATCAGCTTTTTAAAACTGCAACTGAACTAAGCCTTAGTCTGGCTCTCAAACTGTGGCGATGAACGGGATATTGCCTCATTAATCACTAACCACTAAGAATAACCACTCCTACTCAGCCCAAAAACTGAAATCCCAAAACCTTGTCTGACTCCCCGACAGATAACCTAAACTGAATCAATGTCAATTCAACTCCACTTCGAATTCCAAACTGAGCATAAACTTTTCCAACCCAAGATTATCTTGTTGTCTCCTAATTTCATTTTTGATGCAACCGAGGCCTCCCTAGTCTCATACCAACCCACCAATTAACCGATATATTGGATTTTCCAACCGGTTGCTGAGGCTGATAGACTCACGCCATCGTACCTCATGACTCCTAAATAAAGGTCTATCTGGCAAGAGTTGTCCTAGCTCGCTTGCCATAACGGCACCAACAATCCTCCAGGTCCAACCAAGGATAACATAACCAACCATTAACCCCAATCGAATCCTTCACTAGAGATCCAAGGATGACTTCCCAATGCAAGTCCCACCCCTAAGTGCCAGACCAAACTAAAACTTACATTTTGATAATCCAAAGGATTCGTAGATTCGATCTTTGTGAGATCTCTTGTGCCTATGGTGACCTCCCACTGAACTGAGATGTAAACTCCCCAATTATTCACGAAAACCGACCGTCACACACCTGGTCCGATATTTTATGAAATGGAAATCATTTATACAAAAAGTGTGAAGATCCATAGGTATGTGCATGAATGATTTCAAAACGTGTATGAATGAGAAGTTTTGCATTATAGTTATTGAAAGTACAAGTGAATAATGTTGAATTCCCCGGAAAACCCGATGCTTTCCGATAAAATAGTATGATCGTTTTGTATTATTGTATCGTCACATCGAATAAGTATGATTTCCCTGATTACTTATATGGTATTGGATTTCTATGTGAGTCGTTATAACCATGCATGATAATGACTAGTTTGTCTGTCTTGGCATTATGGTGAACGCCGGAATTGATCTTAAGATTTTGTCACCCTAGACTGGCCGAGTCTAACTGTAGCGAACAACTTAGGTGTGGGGGAGTCACCCCCATATAGATCTATACACAAACTCTCGCTCTCCCTCCAGGAGACTTTGATTATAACTACAGGCTATGACCGAAACTTATTGGTGTCACCCATTATTAGTCACCTAATCCAAATGAATTTGATTAACCTTGATTAACGACTTGGTTTTTGTTTACTTGAATAGAATGTAAGCCTAACAGACGAGGAGAAGAAGACCACGAGGTCCTACTAATTATGTATGTTATTTAAGGCTGTCGAGTATACGAAGGACGCGTTGGCCTATTTCACATATGATTTATTTGGACCTTACTAGCAATGCTAATGGGCCACTGAGGCCCAATAGCATGTAATTGGGCCACAGGAGGCCTAAGAAACAAGTATTATTTAAGTTAGGCCCAACAATTATGTTAATGGGTCACGAAGGCCCAATAAGCATGATTAGAATCTTTAAAGCCCAAAAATTTGAATGTTTACTTGTTTTGCATAGTATAAATATCGGGAATTTTGTTTGAACAATTATTGAATCGCAAAGGCACAAAGTTTGTCAATTGCTTTATAACGATATTTAGATTTATGAAAATATATGTATATTTTTTATTCTAAATTCATACGTTATAATGTGGTATTTTTGACCCAAATATCTTAATAATAAAATAATTGACTCAAAAATATTGGTTTGACCTATTCAGCCATTCTTTAATAAAAATGACAAATTTAGTCCCTTTTTCCTACAACTATTTTTCTTGACATTTTGGCCCAAAGACTTATTTAAATAATGTTTTCAGCCTAATGTTTACTTTTTGGAAGTTTCAGCCCCTTTAGTAAAAAAAATTTCATTTATAATCCAAACTTTTCGCACCTTTTACAAATTTGACCCAAAATCCAAAAACTTTACATTTTTAATCCTTTTTGGAAAAAAGGGTCATTTTAACCCCTGAAATAGATTTATTTACTTTTCTACCCACTGTTTTGAGAAATTTACCATTTCAGCCCCTTAAAAACCATATTTTTTCGAAAATTTGGGCCTATGGGCCGAAAAGCCCAAAATTTTAGCCCAATAGGCTACAATTTACATTTTTAGTCCTTTGGAAAGCATAATGCTCATAAAAACTTCTATTTTAGTTGTTTTGACCTTTTGATCCTTGTAGAAACCGGGAATGACATCTTTTTCCCCAACTTTTGTTTATTTTTCAAAAATGGTCCAATAACAAATTCTATGTTGTTGTGTCCTTATTATAAAGCTTGTATGGACGTTTATCTTGACATGTTAAGTGAAATATAACCTAGATTACATATTTTTCCTTCTTGAAGTATAGATCTCAAATATATTACATTTTTGGCACATATTTACCACATAAACACAAGAAATCACACATAACATACAAATACACATAGATTTACACATTTTACTTGTATTCTCCCCCATAAAACATGTGAAAACCGAAAATAGAAGGGTATGAACTCACCTTTTCTTGTTGTTTTCGGTTTTGAAGAAAGAATGGAAGAGTTTGATGTTATTTTCGGCCCTAGAAAGCTTCTTGAGAAGACTTTGGATTAGATAGGTTCTAAGAACCATGATCATGAAATTTCATGAGTTAGAAGGAGATTTATAAAAGAGTTAAGAATCCTAACCATGGATTTAAGTACAACTTACCAAGGATGATGATTTCTTATGCAAGAACCTCCTTGTAATGCCCTAGATCTCAAAATTTTGATGGAGGAATGAAAGTTTTCTTGAGAGAATTTGGAAAGAGTTGGAAATTAATTATGTGTGTGTGTGTCTACCTTCGGCAGAGAGTAGGAGAGAAGAGGGGAGAGATAAATAGATGAAGTGATGGTGCATGGGGAGGAGAGGATGGTGCATGGATACGCAAAATGTAAAGATTAGGTGTCTAACCGTCAATAATTCACTTCTCTCCTTTTTTATTAATATCAGGGGTGTGGGCCGAGATTGGGATAGGGGAAAGGAGTTGAGTAGTTTGGAACATTAGTTGCCCTAGTTCGAAATCATTGGCCCAAATTATTATTTTTCAGCCCATCGGGCTTTTAAGATATCTTACGACCCAATAATTTTTAAAAGAGTGAGTTTTACAGCCCAATAAAGCTTATTAGTTTAGTTAAGGCCCATTAGGGTAATTTATTTCATTTTTGGCCCATTATGGCCCAAAATGTTAAATTTTATGAAAGTGGGTCCAATTATAGCCCATTTAAGGGTTCTAGGCCCAAAATAGTCAAATTAGAAGTTTATTGGTCCATTAGGCCCAATAAAGAAATCCTAGTCCATAATGGACTTAAACCGAGATATCAAGGGTTTACAAACTTTTATTGACTATTTAAATGTTTGTACGGAGTGTTTGATGGAAATTTTGTTGTCATTGAATAAACATCATACATGCTTTCAGGTTTTAATCATAATGTTATCCTTGTTAAGTGTTTACAAAGCATCAGAATTTCTAGTTGTGACATCATCCCCCCGTTAGAGGGAATTTCATCCCGAAATTCTTGTTGAAGCTAGATTTGAGAATGCGAGAATAGGTGAGGGTACTTCTGCTTCATTTGGTCTTCGTGTTCCCATGTGAATTTCGGTCCATGTTTCGCGTTCCACCAAACTTTCACAATTGAATGCGACTTTGCTTAGTACGCTTCACTTCCCTGTCCATGATTTCAACTAGTTCCTCGATGAACAGGAGATTTTTGTTGATTTCTATTTCTTCCAATGGGATGACGAGAGTTTCATCGGATAAACACTTCTTCAAATTGGAAACATGGAACACGGGGTGTACACTACTGAGCTCGGCAGGTAGCTGCAGTCTATAAGCCACTGGACCGATTCGGGCAAGAATCTCGAAGGGTCCAATGTATCGTCGGTTTAGTTTTCCCCGTTTCCCAAAACGAATCACCCCTTTCCAGGGAGAGACCTTTAACAACACCCGATCCCTGACTTGAAGTTCCAAGGGCTTTTGCCGTTTATCAGCGTAACTCTTCTGTCAGTCTCGTGATGCTTGTAGTCGAGCTCTGATTTGAATTAACTTCTCTGTCGTTTCGCGTATGATTTCTTGTCCTGTTAATGCATTTCTTGGTGTCTGTCCTCTGGCTAGCTGAGTGTCACCTACCTCAGCCCAACACAACTGTGATCAACATTTATGCCCATACAATGCTTCAAAAGGAGCAACTTTGATGCTTGAGTGATAACTGTTGTTGTACGAAAATTCAATTAAAGGCAAGTCGGTATCCCACGACCTTCCAAAGTCTATCACACATGCGCGAAGCATATCTTCAAGCGTTTGAATGGTTCGCTCACTTTGATCATTCGTTTGTGGGTGGTAGGCAGTGCTCATGTCAAGTTGTGTTCCCATAGCTTTCTGAAGCGATTGCCAAAAGCATGAAGTAAACCTACTATCTCGATCTGAGATGATAGATATTGGTACTCCATGGAGTCTCACGATTTCCTTAATATAGATTCTTGTCAACCGTTCCATCTAGTATGATTCCTTTATTGGCAGGAAATGAGTGGATTTTGTCAACCCGTCGACTATTACCCATATTGTATCCAATCCATCTGTAGTATTGGGTAATTTCGTTACAAAGTCCATAGTAATCCTTTCCCATTTCCACTCGGGTATTACCGGTTGTTGTAATAGTCCCGAGGGCTTCTGATATTCTACCTTTACTTGGCAATTTCTGCCTTCATGTTAGGCCACCAATACTGTTGTTTGATATCCAAGTACATTTAATCTGATCCTGGATGGATGGAGTATCGTGTCTTATGGGCTTCATTCATGACTACCTCTCTAAATCCCCCAAGTTTAGGGATCCAAATTCAGTTCATGAAATAATGTGCTCCATCCTCCTTGACTATGAAGTTCTTTTCCATTCCACGTAGTGCTTCACTAGTTCTGTTTTCTATCTTCATGGCATCGAACCGGGCTGCTTTGATTTGCGAGGACATATGGGATTGAATGGTTATTGAAAGAGTCTTCACATGATGATTTGAGTATTCTTTTCAACTCAAGGCATCAGCTACCACGTTAGCCTTGCCTGGGTGGTACATGATCTCGCACTCATAGTCATTTAGCAGCTCAACTCATCTTTGCTGTCTCATGTTTAACTCCTTTTGATTCAGAATGTATTGGAGACTCTTGTGGTCGGTGAAAATGGTGCACTTTGTACCATAAAGGTAGTGCCTCCAAATCTTCAAGGCGAAGACCACAACTCCCAATTCGAGATCATGAGTGGTATAATTCACCTCATGCGTCTTTAATTGTCTGCATGCATATGCAGTTACCTTCCCCCGCTGCATGAGTAGACAGCCTAACCCATGATTTGAAGCGTTGCAGTAAACCACGAAGTCCTCCGTTCCCTCTGGTAATGATAGTACTGGTGCACTGCCGAGAGCTCGCTTCAGAGTTTGGAAGGCAATTTCTTGCTTCTCTATCCATTCAAAGGGTACGCCCTTCTGTGTACGCATGGTAAGCGGCTTGGCTGTTTTGGAGAATTTCTGAATGAATCTCCTGCAATAGCCTGCGAGACCTAGAAACTGACGTATTTCAGTGGGTGTCGTCGGGACTACCCTTCCTTCAATGGCTTTGACCTCAGAAGGGTCCACATGTATCCTTTCTTGACTGACAACATGACCTAAAAAGTTCATGCTATGGAGCCAGAACTCACACTTAGAGAGTTTTGCATATAAATTTTCGGTTCGTAGGGTTTCCAAGATTTGTCGTAGACATCGGCTATGCTCCTATTTTCTTCGAGAATAGACTAGGATATTGTCGATGAAAACGATGACAAAGTTGTCGAGGAATGTTCGATAGATTCGATTCATCAGGTCCATGAATGCGGCAAGGGCACTCGTTAGACCGAAGGGCATTACAACAAATTCATAATATCCATAGCGAGTTTGGAAAGCGGTTTTGGGGATATCCTCTTCCCGGACTTTGATTTGGTGGTATCCGGATCGCAGATCTATCTTAAAGAAATAACTCGCTCCTTGAAGCTGGTCGAATAGATCGTCGATTCGCGGTAGTGGATAGTGATTTTTGATAGTGAGCTTATTCAATTCTCTGTAGTCAATACACATCCTAAAGGATCTGTCCTTTTTCTTAACAAAGAGGACCAGATCTCCCTAAGGTGAGAAGCTGGGTCGGATGAATGCTTTGTTCAAGAGTTCGCTGAGTTTGCTGGACAGTTCTTGCATCTCCTTAGGAGCCAACCTATAGGGTGATTTGGCAATGGGTGTAGCTCCCGACACAAGGTCAATTCGGAACTCGACTTGTCTTTCTGGGGGTATCCCTGGGAGATCTTCAGGAAAAACATCCGGGAAATCGCAAGCCACTGGGATGTCTCGAATATTGACCTCTTACTTGGACTTATCCACTATGTGAGCCAAAGACGCCAAGTCCTTCTTTTATAGATACTTATGTGCCTTAATACACGAGATAAGACAAAGGTTTGTAATGGGCTTGTCTCTATATATAATTAAGGTTTCGTGATTAGGGAGGTGAAGGCGAACGGCCTTCTTGTGACACATAATTTCAGCATGGTAGGGGGCTCAACCAGCCCATGCCGATGATCACATCAAAACTCCCAATAGTTACATGCATCAAGTTTATTTGAAAGACGTGATGATTTAAGGTCAGGGTACATCCTATGTAGATTTCCGCAGTTGATTCTGTTTTCCCATTAGCCATTTCCACCATAAAGATTTCGTTAAGATTCTGGGGTTATTGTGTTAGCAAGTGTTTGAATTTATTACTCACAAAGCTTCGCTTTGATCCAGTATCAAACAGGATGCATGCATATGTGTGGTTTAGGAGAAACGTACCAGTGACAACAACGGGATCCTAAACCGCTTCTCCTTGACCCATGGTCAGCACTCTCCCTGCTCCTCCATTCAAGGGTTGTTGACATTGGGGTAGTTTTGACGGAAATGCCTAGTCTTTCCACATCCATAACAGGTGTGGCTTGCCCCAGCGTTGTTTCCGCTGTTGTTGGTGTTGTTTTTGTTGTAGTTGCGGTTATTGTTGTTGTTGTTGTTTCCCTACTGCTGGTTCTGGGGAGGATATGCCCTGCATTATTTTGCCTTGTGACCCTTTCGATTCCAACTGGTACAATGCATCTCCCTGCATTCACCATTGTGATGAAAATTGCACTTGTTGCACTTTAGGAGATTTCCAAAGTACTTCTTAGGGGCACTTGGAGTGGATGAAACTGGAGCATGTGGTGTGGAGGGAACTTGGGTGGTTACTACATGAACTGTCGCTGTTTGTTGTTTCTTTGATGACTCTGAGCCTTGTCGTCCCTTTCTCCTGTTATTCTTTCCTTTCTTGTTGTCACTCTCCTTCTTGCCTTCAGTTTCCCCTGACTTTTCTTGGCCAAAGTCTTGGCACCATCAAAGGTTTCAGGATTTGCAGCTATCACATTTCCTTGAATTGGGAGGTTAAACCCCAGACGAATCCTTCGATTTTCTTTCCTTCTGAAGTAATCATGCTAGGGCACAACAAAGACATTTCGCTAAACCTTTTTATGTAAGCATCGATGTCGGAGTTTCGGACGGTGAGATTCCATAACTCTTGCTCCATTTTCTGAATTCCGTCATGCGGGCAGTACTCGGCCATCAACATTTCTTTCAATTCTGCCCACGGCATGGCATTGGCTACGGGAAGAGTCATGTCCTCCACATGTCCATTCCACCAGGTGAGAGCTTGATCAACAAATGTTCATGTTGCAAACTTCACTTTTACCTCTTCGGGGGCATTCACATATCTCGAACACCGATTCCACATTTTCAATCCATCTGTTTAGGGTTATCATTCCCCCTATGCCATTAAAGGTTTGTGGCTTGGAGTTGGTGAAATTCTTGTAGGAGCATGTCTTGGTAGGCCCCTGGTTCATTCCGTTGTTTGAGCTTCCAACCCCTTGCTCGTTGCCTCCACCATTGTTCCCATTGTGGATCTACGCCATTGCCGTCGTGACTGTAGCAGATACAGCTGCTTGAAATGCCACTGAGTTGATTTCTGGTGATATCGGCTTGGGGTTTCCACGGGCAGGTCGTTGAGGCATCCTTCTGTCATGAAACGGGAAGATGTTGAGTGCCTAAAATTTTTGTGAGTTCGTGGTCCTATAAAATAGGTGTATGGCATGTACTTAAGTAGTTTCACATATTGACATACAACACAGAAATATAGCGCATAGTAGATAAAAACGTCACAATTAAACACATAATATTTTCCACTAATAATACCCGTACTTTGATACATGAAAATTTGCTCGAAAGAGCATACATAAAGAGTACAAAGTTCGGCAGCATAACGACCCTATGAGTAGTGTAATCACTTAAACATAGAGTCGATGGTACATAGCATAGATCATATAAGCATAATACTAAAGATGGATATGAATAATCCTAGCGATGGTGGGATGTGCCATGGGGTGGTGCTGAGGAAGTGGATGCTCCCTGAAGGCGAGCCACCTGTCGCTCCGCGTCTTGGAGTCGAGTCTCCCACTTCACTTGTCTCATGTGGAAATCTCGGATAACTTCTCGTGTCTCCTGCTCCGCCCGCTCAACCCTTGCCCGCATCTGGTGCATTTGATCGGCGGTAATCTAAGCCAGATCACCAGTATCCGGATATCATCTCACCATAACTGGAAGTGCATGATCAGCCGGTCCTCCCTCCCTCAAGTCATAGAACTCGCATGTCATGCCAAATAGGGGTCGCTGTCCCTGTTGCCTGCTCCACCTCCAAATTTCGATACCCCATGGGGGTGTAGGGCCAGTTGGGCCCATCCGATGAGCGGGCACCCTAATCGGGTAAGGGGGGTTGATGACTTCAGACTCCGCGTCAGAATCACCGTCATCGTCATCACTGGGTTCTTCCTCGATGTCTCCTTCAACTTCTTCTTCTTCCAGGTCTACCACCGGTTCGGCAGGTCCGCCCTCAACTTTCGCTCCAGGTTCCTCTTTAGACTGGTCCTCGGGGTCTTCTTCAGGTTCCTCTTCCAACCATTCGTTATTCCCCTGGTTAGGGAAATACGGATCTCCAGGGTGATGGAAGTCGGCCATACTGTCTACAAGAGTGCGTATAAATATACTACTATTATTCCTAAGATGTTTTAATTGTTATATAAATTGAGTTGATGTTCTCTTCTTGGTAACAAAGGGGAATGTTTTACGTTCACCGACCATCGTGATTTCCCCAGGGCATGTGATAGTTATATTCCGGAGGAAATGTAGTTGATCAGGCTACATTCGCCTCTTAATACAACTGTGAACAGTCCTGGCTTAATCGAGATGTCAAGATCATCTTATTGGATTTGGTATTATGTTCATTTTCCTAAGTTGCACAAGTAAGTATATTTATTTGTTTTGTTCAGAGTTATTTAGTCCCTCCCTGTGTTTATAGTTGCATATCAATGTGTGGTTAGATATGCCAGTTCACTATAAATAGAGCTCTGATACCAACCTGTCACACCCCCCGAACCAGATGGCGGAAACGTCCGAAGGCTCGCGTGACTTAAATTGAAATATCATCACAATGAATATACATGAAACATAACATAAACATCACCATGAATTAATATATTACAACTGACATTGTTCACATCAAGTACATTGTCTAAATATTACATATCCATAGAGTAAAAATGTTTGAGAGTTTTCAAAACATAACATCCTAACACACTTGGTATTGTTCTTCAGCTTATCTGTTACCTGAGAATACAAGTTATTTTGAAAACGTCAACATATAGAATGTTGGTAAGTTCATAAGCATGTTTGATATGAAAATGTTTTGTGTAGTTTATAAATCCCAGAAACTCCGATATTTTCTGAAACGACAATCGTTTATACAATAAGTGTGAAGATCCATAGGTATGTGCATGAATGATTTCCAAACGTGTATGAATGAGAAGTTTTGCATTATAGTTATTGAAAGTACAAGTGAATAATGTTGATTTCCCCAGAAAACCCGATGCTTTCCGATAAAATAGTATGATCGTTTTGTATTATTGTATCGTCACATCGAATGAGTATGATTTCCCTGATTACTTAGATGGTATTGGATTTCTATGTGAGTCGTTATAACCATGCATGATAATGACTAGTTTGTCTGTCTTGACATTCTGGTGAACGCCGAAATTGATCTTAAGATTTTGTCACCCTAGACTGGCCGAGTCTAACTGTAGCGAACAACTTAGGTGTGGGGGAGTCACCCCCATATAGATCTATACACAAACTCTCGCTCTCCCTCCAGGAGACTTTGATTATAACTACAGACTACGACCGACACTTATTGGTGTCGCCCGTTATTACTCACTTAATCCAAATGAATTTGATTAACCTTGATTAACGACTTGATTTTTGTTTACTTGAATAGAAGGTTATCCTAACACACGAGGAGAGGAGGACCACGAGGTCCTACTAACTACGTATGTTATTTAAGGCTGTCGAGTATACGAATGACGCGTTGGCCTATTTCGCGTATGATTTGTTTGGACCTTACTAGCAATTCTAATGGGCCCCTGAGGCCCAATAGCATGTAAAAGCCATTGAGGGTTCCTTAAGCATGTAATTGGGCCACAAGAGGCCCAATAAACATGTATTATTTATGTTAGGCCCAAAAGTCATGTTAATGGGTCACGAAGGCCCAATAATCATGATTAGAATCTTTCAAGCCCAACAATTTGAATGTTTACTTGTTTTGCATAGTATAAATGTCGGGAATTTTGTTTGAACAATTTTTGAATCGCCAAGGTACAAAGTTTGTCGATTGTTTTATAACGATATTTAGATTTATGAAAATATATGTATATTTTTCAATCTAAATTAATAAGTTATAATGTGGTATTTTTGACCCAAATATCTTAATAATAAAATAATTGACTCAAAATTATTGGTTTGACCTATTTAGCTCTTCTTTAATAAAAATGACAATTTTAGTCCCCTTTTATAGAAAAAAAATGACATTTTAGGTCCTTAAACTATTTTTCTTGACATATTGGCCCAAACGCTTATTTAAATAATGTTTTCAGCCCAATGTTTACCTTTTGGCAGTTTCAGCCCTTTAGTAAAATAAATTTATTTATAATCCAAACTTTTCGCAACTTTTACAAATTTGACCCAAAGTCCAAAAACTTTACATTTTTAATCCTTTTTGGCAAAAAGGGTCGTTTTAACCCCTGAAATAGATTTATTTACTTTTCTACCCAATGTTTTGAGAAATTTACTATTTCAGCCCCTTAAAAACCATATTTTTTTCAAATTTGGGCCTATGGGTCGAAAAGCCCAAAGTTTTAGCCCAATAGGCTACAATTTACATTTTTAGTCCTTTGGAAAGCATAATGTTCATAAAGACTTTATTTTAACTGTTTTGACCTTTTGATCCTTGTAGAAATCATGAATGACATCTTTTTCCCTAACTTTTGTTTATTTTCAAAAATGGTCCCATAACAAATTCTATGTTGTTGTGTGCTTATTATAAAGCTTGTATGGACGTTTATCTTGCCATGTTAAGTGAAATATAACCTAGATCACATATTTTCCTTCTTGAACTATAGATCTCGAATATATTACATTTTGGCACATATGTACCACATAAACACAAGAAATCACACATAACATACAAATACACATAGATCTACACATTTTACTTGTATTCTCCCCCATAAAAGATGTGAAAACCAAAAATAAAGGGGTATGAACTCACCTTTGCTTGTTGTTTTCGGTTTTGAAGAAAGAATGGAAGAGTTTGATGTTGTTTTCGGCCCTCGAAAGCTTCTTGAGAAGACTTTGGCTTAGATAGGTTCTAAGAAGCATGATCATGAACTTTCATGAGTTAAAAGGAGATTTATAAAAGAATTAAGAAACTAAACCATGGATCTAAGTACAACTTACCAAGGATGATGATTTCTTATGGAAGAACCTCCTTGAAATGCCCTAGATCTCAATATTTTGATGGAGGAATGAAAGTGTTCTTGAGAGAATTTGGAAAGAGTTGGAAATGAATTATGTGTGTGTGTGTGTGTCTACCTTCGGCCGAGAGTAGGAGAGAAGAAGGGAGAGATAAACAGATGAAGTGATGGTGCATGGGGAGGAGCGGATGGTGCATGGATACCCAAAGTGTAAAGATTAAGTGTCTAACCCTCAATAATTCACTTCTTTCCTTTTTTTTTATTAATATCATGGGTGAGGGCCGAGAATTGGGCTAGGGGAAAGGAGTTGAGTAGTTTGGGCCATTAGTTGCCCTAGTTCGAAATCATAGGCCCAAATTATTATTTTTCAGCCCATTGGGCTTTTAAGATATCTTACCGTGACAACCGTCAATTTCTCATCAAGTCAAAGTCAATCGGTCAAACCGGTCAACTCCTCCAACCTGTGTATACTAGAGTTCACTTTATGTAATTACTATACAACTCACTATTTTAATTAGAAATCATAACTTGAAAAGTTTGTATTTTTAGATTCTTAAACCCTAATCGGGATAAGTTAGGTAGCAAAGCGATAAAACACTATTACGTACCGTTCGGGGGTGTGTAAGACTCTTAAACATGGCTAAATAGGGTTTGCGGACTTTGCATTTCAAAGTCAAACACTTGCAGTGGTCACAAATGAAGCCTCTCCCAATCTTTTTCACTCTATCTCTCTCTATTAAAAATCTCTCCCAAATCTCTCTCAAAAGTTCCTATAACTTTTTGAAATCATTCGGGTCATCCTGATCTTTAACCGGGTTAAAAATCACTTAAAACGGGGTAAAACGGGTAAAATAGCCTTAACGACCCGAAACCTACTCTGTAGGGGCGAACCCTCTTAAGGCCGAAGGTCCCCTATAGGGACCGAACCTGTTAAGAACCGAAATGGCTTGAACCGAACCCGAAAATGGAAGAACCGAACTCGAACCTCGCAACTAGGACCGAACCTCCCTTCGCCTTCACTCGATCTACATTTGCCTTCGGTTCCAGCCTTCTCGGGGCCGAACCCTCGCACCTTCGGTCCCATGCGAGAAGCTTCGCAGACTTCGTCCTTTTCTTCCTGGTTCTCGACTAGTTTTGCGTTCTAAGCCCGATTTTAATTATTTTAACGTGGGGTTTTCACCCAAAGTCATATTTTAACATATAGAACCCCTTATTTCATAATCAATCACGTTTTCGGGTATAATGTGACATCCCCAAAATCTCGGCCAGAAATGACCGATTTTCATTTATGCTTTTAAATATTTTCAGAGTAAATCCTTTTGATTTTAAAGAGTTGCGGAATTTGTTCCCAAAAGCAAAACATGATAAAACATTGTTTACCGAAGCATTTCATAAAAGAAATGTATTTTCATTATAAACAAAACTCGGGGTGTCATGTTCCGATACAGACCAATAAGCATAAACGAATACATTACAAGTCATATAACAAATATAAACATATGCAGACTTGTAAACAAAACAACTGATGGATCATCCATCTCATGCCCTCGCGCCACTTCCTGTAATACAAATAAAACTGAGTGGGTCAGGCTTGGGAGCCTGGTGAGCATATAGGGTTTTCAACCCACAATAAACATCATATTTAATTTTCACCAACCAACAATAACCCAATTACCCATTCCCGTTATTCTCACTTTAATGTCCCTAAAACAACTAACATAAGGGACCTAGTCTAAGAATATTTCATCGGGGCGACAACACATGCTTCGGGGGTACCTCAGCAATATAAGTCAAATAAGGCAACCATGAGGGGGATGGAGTACAGCGAATGAACACCCAAGTTCATTAACACCTACAGGTGGCGAACCTGCTAATGTTTCCACAAGACTGTCTAGAATAGCCAGTGGTCGTCATCTAAACTCCGCTAGATGACTCAATCAAACAACAACGAGGCCTCTCATCTGTTTATTACACACCAACTGTCTACCCATGTTCTACCCAACATATTAGTAGATAAAAATATACATTTGTATACATAGTTTAAAGAAAACCTGTATAGCATGCTTTAATCAACACATATATCACAAAACAGATGAGGCACACACACACATAACACATATTTCATAAAGAAATAAGCAGATCTATAAGATAGAAGAGAGTGAATACTCATTCACACATAACACAACCAAATATATACACATAGCACGTATTTTATATATGATACTTCGTATTATTGTATTTGGAAAGAAAATAACTACACACTCACTTGATCAGAAGATGATCGGACAGCACTACGACTTATAGAAGTAGTAATCCACAGCAGATCTGGAAGATCTCCTCGAAAATCGAATTTCTCGCGGGCAGAGCTTCGACTCGGGAACCGCACTTTTCGGGATCTTCGGGATCTCGGGACTTGCCTCGGGGCTAGAGTATGATACCGGGACTTCGGGATAGCTTCGGCACGAAAAACGATGCAAAAGACTAGAGAGAAGAGAAGAAAATGAACAAGACATAAGGCTGTCTTCGGATTCCTTTATATAGAGGTTGGAGCCTCGGAGTACGCGGGGCGTACTGCGTTACGCGGGGCGTACTGCCCAAAACGTCATTGCTTACGTATCCGAAGTGCTCGAGTGCGAGTGTCGACATCCCTCGGAGTACGCGGGGCGTACTCGAGTACGCGGGGCGTACCTCGGATCAGATCGGTGACTCCTTCGGATAATACTTCCGAATTTTGAATTAAAAATAAATACAAAATGATTAATAAACTTCGGAAATTCATAACTTCTTCATACGAACTCCGTTTTCGACGTTCTTTATATCCATGGAAAGGTGAGACTACGCTCTACGACTTTCGTTTAGACTCCGTCGGCTAATTTTGACTTTATTTTTATTAATTATTTTTAATAGGCCGGGACAGAAACTTTCGTTATAAATTCATAACTTCTTCGTTTAACGTCCGTTCTCGCCTAACTTTTTATCGTTTCAATACCAACAATGAGATCTTCGATTCTCATTTAGATTGCTTCGGCTAACAACCGCTCGATCTCAAATCGAGTAAAACAGGCTGTATACCGCTAAGCCGGAACTTCGATAAATCATAACTTCCTCATACGAAGTCAGATTTGGGCGTTCTATATATATTCGGAAACCTCGTTTCAAATACTACAACACTAACCAAAGATATTAAGTTTATTTTACACTTAAATTTTGACGCTTATTTTATTCTTAATTAATCAAACCACATAATTAAGCAATTAAGCAAATAACACATAATACTCAAATAATACATTATTATTATTATTTCAAAACGGGTTACAAAGGTTAACCTAGACTATTACATTGCTACAAGTGGCAAGCCCGGAAACACAGGCGTTACAATTCTCTCCACCTTAGAATGATTCCGTCCCCGGAATCACACATCAACAAACAAATGCGGATAGCGACTCAACATGTCACTCTCCGTCTCCCAGGTGAGATTCGGCCCATTCGTGTGTTTCCATCGGACAAGCACTAACCCAACCATTTTGCGTCGCAACTTCTTAGTCTTTCGGTCAACAATTGCCTCTGGTTCTTCAATCAACCTTTTGTTCTCATCAATTCTCAATTCAGAAATTGGAATTATATCGGGAACTTCTCCCGTGAACTTCCTCAAATAACACACATGAAAAGTGTTGTGAATTCCATTCAGTTCTTCGGGTAATTCGAGCTTGTAAGCTTGGTTCCCAATCCTCTGAAGGACTTTAAACTATCCAATAAACCTTGGACTCAACTTTCCCCTTTTACCAAATCTTATAAGTCCCTTCCACGACGAGACTTTAAGCAAAACCGAATCTCCAACCTCAAAAGTCATCGGTCTTCGCTTCTTGTCAGCATAGCTCTTTTGACGATCTTGAGCTGCTAACATTCTTTCCCTAATTATTTTCAACTTTTCAGCAGTTTGATGAACCAACTCTGGTCCCATAAACTGCTTTTCCCCAGCCTCAAGCCAACAAGACGGCGTACGACACTTCTGTCCATACAAAGCTTGATAAGGTGCCATCTTAATGCTCGAGTGAAAACTATTATTATAGGAAAATTCTACCAACGGTAAATGTTCATCCCAATTACCTAGGAATTCCAAGGTACATGCTCTCAGCATATCTTCAAGTGTTTGTATCGTTCTTTCAATCTGACCATCAGTCTGCGGATGGTAAGCTGTGCTTAAACATAACTTGGTACCCATTTCCTCTTGTAGACTTTTCCAAAACCTTGAGGTGAAACGGCTATCACGATCCGATACAATCGTTAACGGAACACCGTGAAGCCTCACAATTTCCTTCACGTAAGAATTCGCAAGCTTCTCCATAGACTATTTCTCCCTGGCCGCTATGAAATGCGCACTCTTAGTGAGTCGATCAACGACCACCCAAATCATGTCGTGACCATTCTTTGTTCTGGGCAGTTTAGTGACAAAATCCATAGCAATGTCTTCCCACTTACCCATAGGCACAGGCAAAGGTTCTAAACTCCCGTAAGGTTTCTGATGTTGTGTCTTGACTCTCGCACAAGTCACACACTCGGCCACATACTTTGCAACATCAAGCTTCATCGTCGGCCACCAGTAGTAGGGTTTCAGGTCCCTATACATTTTAGTGCTACCCGGATGAATTGAGTACATGGTTTTGTGAGCTTCTTCCATCAGAAGATCCCTAATTCCTCCCGACTTAGGTACCCAAATACGATCTTGGAATACCTTCAGTCCATGACCGTTAGTACCAAACACCAACGTTTTACCCAAACGTTCCTCCTTTCGGTCATTTTTCTCAAAAGCTTCCTCTTGAGCTTTCTTTATACTTTCCACAATAGTCGAGACAACTTCAATTCTCAACGCTCTTGGCCTCTTCCTTTCAAGATTGACTTTCCGACTGAGAGCATCAGCAACAACATTAGCTTTACCGGGGTGGTAAAGTATCTCGCAGTCGTAGTCTTTAAGTAATTCTAGCCAGCGTCGTTGCCTCATATTCAATTCTTTCTGATTAAAGAGGTATTGGAGACTCTTATGATCAGTGAAAAGTTTGCACTTCGTGCCATAAAGGTAATGCCTCCATATTTTCAGAGCGAACACTACCGCTGCCAACTCCAAATCATGAGTAGGGTAATTCTTTTCATGCTCTTTCAGCTGTCGAGACGCATATGCTATCACCTTTTCTCTTTGGGTCAAAACACAACCCAATCCAACACCAGACGCATCGCTATAAACAGCAAAGTCTTCAACTCCATCGGGTAGAGAAAGTATCGGTGCCTCGCATAGCTTCTATTTTAACTTCTCGAATGCTTCTTTATGCTTCTCACTCCAAGCATAAGTAGCTCCTTTGTGGGTCAAAGCTGTCAATGGAGTAGCAATCGAAGAAAAGCCTTGGATAAACCTGCGGTAATATCCGGCTAATCCCAAAAAGCTTCGAATCTCCGTGGGACTTTTCGGTTGTTCCCACTTCATCACAGCCTCAATCTTCGCTGGATCAACCATTATACCTTCTTGGTTGACCACGTGACCCAAGAATTGGACCTCACGAATCCAAAAATCACATTTGGAGAACTTTGCATAAAGCTTCTCCTCCTTCAAAACTTCTAACACTTCTCGCAAGTGTCTGCCATGCTCCTCCTGGCTTTTCGAGTAGATCAGAATGTCGTCTATGAACACTATCACGGATTTATCAAGGAACGGGTTACAAACCCTATTCATCAAATCCATGAACGCTGCTGGAGCATTGGTTAGTCCAAACGACATAACCAAGAACTCGTAGTGTCCATATCTAGTTCTGAATGCAGTCTTCTCGATATCTTGCTCTCTTACTTTTAGCTGATGATATCTTGACCTAAGATCGATCTTCGAGAAATAGCTCGAACCTTGCAATTGATCAAACAGGTCATCAATCCTCGGCAACGGATATCTATTCTTTATTGTTGCCTTGTTCAGCTCTCTGTAATCGATGCACATTCTCATACTTCCATCTTTCTTCTTTACAAATAACACCGGAGCTCCCCAGGGCGATGAACTAGGTCTAATGAAACCTTTGTCCAATAACTCCTGAAGTTGCATCATTAGCTCCTTCATCTCCGTCGGTGCTAATCGATAAGGTGCTTTTGCTATTGGCGTGGTTCCTGGTAACAAGTCTATTCTGAACTCCACTTGTCTATCAGGTGGTAATCCAGGAAGATCTTCGGGAAATACTTCCGGATAATCACACACCACTGGAATGCTCTGTATCACCTTCTTTTCTTTCTTAGCATCAATCACAAATGCTAAATATGATGTACATCCCTTGGTCAAACACTTTCTGGATTTCATTAGAGAAATGATCCCAAAATTCACTCTGTGTTTGTCCCCATACACCATAAACGAATCTTTTCCAGGCGGGTTTACTTTAACTATCTTTTTCTTGCACAAAATTTCGGCATCATTGGCGCTAAGCCAATCCATTCCCAACACGATGTCGAAACCATTTAGTTCGATAGGCAATAATTCCTCGTGAAACTTATTCCCATTCAGATCAATTAAGATGCTTTTCATACGATGACTAACAGGTACAAACTTGCCACTAGCTACTTCGACTAATAAAGCATCATCTAGTCTATCAATAGGAAAGGCTAGCTTTCTACCAAACTCATGCGAAATAAAGGAGTAGTTGGCTCCAGAATCAAACAATATATGAGCAGGTAATTCGCTTACGAGAAAGGTACCTGAAGCGACATCAGCTTCATCTTTCGCAGCCTCAAGTGTCATCTGGAAGGCCCTAGCCTTCGGCTTTGGTGGAATGTTGGGCTTTGCTGCCTCCTTCTTCTTCGGACAGTCTTTCAAAATGTGCCCCTCTTCATTACACCCAAAACACATCCTTTTGTTGTTCGGACATTCATTGGCAAAATGTCCAACCTTTCCACACTTGTAGCAGGTCACACCCTCGCTACATTTCCCAAAGTGCTTTTTCCTACACTTATCACACCACTTTGCTTCGCCTCCTTTTCCTCCAAACTTTTTCGAATCAGATTTCGAAAATTTGCTCTTCTTACTGGAACCAGATGTTCCTTCAAACTTCCTTTTCTCACCAACCTCAACCTTGATGGTGGTTCTCCCCTTGATCATGTTCTCCATAGACTTGGCAGCCCAGATAGCTGCCTCTAGAGTAAGTGCCTGACGTACTGGCACCTCGTACTCCCATGGAAGTCCCTTCGCATACCGGTCCACCTTTGTCAACTCGTCTGGAACGATACGCAAGGCAAACTCCATCTTATCGGTGAAGTTATTGGTGTACTCATCCACTGACATGCTACCCTTCGTCAATGTCAAAAACTTATTCTCCAACTCCAACAGATTTTGAGCCGAACAAAACTTGCGCTTGAACTGCACCAAGAATTCTACCCATGACAATTGCAGTGGCTCATTAGGGCTTAAGGTCTTCCCTAGAGTGTTCCACCAACGAACAGCTCCACCTCGGAATTGTCGCACGGCATAGATAGTTTGCAACTTACCTCTGCAGCCACACGTCATGAAGGCTAGCTCCATTTCGGAGATCCAATCCATAACCCCAATCGGATCCTCCTTTCCATTGAAGGTCGATGGTTTTCAAGTCAAAAAGTCCTTGTACTTGCATCCCATTCCATCATTCCTTCCTTCACGGTTATCTTGCCTAACTATCGGTGGGTTGGCTGGACCAACAGACCCACTGAAGTTTTCACCTTCTGAGTGCCCTTCATTTAATTCAGGCTCTTCCACACGAATCGACAGTTCTTCACGATTTTGTTGAAGCAACCGTCTAGTTTCATCCATCTGACGATCCAACATCGTCTGAATCATCAATTGCACACCAGCCATGGTTATTGGCTCAGGTGCTGCTGCTATGACAGGTATTGGCTCAATCACTGGTGGTTGATTTCTGTTTCGTCAGCATTTCCAACTCCACTTCTTGTTCTCACCATTTTGATCTACACACCGAATAAGGTGAAATTAGATCCTCAATCATGATAGATATTCAAATCATCTTTATCACTCCGAAACGTTTACATGCTAGTTCTAATATCGTAGACGTACGCTTAGAATCCTACACACATAAGGTTTCTAGATCCGGTCGGCAACAGACCATAGATCCGAACAAATAATATCATATATGGCAACATATAACATTTAGCACATAAAGCATTTTAGGCAACTTTCCTAAAATAAACTAGTGCTCGTGTCTAAATCACAACAGACACACATCTCAAAACTTCACTTAGCATTCTAAGTTTAAGTCTAGAAATCCAACAAATTCCTAGTTCGCTTAAACTAATGCTCTGATACCAACCGTGACATCCCCAAAATCTCGGCCAGAAAAGACTGATTTTCATTTATGCTTTTAAATATTTTCAGAGTAAATCCTTTTGATTTGAAAGAGTTGCGGAATTTGTTCCCAAAAGCAAAACATGATAAAACATTGTTTACCGAAGCATTTCAAAAAAGAAATGTATTTTCATTATAAACAAAACTCGGGGTGTCATGTTCCGATACAGACCAATAAGCATAAACGAATACATTAGAAGTCATATAACAAATATAAACATATGCACACTTGTAAACAAAACAACTGATGGATCATCCATCTCATGCCCTCGCGCCACTTCCTGTAATACAAATAAAACTGAGTGGGTCAGGCTTGGGAGCCTGGTGAGCATATAGGGTTTTCAACCCACAATAAACATCATATTTAATTTTCACCAACCAACAATAACCCAATTACCCATTCCCGTTATTCTCACTTTAATGTCCCTAAAACAACTAACATAAGGGACCTAGTCTAAGAATATTTCATCGGGGCGACAACACATGCTTTGGGAGTACCTCAGCAATATAAGTCAAATAAGGCAACCATGAGGGGGATGGAGTACAACGAATGAACACCCAAGTTCATTAACACCTACAGGTGGCGAACCTGCTAATGTTTCCACAAGACTGTCTAGAATAGCCAGTGGTCGTCATCTAAACTCCGCTAGATGACTCAATCAAACAACAACGAGGCCTCTCATCTGTTTATTACACACCAACTGTCTACCCATGTTCTACCCAACATATTAGTAGATAAAAATATACATTTGTATACATAGTTTAAAGAAAACCTGTATAGCATGCTTTAATCAACACATATATCACAAAACAGATGAGGCACACACACACATAACACATATTTCATAAATAAATAAGCAGATCTGTAAGATAGAAGAGAGTGAATACTCATTCACACATAACACAACCAAATATATACACATAGCACGTATTTTATATATGATACTTCGTATTATTGTATTTGGAAAGAAAATAACTACACACTCACTTGATCAGAAGATGATCGGACAACACTACGGCTTATAGAAGTAGTAATCCACAGCAGATCTGGAAGATCTCCTCGAAAATCGAACTTCTCGTGGGCAGAGCTTCGACTCGGGAACCACACTTTTCGGGATCTTCGGGATCTCGGGACTTGCCTCGGGGATAGAGTATGATACCGGGACTTCGGGATAGCTTCGTCACGAAAAACGATGCAAAAGACTAGAGAGAAGAGAAGAAAATGAACAAGACATAAGGCTGTCTTCGGATTCCTTTATATAGAGGCTGGAGCCTCGGAGTATGCGGGGCGTACTGCGTTACGCGGGGCGTACTGCCCAAAACGTCATTGCTTACGTATCCGAAGTGCTCGAGTGCGAGTGTCGACATCCCTCGGAGTACGCGGGGCGTACCTTAGATCAGATCGGTGACTCCTTCGGATAATACTTCCGAATTTTGAATTAAAAATAAATACAAAATGATTAATAAACTTCGGAAATTCATAACTTCTTCATACGAACTCCGTTTTCGACGTTCTTTATATCCACGGAAAGGTGAGACTACGCTCTACGACTTTCGTTTAGACTCCGTCGGCTAATTTTGACTTTATTTTTATTAATTATTTTTAATAGGCCAGGACAGAAACTTTCGTTATAAATTCATAACTTCTTCGTTTAACGTCCGTTCTCGCCTAACTTTTTATCGTTTCAATACCAACAATGAGATCTTCGATTCTCATTTAGATTGCTTCGGCTAACAACCGCTCGATCTCAAATCGAGTAAAACATGCTGTATACCGCTAAGCCGGAACTTCGATAAATCATAACTTCCTCATACGAAGTCAGATTTGGGCGTTCTATATATATTCGGAAACCTCGTTTCAAATACTACAACACTAACCAAAGATATTAAGTTTATTTTACACTTAAATTTTGACGCTTATTTTATTCTTAATTAATCAAACCACATAATTAAGCAATTAAGCAAATAACACATAATACTCAAATAATACATTATTATTATTATTTCAAAACGGGTTACAAAGGTTAACCTAGACTATTACATTGCTACAAGTGGCAAGCCCGGAAACACAGGCGTTACATATAATCCTTATCCAAGAAGAGTGGGTGGGATATTATTGGTGGAGTGTTGACTTTACTTTAGTGTATGACACAAGCAACCACCCCATGCCCACTCCATGACCAACCCTTGTTCTTCCACCATACCTAGTCACTTCCATCATCCTTCCCATTATTTTCTTCCAGCCATACTGTCACAACTGGAAATTTTGAGCCATGTAATCTATACATTCAAGTTAACGTGAATCAAAAACTTCAATCAAATACATTATACAAGTACTACAAGTAGTCATCAAACAATTGGAAAACCCTAGAAGTTCTTGTTAAGTCTATTTTGGAAATCATATTCAGTGACGGTTGCAGTTTATTTTTGTATGAATTGAACAAATTAATTTTTGGGAATGTAATGCTTAACCAATGTATTTCATGTAAACGCTACTGGTTGTACTGTATTGGTGAATGGTGATGAATGTTGTTATGTTTCATATATATTCAATGTTATGGTATACAATTGAGTCACGAGAGCCCCCGGACGTTTCCGCCGTCTGGTTCGGGGGTGTGACACATACACTTGAACAAAAGGTAGAATCATTATCTCTTCTCTCTCATTTCTCTCATTTTCCACCAAAGAACAAACACCTTTCTCTCTCACTTCTCTCTCTCTCTCTCTCTCTCTCAAATTCGAGATTCAAGGGCTGATCATCAAGTTTTCTTCCACTTGTGGTAAGTGATAGTATCCTCCTTATGATTATTTCACTTCATTCTACCCAAATCATAGATTACTTACACAAATTCCATCACATTTGTGTTAGATCTTCGAACCTTCAAGGAATCTTCTAAGTGTTCTTGAGTTGAACACTTATTTTCTTCAACATCCATCCACTAAGAACACACAAGGTGAGTTCATACCCCTATCTTTTCATGTTTTCTTAAGTTTTAAGGGGGGGGGGGGAATACAAGTTAAAACACCAAGAACACAAGTAAACTTTTCCAACAGCTTTCATCAGAAAAGTTTAACTCCATTCACGGACTTTTTGGCCAACTTAAACATTTTAGTTTTCAAAACTGTATTAAGTGAAAATAGTTCAGGTTTATACCTTTAAATGAATACTTGCACGTCTCCATATGATTTTTCTACAATTTATGGTGAAAGCTGAACCCGCGATACATTGGACCTTTCGAAATCGTCGCCCGAATAGGTCCGGTAGCCTACAGACTACAACTACCCGCGGAACTAAACGGTGTACACCCCGTGTTTCATGTATCTAATCTGAAAAAGTGCCTATCAGATGAAACCCTTGTCATTCCTCTTGACGAAATCGAAATCAATGAGAATCTCCTGTTCGTTGAAGAACCGATCGAAATCATGGACAGGGAGGTGAAGCGTACTAAACAGAGCCGCATCCCGATCGTGAAGGTACGGTGGAACGCAAAGCGTGGGCCAGAATTCACGTGGGAACGCGAAGATCAAATGAAGCAGAAGTACCCTCACCTATTCTAGCATTCTCAAATCTAGCTTTCAAACAGAATTTCGGGACGAAATTCCCTCTAACGGGGGGATGATGTCACAACTGGAAATTTTGAGCCATGTAATCTATACATTCAAGTTAACGTGAATCAAAAACTTCAATCAAATACATTATACAAGTACTACAAGTAGTCATCAAACAATTGGAAAACCCTAGAAGTTCTTGTTAAGTCTATTTTGGACTAGAACTTCCTTATTGGATCCAAATGGACCAATAAGCTTCCAATTGGACTATCATGGGCTTAGAACCCTAATTGGGCTCTAATTGGACCCACATCTATTTATTTCAATATTGTGAGCCATGTTGGACCTAGAATGAAATAAATTAATGACTATGAACCATAATTAACCTAATTTGACCCTAACAAGTCATAAAAATCACATTTAAATTTATTTGGACCAAAAATCACTCAACTTAACCATGAAAAATTGGGCTTAAGCATTTAAGGCCCAAACACCCTCATTTCCTCCAATATTCTCGGCCCAAAAGCTCAAGCCCAAGAAGAGGGTTGACCTTAGTGTGCCACCTCCTTATTGTCTTGTGGATCTCCATGCAAATCCATTCCATGTATCCATGCACATCACTTCATGTCTATATCTCCCTCTCTCTTCTTGAACTCGGACGAGAGCAACACCACACACACACAAAACACTCACAAACTCTCTCTAAAATTCACTCAAGACTTCTTCCTCTTCTCCATCCAAAATCTCGAAAATTAGGAAGCATTCAAGGAAGTTCTTCCACAAAATCACCATCTAAGGTAAGGTTTTGCTTGGATCTATGACTTGTATTCCTTATTTATCAAAAATCTCTTCCTAATCCATGCAAAAATCATAATCTTGCACTCTAGAAACCCCATAAACTCGAAAAGTTCATCAAGGAGTGCAAAGGCCAAAAATCACTTCATTTCTTCCAATCTTTCTTCAAAAACCGAATCAACACCCAAGGTGAGCTTCATACCCCCTATTTTCTGTTTTTATGAGTTTTGTGGGGGGGGGGGGAATACAAGTGAAAGTGTAGATCTATATGTGTTTTGTATGCCTTGTATGATTTCCATGCTTATATGTATGCTTTTGTGTGTTATAATGTTGGATCTAGCCATAAAACCCCTCAAAACCGAGATATATCTTGTGTGAAATGATTTTAGCTTCAAATATATTTCTACATACCAAGTGTTTCAAGAAAAATGGCTAAGTGGTTTAGTAATAATTTTCTTTGGGTTAAAAACACAAATTTTGGGCCTAAAATGTGAAAAATACAAAATTAAGGGTCCAAATTGGCATATCACGAATTCTGCTGGATGAAGTGTGCCAAAACAGTTTCCATAAATCAATTTCTGGAAATATACTCATTTAGGGGATTAAAAACATAAATTCCAAGCTTAATGGGCTAAAAATGACATTTTTGGCCCAATGAGGCCCATTATGCGAATTTTTCTGTTTTGGAGGGCCAAAACTGTGATTTTCTGTAAAACAGTGGACTATAAGTGTTCCAAATCCTTTTCAAAGGTTTAAAATGCTTTTTAAATTTAAAAAGGACCAAAGTTGCAAAATTTTTCCAATTTGGGCCAAAATTGCCAAAGTTGCGAAAAAGAAGGGTTAAAACCGAGAAAACTGCATTTTCAGGGACTTAAACTGTTTTCTATGAAAAATATGCTGAAAAATATTAATTTCAATAATTTTTGGTGTTAAAATGTCAAGAAAATTAATTTAAGGACCAAACCGGGAAATATTCAATAAAAGGGTTGAAAATGTAAATTTTACAAATAATGAGGGGCTGAAAACAGAAATATTTCAAGGCTAATTCAATATACACAATTTGATTAAATAATGGCACCGCGACTATCGACGAAATACAACACATTACAATACCAAAAGTCGTTGTTAAACGAATTGGCTCGGTCTCGAGCCAATAGAAATCTACAACTACTAACTCTACGACACTACGGTTCATACAAATAACGTTTGGGAACTTAGCTTACATACGAGTGTGCACAGACGTCTACGCACCATCTTCGGGCCCCAAAAGTGTAAAATCTTGCTCGTTGGGCCTAGCTAGCCCAATGACCTGATCTTAAGGCCCGAAGACGCATATTTTCTACGAAGTGTTGAGTTTCACCGACTTGGCACAACGTAGAGGGACTTTCAATGGCTTGTATATCACTGGTCCCCAAGGGTCCTTGGTATTACTAGAAAAGTCTGCATATTTTGCGAGGCGGGTCGGGGACCCCTCGTACGCATATTATCCCCAACCGATTAATAGAGTCATCGAGGCCTTCGTGTCCTCTTACTCTTCGGATGCGGGACGACACATAGTCAGGGCGGCTGGATAACGTGATTTATACCAACGACGCCTCCGGGATCGTTAGTACTACTATGAACTGGGTGTTTGTGTAATGTGGGTTTGTAGTAAATAATCATGCTCAAAAATAATCCAACGTCGCCTGGGAATGACACTCCTATCTTTGTAATGGTTTCAACGCAACATAACGGTTTTCAAAGGATTAGGAAAACATCGGGTTTTCCTAGGTTTTTGAAACATATCGGATTCGAAACGCTTATAATTTTTAATAAACAATTTTCACAAGTACAGAAACAAACAGGCATACCTATGGATCTTCACAAACATTTTCGAATGTTTTTCATTTCAGAAAATATCGGATTTTCTGGTGGTTTTCAAACAATACAAACATTGGATTTCAAACATTACTTATGAACTCACCAACATTTCATATGTTGACGTTTTTCAAAATACTTGTATTCTCAGGGAACCAGTGAATCAAGGGAAATCATATTCAGTGACGGTTGCAGTTTATTTTTGTATGAATTGAACAAATTAATTTTTGGGAATGTAATGCTTAACCAATGTATTTCATGTAAATGCTACTGGTTGTACTGTATTGGTGAATGGTGACGAATGTTGTTATGTTTCATATATATTCAATGTTATGGTATACAATTGAGTCACGACAGCCCCCGGACGTTTCCGCCGTCTGGTTCGGGGGTGTGACAGGTTGGTATCAGAGCTTTGTTTATAGTGAACTAGCATGTCGAGCCATACATTGATATGCAACTATAAACCAAAAAGAGGGACTAACATAACTCTGAACAAAACAAGTAAATAAAACACGCTTGCTTGCATTAGGAATAAGGACCTAACGCAGAATCAAACACAATAACACTGGTATCTCGGTTAATTCAGGACTGTTCTTAGTGATACCAAGGAGTGAATGTAGCCTGATCAACTACATTCTCTCCAAGGTAAAACTAACACACGTCTTGATGAGATCGGGATAGCTAGGGAACCTAAAATTATACCCTTTATCACCAAAAAGAGAACGTTCGCTTAACCTGTATAATAGTCGTAGCACCTAGGAATAATGTTAGCATATTCACGTGCTCGCGCAGACAGCATGGCTGGTTTTCATCACCCTGGAGACCCCTACTTCCCTAATCAGGGAAACAACGGGTGGCTAGAGGAGGAGGAGCCTGAGGAAGAGCCTGAAGAGGAACCTGAGGAGGACGCCGAAGAAGAATCTGACGGGGAACCGGAGGCAGAAGTCGAGGGCGGGCCTGCCGAACCCGAAGAAGACGAAGAACCTTTCGGAGAGGAGCTCGATGACAGCGAAGGGGGTGATTCGGACGCAGAGTCCGAGGTCATCGACCCCCCTTACCCAATCAGGGTGCCTGCTTACCGTGTGGGCCCCACTGGACCTACCCCTCCTTGGGGCATTGATCTTTGGAGATGGAGCAGACATCAGGGACAGCGACCCCCGTTTGGCATGTCACGTGAGTTCTTTGACTTGAGGGACGGAGGACCAGCCGACCGAGCCCTACCGGTCATGGTGAGATGATTACGAGACACCGGCGACCTTGCTCAAGGCACCGCTGATCAAGTACGCCAGTTGTGGACTAGGGTTGAGCGTGCGGAACAGGAGACGCGTGACGTCCTCCGGGAGTTTCACATGAGGCAGGTGAGGTGGGAGTCTCGACTTCAGAACGCAGAACGCCTAGTGGCTCGTCTTCAGGGAGCATCCACATCTTCGGCACCACCTCCTGACGCAGCTCATCGCGGTTAGGGATAGACTCATCGTAGTAGATCATTAGGAACTATGTTATGTACTTCGGCTCTATGTTTAAGTGACTACACTACTCATGGAGCCGTTATGCTGTCGGATTAGTGTTACTTATGTATGCTCCTACGAGCAAATTTTCTTGTATTACATGCGGATAATATTAATGAACTTTTGTGTGTTTATCAGTTGTTATGTGTTGAGACGTTATGATTGTATGCTCGATGGTAGTAATGTTTAGGTTCGTATCATACACCTAGTTAGTAGGGTCGCAACCTCACAGAAATCACGTACACTCAACATCTTTCCGTTTCATGACAGAAAGATGCCTCGCCCAGCTACTCGCGGAAATCCCGAACCAACCCCGCCCGAAGTTGACTCCACTGCTTTCCAGGCAGCCGTGTCTGCTGCGGTCACCGCAGCTATGGCACAACTTCACCGAGGGAACAACGGAGGAGGTAACGGGCAAGGATCCGGAAGTTCGAACAACGGGACGAACCAAGGACTCACTAAAACGTGCACCTACAAGGATTTTGCGAACGCTAAACCCCGAACTTTCAACGGCACTGGAGGAGTGATCGCTCTAAAGCGATGGATCGAGAAGGTAGAGTCGGTATTCGAGATATGCGAGTGCCCCGAGCAGATGAAGGTGAAGTTCGCGGCCTGCACTTTCGTGGACCAAGCACTCACTTGGTGGAATGGTCACGTAGAAGCTATGACACTCCCTGTAGCCAACTCTATTCCCTGGGCAGAAATGAAAGAAATGTTAATGGCAGAGTACTGCCCCCGAGGCGAAATACAGAAGATGGAGCAGGAACTATGGAATCTCACGGTGCAGAATGGGAACATCGATGCTTACATATTGAGATTCAGTGAACTATCTTTGTTGTGCCCGGGTATGATCACATCAGAGGGAAAGAAGATCGAACGACTCATCTGGGGACTGACATCCCCTATTCAAGGGAATGTGATAGCTGCGAACCCTGAAACGTTTGACAGTGCAAAGAGATTGGCGAAAAGACTATATGATCATAACCACAAAAGGGCGAGAAACCGGTAGAGACTGAGAAGAAGAAGGAGAGTGATGGTAAGAAAGGATGGAACAACAAGAGAAAGGGGCGTCAGGGCCCCGAGACCTCTAAAAAGCAGCAAACCGTGGCAGTTAACGCTGTCACTGCGCCGGTTCCAGTCACATCACATGCTCCAGTCTCAGCTGTTTCAAATGCTTCAAGACCCTATTCCGGTAATCTTCCCAAATGCAACAAGTGCGGTTTTCATCACCAAGGAGAATGCAGGGAGTTCCATTGCACCAGTTGCAACCGAAGGGGACACACTGCAAGGTTCTGCAGGACTTATCCTTCTCAGAACCAGAGTCAGGGAAACAACCAGAACAACAACAACCCCCGCAATAACATCAACACCAATACCGGCGGCAACAACGCAGGGCCTAGCCACACCTGTTTTGGGTGTGGAAGGACGGGGCATTTCCGTCGAGATTTCCCTAACAACAACAACTCAGGAAACAGAGGAGCAGGAAGAATGCTGACTATGGGTCAGAGTGATGCAGTTCAGGACCCCGCAGTTGTGACCGGTACGTTCCTCCTAAACCACACTTATGCATGCATCTTATTTGATACCGGAGCGGAGCGAAGTTTCGTAAGTGAGAAGTTTAAACATTTATTAAAACAACAACCCCAGAAGCTAAATGAAACCTATACGGTGGAAATGGCCAATGGGAAAACCGAATCCACTAGGGAGATCTACATCGGATGTACCCTAACCCTCAACCAACACGTCTTACGAATAGATCTGATGCCAGTATCAATTAGGAGTTTCGATGTGATTATCGGCATGGATTGGTTAAGCCCCCACCATGCTGAGATTATGTGCCATGAGAAGGCCATTCGCCTTCGTCTCCCAAATCACGAAACCCTAGTAATTTACGGAGATAAACCCAGTACGAATCTTCGTCTCATCTCGTGCATCCAAGCACAAAAACACTTGCGAAAGAACAATTTGGCGTTCTTGGCTCACATAGTGGACAAGACCAAAGAAGAAACTAACATCCAAGACATTCCAGTAGCGTGTGAGTTTCCGGACGTGTTTCCCGAAGATCTTCCAGGAGTACCCCCAAAGAGACAGGTTGAGTTCCGAATCGACCTCGTTCCAGGGGCAACTCCTCTCGCTAAATCACCATATCGGTTGGCACCTGCTGAAATGCAGGAATTGTCCAGCCAACTCAGTGAGCTTCTGGACAAGGGATTTATCCGACCTAGCTACTCGCCATGGGGAGCTCCGGTACTCTTTGTCAAAAAGAAGGACGGATCTTTCAGAATGTGCATCGATTACAGAGAGTTAAATAAACTCACTGTCAAAAACCGCTACCCACTCCCACGAATCGATGATCTATTCGACCAGCTCCAAGGAGCTAGTTATTTTTCTAAAATAGATTTACGGTCCGGATACCATCAACTCAAAGTCCGAGAAGAGGATATTCCTAAAACCGCTTTCCGAACCCGCTACGGACATTATGAATTCGTCGTAATGCCCTTCGGTCTAACAAATGCACCCGCCGCATTTATGGACCTAATGAACCGAATCTGTCGACCGTTCTTGGACAACTTCGTCATTGTGTTTATCGATGACATCCTCGTCTATTCTCGAAGCAAGGAGGAGCATGGCCAACATCTCCGACAAGTCCTAGAGACGCTGCGATCGGAAAAGCTTTACGCCAAACTCTCTAAGTGTGAGTTTTGGCTACGGAGCGTGAATTTTCTAGGTCACGTAGTTAGCCAAGACGGAATTCATGTGGATCCCTCTAAGGTCAAAGCCGTGGAAGGATGGGCAACTCCGACTACGCCCACAGAAATTCGTCAGTTCTTAGGCCTAGCAGGCTACTATAGGAGATTCATCCAAAACTTCTCTAAGATCGCCAAGCCGCTTACCTTGCTTACGCAAAAGAGCGTGCCATTCAAGTGGACAGACCGACAAGAGATTGCGTTTCGAACCTTGAAGCAAGCTCTCTGTAGCGCTCCTGTGCTATCTCTCCCCGAAGGAACGGAAGATTTTGTAGTCTACTGTGACGCGTCGAATCAAGGCCTAGGTTGCGTTCTCATGCAACGTGGAAGAGTGATAGCATATGCGTCCCGCCAACTAAAGACGCACGAAGTAAATTACATGACCCATGACCTAGAACTGGGAGCCGTGGTCTTCACTCTGAAAATTTGGAGGCACTACCTGTACGGCACAAAGTGCACCATCTTCACGGACCACAAGAGCCTCCAGCACATCTTGAATCAGAAGGAGCTGAACATGAGACAACGAAGATGGGTGGAATTGTTAAACGACTACGAATGCGAGATCAAGTACCATCCAGGCAAGGCCAACGTAGTAGCCGATGCCTTAAGTCGGAAGGAGTACTCTAATCGCCGTACGAAAATGCACTCGATAACCATTCAGTCTCATCTGGCCACTCAAATTGCATCAGTCCAGGCAGAGGCTATGAAAGCGGAAAATAGAACTAGCGAGGCATTACGCGGAATGGAGAAGAACCTGGAAGTCAAAGAGAATGGGGTATACTACTTCATGAACCGTATTTGGGTCCCAAAAATCGGAGGATTTAGGGAGACCGTTATGAAGAAAGCCCACAAGACACGATACTCCATTCATCCCGGTTCGGACAAGATGTATTTGGACATCAAGCAACACTATTGGTGGCCTAACATGAAGGCGGAAATCGCAACTTATGTTGGTAAGTGCCTAACGTGCGCCAAAGTAAAAGTGGAGTACCAGAAACCTTCCGGATTGTTACAGCAACCGGCAATCCCTGAGTGGAAATGGGAGGGGATTTCTATGGACTTCGTGACCAAGCTGCCCAAGACGTCGGACGGACTGGACACCATATGGGTAATAATCGACCGACTGAAGAAATCTGCCCATTTCCTACCAATCAAAGAGTCCTACAAGATGGAGAGACTGACGCGGTTGTACCTACGAGAGATCGTAAGACTCCATGGAGTGCCAAAATCTATCATCTCGGATAGGGACAGTAGGTTCACGTCGCGGTTTTGGCAATCACTCCACAAGGCAATGGGAACTCATCTCGATATGAGCACTGCGTATCACCCACAAACGGACGGGCAAAGCGAACGAACCATTCAGACGCTTGAAGACATGCTTCGTGCATGTGTAATAGACTTCGGAAAGTCTTGGGATACCCACCTGCCATTGATCGAATTCTCATATAACAATAGTTATCATTCGAGCATCAAGGTGGCCCCTTTCGAAGCATTGTACGGGCGTAAATGTAGATCACCGTTATGTTGGGCTGAAGTAGGTGACACCCAGCTAGCAAGAACGCATACGTCGGACAGGGCACTAACAGGACCGGAGATTATTCGCGAAACCACAGTGAAGATCGTTCAGATCAGAGCTCGATTGCAAGCGTCGCGTGACAGACAAAAGAGCTACGCCGATAAACGGCGAAAACCCTTAGAATTCCAGGTCGGTGATCGAGTATTGTTGAAAGTCTCACCCTGGAAAGGGGTTATACGTTTCGGAAAACGGGGAAAGCTGAACCCGCGATACATTGGACCTTTCGAAATCGTCGCCCGAATAGGTCCGGTAGCCTACAGACTACAACTACCCGCGGAACTAAACGGTGTACACCCCGTGTTTCATGTCTCTAATCTGAAAAAGTGCCTATCAGATGAAACCCTTGTCATTCCTCTTGACGAAATCGAAATCAATGAGAATCTCCTGTTCGTTGAAGAACCGATCGAAATCATGGACAGGGAGGTGAAGCGTACTAAACAGAGCCGCATCCCGATCGTGAAGGTACGGTGGAACGCAAAGCGTGGGCCAGAATTCACGTGGGAACGCGAAGATCAAATGAAGCAGAAGTACCCTCACCTATTCTAGCATTCTCAAATCTAGCTTTCAAACAGAATTTCGGGACGAAATTCCCTCTAACGGGGGGATGATGTCACAACTGGAAATTTTGAGCCATGTAATCTATACATTCAAGTTAACGTGAATCAAAAACTTCAATCAAATACATTATACAAGTACTACAAGTAGTCATCAAACAATTGGAAAACCCTAGAAGTTCTTGTTAAGTCTATTTTGGACTAGAACTTCCTTATTGGATCCAAATGGACCAATAAGCTTCCAATTGGACTATCATGGGCTTAGAACCCTAATTGGGCTCTAATTGGACCCACATCTATTTATTTCAATATTGTGAGCCATGTTGGACCTAGAATGAAATAAATTAATGACTATGAACCATAATTAACCTAATTTGACCCTAACAAGTCATAAAAATCACATTTAAATTTATTTGGACCAAAAATCACTCAACTTAACCATGAAAAATTGGGCTTAAGCATTTAAGGCCCAAACACCCTCATTTCCTCCAATATTCTCGGCCCAAAAGCTCAAGCCCAAGAAGAGGGTTGACCTTAGTGTGCCACCTCCTTATTGTCTTGTGGATCTCCATGCAAATCCATTCCATGTATCCATGCACATCACTTCATGTCTATATCTCCCTCTCTCTTCTTGAACTCGGACGAGAGCAACACCACACACACAAAACACTCACAAACTCTCTCTAAAATTCACTCAAGACTTCTTCCTCTTCTCCATCCAAAATCTCGAAAATTAGGAAGCATTCAAGGAAGTTCTTCCACAAAATCATCATCTAAGGTAAGGTTTTGCTTGGATCTATGACTTGTATTCCTTATTTATCAAAAATCTCTTCCTAATCCATGCAAAAATCATAATCTTGCACTCTAGAAACCCTATAAACTCGAAAAGTTCATCAAGGAGTGCAAAGGCCAAAAATCACTTCATTTCTTCCAATCTTTCTTCAAAAACCGAATCAACACCCAAGGTGAGCTTCATACCCCCTATTTTCTGTTTTTATGAGTTTTGTGGGGGGGGGGGGGGGGGGGGAATACAAGTGAAAGTGTAGATCTATATGTGTTTTGTATGCCTTGTATGATTTCCATGCTTATATGTATGCTTTTGTGTGTTATAATGTTGGATCTAGCCATAAAACCCCTCAAAACCGAGATATATCTTGTGTGAAATGATTTTATCTTCAAATATATTTCTACATACCAAGTGTTTCAAGAAAAATGGCTAAGTGGTTTAGTAATAATTTTCTTTGGGTTAAAAACACAAATTTTGGGCCTAAAATGTGAAAAATACAAAATTAAGGGTCCAAATTGGCATATCACGAATTCTGCTGGATGAAGTGTGCCAAAACAGTTTCCATAAATCAATTTCTGGAAATATACTCATTTAGGGGATTAAAAACATAAATTCCAAGCTTAATGGGCTAAAAATGACATTTTTGGCCCAATGAGGCCCATTATGCGAATTTTTCTGTTTTGGAGGGCCAAAACTGTGATTTTCTGTAAAACAGTGGACTATAAGTGTTCCAAATCCTTTTCAAAGGTTTAAAATGCTTTTTAAATTTAAAAAGGACCAAAGTTGCAAAAATTTTCCAATTTGGGCCAAAATTGCCAAAGTTGCGAAAAAGAAGGGTTAAAACCGAGAAAACTGCATTTTCAGGGACTTAAACTGTTTTCTATGAAAAATATGCTGAAAAATATTAATTTCAATAATTTTTGGTGTTAAAATGTCAAGAAAATTAATTTAAGGACCAAACCGGGAAATATTCAATAAAAGGGTTGAAAATGTAAATTTTACAAATAATGAGGGGCTGAAAACAGAAATATTTCAAGGCTAATTCAATATACACAATTTGATTAAATAATGGCACCGCGACTATCGACGAAATACAACACATTACAATACCAAAAGTCGTTGTTAAACGAATTGGCTCGGTCTCGAGCCAATAGAAATCTACAACTACTAACTCTACGACACTACGGTTCATACAAATAACGTTTGGGAACTTAGCTTACATACGAGTGTGCACAGACGTCTACGCACCATCTTCGGGCCCCAAAAGTGTAAAATCTTGCTCGTTGGGCCTAGCTAGCCCAATGACCTGATCTTAAGGCCCGAAGACGCATATTTTCTACGAAGTGTTGAGTTTCACCGACTTGGCACAACGTAGAGGGACTTTCAATGGCTTGTATATCACTGGTCCCCAAGGGTCCTTGGTATTGTTAGAAAAGTCTGCATATTTTGCGAGGCGGGTCGGGGACCCCTCGTACGCATATTATCCCCAACCGATTAATAGAGTCATCGAGGCCTTCGTGTCCTCTTACTCTTCGGATGCGGGACGACACATAGTCAGGGCGGCTGGATAACGTGATTTATACCAACGACGCCTCCGGGATCGTTAGTACTACTATGAACTGGGTGTTTGTGTAATGTGGGTTTGTAGTAAATAATCATGCTCAAAAATAATCCAACGTCGCCTGGGAATGACACTCCTATCTTTGTAATGGTTTCAACGCAACATAACGGTTTTCAAAGGATTAGGAAAACATCGGGTTTTCCTAGGTTTTTCAAACATATCGGATTCGAAACGCTTATAATTTTTAATAAACAATTTTCACAAGTACAGAAACAAACAGGCATACCTATGGATCTTCACAAACATTTTCGAAAGTTTTTCATTTCAGAAAATATCGGATTTTCTGGTGGTTTTCAAACAATACAAACATTGGATTTCAAACATTACTTATGAACTCACCAACATTTCATATGTTGACGTTTTTCAAAATACTTGTATTCTCAGGGAACCAGTGAATCAAGGGAAATCATATTCAGTGACGGTTGCAGTTTATTTTTGTATGAATTGAACAAATTAATTTTTGGGAATGTAATGCTTAACCAATGTATTTCATGTAAACGCTACTGGTTGTACTGTATTGGTGAATGGTGATGAATGTTGTTATGTTTCATATATATTCAATGTTATGGTATACAATTGAGTCACGAGAGCCCCCGGACGTTTCCGCCGTCTGGTTCGGGGGTGTGACACATACACTTGAACAAAAGGTAGAATCATTATCTCTTCTCTCTCATTTCTCTCATTTTCCACCAAAGAACAAACACCTTTCTCTCTCACTTCTCTCTCTCTCTCTCTCTCTCTCTCTCTCTCTCTCTCTCTCAAATTCGAGATTCAAGGGCTGATCATCAAGTTTTCTTCCACTTGTGGTAAGTGATAGTATCCTCCTTATGATTATTTCACTTCATTCTACCCAAATCATAGATTACTTACACAAATTCCATCACATTTGTGTTAGATCTTCGAACCTTCAAGGAATCTTCTAAGTGTTCTTGAGTTGAACACTTATTTTCTTCAACATCCATCCACTAAGAACACACAAGGTGAGTTCATACCCCTATCTTTTCATGTTTTCTTAAGTTTTAAGGGGGGGGGGGGGGAATACAAGTTAAAACACCAAGAACACAAGTAAACTTTTCCAACAGCTTTCATCAGAAAAGTTTAACTCCATTCACGGACTTTTTGGCCAACTTAAACATTTTAGTTTTCAAAACTGTATTAAGTGAAAATAGTTCAGGTTTATACCTTTAAATGAATACTTGCACGTCTCCATATGATTTTTCTACAATTTATGGTGATTTTTACAAAACTGCCTATCATTTCAAGAACAAATCTGGACCAGTCTGTGATTATGGACTTTTTCAAACAAGTTGGAGGTCACTAAAAATCATAATAAAATTTATGAACAAACTAGACTCATATTCCAAACTCTCAGAATTTACGGATTCTGATTTGGACCTTTGATGATTTTTCTATAAATTTTCTAAGAACAGTAATAGAAATGTTATCACTAGAAAAATGCTATCAATTTCATTCACACCTTGTAACTTGTTGAGCAAGGTGTGTATCATTAAGTGATTATATTTTATTATATTATATGTCATTTTGTCTTGACATTTAGACACTACATCATAAAACAAATGTATTTTACTATATTAAGTTTGGTGAATGATAAATTGTTATAAATAATGTTTACGTCCATTTCATACAAACATTTGGTAAACTATGACAAATATAGTTTACGTACACTACCACTACTATTGTTTTGATAAACTATAATAGGTATAGTTTATGATTCATCTACATAACAAACTCATTTCCAAAGGTTACACTTAAACAAAAGGGTTTTCATTATACCACACGTAAATTCATTAATGACTTTTGTGAGACATTTGCTTCATATTACTTTTCAAGTATTACATTTAAGTCCTGTATTGTAACCAGAATCTCTTGTAAGGAGAGAGTGATAGTTGTATATAGATCTATATTGGGTCTGACAAACCCACACCTCAGCTGCATGCAACAGCTAGACTGGCAGGTCTGGGGTGAACAATGTCATAACATTTCCGACGCCTGAAGAACGTCGTTTCAGGACAACTAGGTTATAGCATGGCTATAATAGCTCACATTAAGTATTAACAAACATTGGATTTACGGGGATTTCATTGAAATCAAACGAGTTTATGTCAATTTAAACTTGCATTGTTTACTATAAGTAAGGAAAATTGCTTGTACATTTCTGTCTTTGGATTAAACACTACACTTTACACTTTAAGGAAAATATTGGATTTTTATAAGGACAAACACTACTTTTACAAGAAAATGTTTTCATCACTACATCCAAAAAGCTTATGAACTCACCAACTTAATTGTTGACACTCTTTCAAAATTACTTGTCTTCTCAGGAAATCAATAAACAGGTAATTAAGTGCTTTTGAGGATGGGACGTTAAGGCGTCAAACATTTCATTTTTGTCAACATAATGTAATTGATTTAGAAACATGTAAACTCATACAATGATGTAACTTTTTCAATTATTTTTATGTTGGTTGTGTTTACTTTGATAACTATTGCAAATTGTTGTTATGATACTATACATGAAGTCCTCCACCCCGGACGTTTCCATTATCCTTGGTTTGGGGGTGTGATACTTACAACCCAATAATTTTTAAAAGAGTGAGTTTTACGGCCCAATAAAGCTTATTAGTTTAGTTAAGGCCCATTAGGGTAATTTATTTCATTTTAGGCCCATTATGGCCCAAAATGTTAAATTTTATGAAAGTGGGTCCAATTATAGCCCATATAAGGGTTCTAGGCCCAAAATAGTCAAATTGGAAGCTTATTGGGCCATTAGGTCCAATAAGGAAATCGTAGTCCATAATGGACTTAATCCGGGATTTCTAGGGTTTCCAAACTTTTGTTGACTAGTTGAATGTTTGTACGGAGTGTTTGATGGAAATTTTGTTGTCATTAAATAAACATCATACATGCTTTTAGGTTTTAATCACAATGTTATCCTTTTTAAGTGTTTACAAAGCATCAGAATTCCTAGTTGTGATATCATCCCCCCGTTAGAGGGAATTACGTCCCGAAATTCGTTTTGAAGCTAGATTTGAGAATGCGAGAATAGGTGAGGGTACTTCTGCTTCATCCAGTCTTCGAGTTCCTATGTGAATTCTGCTCCACGTTTCACATTCCATCGAACTTTCACAATCGGAATGCGACTTTGCTTAGTACGCTTCACTTCCTTGTCCATGATTTCAACTGGTTCCTCGATGAACAAGAGATTCTCGTTGATTTCTATTTCTTCCAATGGGATGACGAGAGTTTCGTCAGATAAGCACTTCTTCAAATTGGAAACATGGAACACGGGGTGTACACTGCTGAGCTCGGCTGGTAGCTGCAGTCTATAAGCCACTGGACCGATTCGTGCAAGAGTATCGAAGGGTCTAATGTATCGTGGGTTTAGTTTTCCCCATTTCCAAAAACGAATCACCCCTTTCCAGGGAGAGACCTTTAACAACACTAGATCCCCGACTTGAATTTCAAAGGGCTTTCGCAGTTTATCAGCGTAGCTCTTCTGTCGGTCTCACGATGCTTGTAGACGAGCTCTGATTTGAATTATCTTCTCTATCGTTTCACGTACGATTTCTGGTCTTGTTAATGCATTTCTTGGTGTCTGTCCTCTTGCTAGCTGAGTGTCACCTACCTCAGCCCAACACAACGGTGATCTACATTTACGCCCATATAATGCTTCAATAGGAGCAACTTTGATGCTTGAGTGATAACTGTTGTTGTACGAAAATTCAATTAAAGGCAAGTGGGTATCCCACGACCTTCCAAAGTCTATCACACGTGCGCGAAGCATATCTTCAAGCGTTTGAATGGTTCGCTCACTTTGACCATCCGTTTGTGGGTGGTAGGCAGTGCTCATGTCAAGTTGTGTTCCCATAGCTTTCTGAAGCGATTGCCAAAAGCATGAAGTAAACCTATTATCTCGATCTGAGATGATAGATATTGGTACTCGATGGTGTCTCACGATTTCCTTAATATGGATTCTTGTCAAGCGTTCCATCTTGTATGATTCCTTTATTGGCAGGAAATGAGCGGATTTTGTCAACTTGTCGACTATTTCCCATATGGCATCTAATCCATCTGTAGTCTTGGGTAATTTGGTCACAAATTCCATAGTAATCCTTTCCCATTTCCACTCGGGTATTACCGTTTATTGTAATAGTCCCGAGGTCCTTTGATATTCTACCTTTGTTTTAGCACAAGTGAGTCACTTGCTAACGTAAGTGGCAATTTCTGCCTTCATATTAGGCCACCAATACTATTGTTTGATATCCATGTACATTTTATCTGATCCTGGATGGATGGAGTATCGTGTCTTATGAGCTTCATTCATGACTACCTCTCTAAATCCACCAAGTTTAGGATCCAAATTCGGTTCATGAAATAATGTGCTCTGTCCTCCTTGACTTTGATGTTCTTTTCCATTCCACGTGATGCTTCGCTTGTTCTATTTTCTATCTTCATGTCGATGAACTGGACTGCTTTGATTTGCGAGGAAAGATGGGGTTGAATGGTTATTGAAAGATTCTTCACACGACGATTTGAGTATTCTTTTCGAGTCAAGACATCAGCTACCATGTTAGCCTTGCCTAGGTGGTACTTGATCTCGTACTCATAGTCGTTTGGCAGCTCAACCCAACTTTGTTGTCTCATGTTTAACTCCTTTTGATTCAAAATGTGTTGGAGACTCTTGTGGTCGGTGAAAATGGTGCACTTTGTACCATAAAGGTAGTGCCTCCAAATCTTCAAGGCGAAGACTACAACTCCCAATTCGAGATCATGAGTGGTATAATTCACCTCATGCGTCTTTAATTGTCTGGATGCATATGCAATTACCTTCCCCGCTGAATGAGTACACATCCTAACCCTTGATTTGAAGTGTCTCAGTAAACCATGAAGTCCTCCGTTCCCTCTGGTAATGATAGTACTGGTGCACTACAGAGAGCTTGCTTCAGAGTTCGGAAGGCAACTTCTTGCTTCTCTGTCCATTCAAAGGGTGAGCCCTTCTGTGTAAGCATGGTAAGCGGCTTGGCTATTTTTGAGAAGTTCTGAATGAATCTCTTGCAATAGCCTGCAAGACCTAGAAACTGACGTATTTTAGTGGGTGTCGTCGGGACTGCCCATCCTTTAATGACTTTGACCTTAGAAGGGTCCACATGTATCCCTTCTTGACTGACAACATGACCTACAAAGTTCACTCTACAGAGCCAGAATTCATACTTAGAGAGTTTTGCGTCTAACTTTTCGGTTCGTAGGGTTTCCAAGATCTGCCAGAGATGTCGGCTATGGTCCTCTTTGATTCGAGAATAGACTAGGATATTTTCGATGAAAACGATGACAAAGTTGTCAAGGAATGGTCGGTAGATTCGATTCATCAGATCCATAAATATGGTTGGGGCATTCGTTAGACCGAAGGGCATTACAACAAATTCATAATGTCCATAGCGAGTTCGGAAAGCGGTTTTAGGGATATCGTCTTCCTGGACTTTGATTTGGTGGCATCCGGATCACAGATCTATCTTAGAGAAATAACTCGCTCCTTGAAGCTGGTCGAATAGATCGTCGATTCGCAGGAGTGGATAGCGATTTTTGATAGTGAGCTTATTCAATTCTCTATAGTCAATACTGTTGGGTTTTTGAGCATTCTAACACTCCTAAGTGTACATGCAACCCTAAATACCTTGGATCTATGTTTTCTCTATTATACATGCAAATAAGAACATCCAAGGTATTATCCTAATCTAGCATACAAAACAATCAATATAACAAGATAGAATACATACCTCTTTGATGTAGAATGTCTTCATGAAGCTTGAGTGCCTAGTGCCCCAAGTGTGACACCTCAAATGGAATCACAATCATCAAAACACTTGGAATAGCTTGAGAGAATTCTACACTCATGAAATCGGCTAGCCCTTTCACACACACACTAGTGTGATTCTAGTCACCAATTTTGCCAAGAATAATATCTTTATATAGTGTTACAATTAGGGCAAACCCTAATTGTCATGACTTTCCATTTCCTTGGATCCATGGGTACAAATACACCATGGAGCATCCATGGACCATCCTATGGGTTTTAGCCCAACTTGATTATCCATGGAGCATTAGCCCACTATACAAGTATGGATGATTTACACAATCAACCCATATATTTAATTAGTCTTCTTTTGATCACTTAATTAATCCTAGATTAATTCTTGATCAATACTAATTAAATAATCTTATTATTCTTATTATTAATATACTAGAACTTATAATATATTAATAACCATAAGTGTCTTATTTCTCTCATCCAAGTGCATGATGGTATGCAACCCAAATGGACCATGCCGGGTCGGGTCAAGTCTTACCAAATATAGTTATGGACTTAGACATTAATCCAACAGTCTCCCACTTGGATAAGTCTAAAACTATTATTGCGTATGACTTCAGGAACCAACTGGCAATCGTAGCTCTCAAAAGCTTCCGTCGAACTCTGACCTTGTCGATGAACTCTGACCTTTGTCAGTGACTTGTCCATTAGATAAGGGATCATATATTCCTCCATTCTAGATATCATATGGACTGAGACATGGATTATAATCATTCTCTCTGTCCATTTGTTGTTTCCCGATTTCCGATTTATGACGACTGACTAATTGAACAAATCAAATCAGTCCTGGCCCGGCCGAGCACTTCCATTTGTCATCATCAAATCATCGAGGGGCCCACAGATATCGCTTTTATCCCGAAGGTAAAAGGAATGGATAAACTTCGACTCATATGGCTTGTTCTACTACTTGTTGAATCATACACAAAGGCACGTTTTATAGCACAGAGTTACCAAATGCGGTTTCGTGCAATCAATGTACTATCAACTCATAGTAACAACTCATATCTCTAGGTTTGAAGAATATAAGATATTATCGTCTCATGATCACTCGTGATAAAATCCATGAAGTGATTCCAATGAGCGCGGGTTGAATCCAATACTCAGAACTTATGAGCACTCATGATTGTTGTAGCCTTGCCCAACACCTTAGACCTCTACAACCCATCATGACAGTCTTAATTCATATCTACTTCCAACATATGACCGACTGTGGATAGTTTGAATAACTTAGTCATTCCGGAAGAATAACCCAGTTTATTCGGGAAGTCAAAACATGCAAAGTGAAACACAATAATAATTGAATCCAATATGGTCTCAGAACTTATGAATATAAATAAAACACCTTTTATTTATCACCATATGATTACACATTATTCATTGTATACTGTTTCAGCTATCAACTTTATTCTTGAATTTAAAACAATAGTTGTCCCATGCTCCAAGCATGTACACTATGTTTTCTTAAACACTAGTCATGCCACACACCAAGTATGCATACTATGTTTGTCTATGATCTTTACTTTGTGAACTAGATCCATTGAACATAACTTCAATAATTCTCTTTTCACACTCCCAAATCCCTACTGCAAATGCAAGAATTCCAAATTCATGCCATTTACTGAAATCTGTTAGATTCTAAACTTATATGCATTGATACTCTTGTAACGATTATGCACAAAGTCAGAAAGACTTGTCAACAATCATTACAGAGTATTCCAAAGGAGATCAACTCCTTGAAATATCCTTCTTGCATTAAGTTTCCTTAATCTTACACAGATTGAAAATTCTAACTTTGAAACATTTCCAGATTCCATTTTGACTATCATTTCTGAACAAGAGTTGCCTCCTTACAGACTATGTCAATATGGTCCTTCCAGAATTATCACTATACTTCCAACTGTCCTTGAGCAAGCAATCTTTGGTAAACCTTAGATTGTCCTCGACAATTGTTTAATCCTTTTAGTCATATCCAGTTCTAAACCTTTTCCCTTCTTAATGCCCTAGGCATTTGGAAAATTTTAGAACGAATGATTATATCACATGTAATCGATCCTATATCCGAAGCATATGGGACACGATTCATGATGTCTCACATAAAGACTAAACCAGTCTTTTGCTATAACATTTCCATTTCAATTTGCCAAGTTCTCATAATTCAGATTATGAAAAGGGATGCCGTAATCATAATCGAATTTTAGAACGCAAATAATGGACCCATATACAAAATTTCCTTATGTTGAGCCATTCCAACATGAAATTCATATATATATGCTTGACTAAATGATTAAAACCTCACGATCTAAGCTTATAGATTTGAGACCCATATACAAAATTTCCTTATTTTGAGCCATTCCAACATGAAATTCATATATATATGCTTGACTAAATGATTAAAACCTCACGATCTAAGCTTATAGATTTGAGATGAAGCATAATTTCCTCTCCCTTAATTATAGCAAAACAACTTTTCCCAATTGAAACTTTTGTTTTCTATAATTAACATTGCTAGCTTGCAATACTTAACATAATTATCATGCTCCCACTAACATGATGATTATTAGCATAACACTTATGCTCCCACTAGCTTTGACATGTACTCAGAAATCAACTGACTTTCTTACCAAAGTTCAGATTTCTGATACTAGATTGTTTTGATAAGACTTTATCAAAATCATACACCTTCCCTTAGATAGCACACTTGTGTATCTAAACAATTATGAAGAGGGATGCCGTAATCATAATGTTTAGACCTTTTTGCCACTTCTCACAAGTCCATATTAGTGTGCCGGTTAACCACACGCGCTCCACTAACGACTTTGAGAATGCAAATATCACAATTGCTATCTAGCTAAAATCTACTTAGTGAAAGTGTTTCCTCACCATCATTTTCATGAATCGGAGAGAAACCTTATGACACTTAGATTTACTGGTGTATGTGTTCTTATCCATGTGAATTGTCAAAATCATAGTCACAAGACAAGGATAATGACAAATCCTAACTCATATGGACTGAACTCAATCTTAATTTCTTGCCACCTGGCAGCTCAAGGGCCTACCATTGCTTCCAAGTTGTTGTGCAACCAATTGAGAACTCTAAGAACTCATATGCAAAGCCAACTTTAACTGGAATGGGCACAGAATAAGTCAACACGATAGGTTATAAACCTCAAGTCGTGTGCTAGTGAAGAACTTCAGGTTTTATTCTTGATTATTTCTTGAGACTTTCAAGACCTTTAAGACTCCCACTGTCCTCTTGACATATAAGACTCCCTTGTCAAATATCCAAGAGATAGTGTGGATTCTAATCAAGACAAACACTTCACACAATTGGCCTAAGTTGGTCTTTGTTTTATCCAAAACATCACAACTTACCAATTTCAAATGTACAAGAGTAGAAAACTTTTACTCTTACATTTGACAAGTGTTTTAAACCTTCTTTAAGACATGTCACTCAAATTACAATCTTGGAGTATGACTCTAAGACTTGCAGTATGACTCATCTTCTTGATTTAACCATTTCAACAATTCAAGATCCCTCTTCTTAGTCATAAGAATGCACTAAGACTTTCTTAGAGAACTAATTGTGCTATGGTTTCTTAATCATTAAGATGATCACAAAACTGATACTAAAGTACTCTCCCATCTTTTCAGATTTGAGAAACTTTTATCCTTCTGCCTAATTTGATTCTTCTTATTCGCTCTGCCATACATTGGAACCTTTTCCAATGTCTCAGAGTTACACTTAAGCTTGTAAGTATAATCATATTTACTGAGCTTTAGTAAACTATGACGAATAGTCTTATCGATCTTTTGTGGTGGACTTAATCAGTGCACAAGAATGTGTACTCGATCCCTTAGTCCTTTACTTGACTCACACATCCATGTGAACAAGTAATTAGTCTTAATTTTCCAAAACTTGAAAGTTCTCATTCATCATGCTATACAACTTGCATGATTCCAAGTTCCGGTCCAATTGAAACTTGGGTGATGAGAATCTTTCCTTATTTGGTAAATCTAGACATTACCACAAATGAAAGAATCAATTTCATATTTCCACTCTTGCTCTTAATGGAATCATATAAGCAACAATTTCTCCTCAAATGCCATTGTAAGGATATTTTAAAATAAATAAAATCAAAAAATTTTCCTTTTATTTTAAAAACTTTGCGGAAAAACTAATCCTTACAATCCATATGAAAACTTGTTGTTATCTATTCCTAAGCAAAAATATCATAACTCCTAAGAAGTAGCTCAAGAATCCGATTTTTTTCAAGCTATGCAATAGAAGTCCATCTACGCGATCAGATTCAACATATTCTTTCTTTAAGTTTCTTCACTTTTCTTTGATTCTTAAAACATCACCATGTGACCCAGTCACATCATGTATCAAGAATCTCAGAATAGAAACTTAACAGAGTTAGATAGTGGAATTTACCTGAAGTAGAGTCAAACTTATTGACTTTAACATCCTTAGATAAATTTGGCAGCTTCGCAACCAATGCCCCTTCCTTTGGCAATATAAACATATGGACCCTTTGATAATGGTACACGAGACTATCACAGACTTAGCTTTTCTCTTTACCATTTGGTCAACCGAGTTGACTATGGCCGATCCCTTTCCACCGGGAAGAGAGAGCTTTACTAGATATCCAATGTCATCATTGTCAATGTCCATAAAGTTTTAGGAAGTTGATCTTAGCAAATAGATAAGATCATTAAGGGTCTTGTCATAGTCTATTTCATAGGTGTCCCAAAGGAACTCACTATGTGACTTAGAAAGTGATTGAACCACCAACTTTCTCAAGACTTTGACACCCAACTCTCCCGGCTTTTCAATATGTGACTACATCTCCAAGAGGTGACCACACCTAGACCTTGCCTTGCCAATAGGGCCTGAGTGACCTTAAACCTTTTCAAGAACTTGTGGATTGGGGAGAATAATTGGAGGAGGAGAAAGAAGTATGATATCCCTGGGACATCATCTTCATTAGGAAAGCTTGTTTCAAGAGATTTGGGAAGATCATAAATGTCTAAACCAGACATCTTTTGGGAGATATTCAAGATAATTGATTTTAAGTCCTTAATATGACACCCAATATGAAATATTAAGGCTAGGACCCAACAAACTATTTTATAACTTAGAAGAGGTATGCCGTAATCCAAGCTATAAAATATTTGAAGGCAGGTGAATGACGATTCACCAGTTTCCACCAAGATAAACGAAATGTATTATTAGGTTTTTAATTGGTTTTGAAACTCCTAGATCTTTGAGATTCATTGAACTGTTCAATGGCATGTTTCAATCTCGAGTGTGCCCTTCAGGTTTTGTGACTGGGATGCCGAGGATCACAAAACAAGGTGTGAAGTAACCATGCAAATCACTTGGTACCCTTAATAAATTACCCCTCAATCGATGTGCCGGTTAACCACACACGCTCCATCGATACTATGATAAATATTAAGTCACCCTTTACCTACCTTGTTAAGTCCAAGTTAGTGTGCCGGTTAACCACACACGCTCCACTAACGACTTTGACAAAGTGCAAAGTGTAATTTAATGGATTAGCACCTTATTCACATTTTTCCTAAGTAACTAAGATTGGGTATTATTAAGAGTTTAGTTACTTAGTATTATCATTAATACTTTTAATGAAGGGAGAGTTCTAGTCCTGTCAAACCCGTTCGGCTAACGACCCTCCACCAGTCAAGCAAGCGGTGGGTGAGAGTGGACACCCATTAAGTTGCCATTTTATAGGCAACAACCTTATACCCACCTTATAGACCGGCTTCGTGAATGAGGCGTACTAGCGGTAAGACTGACTTTACTCTTATACATATATATATATATTATTAACTTATAATATTATAAAGTATAAGGGTTGAATTTTAACTTTTAAAATTCTAAGGGATAACTTGGAATTAAAGTATTCATACTTGAAAACTTTTCAAATTCCAAAACTTGAGGGCAAGTTTTGAAACTATTCAAAACTAATTAATTCCATAACTTATGTGTTTAAAGTAGTTTTAATCCAAAAACTCTTCAAGTTCCATAACTTGAGGACAAGTTATGGAAGACTTTAAACTAATAAAAGAACTAACTTTTTCTTTATTTTATAACTTATGGATTTAATTATGGTTACATATTTTTCTTTAATGAAGTGACTCTTGAACTTCCATAACTTGAGGACAAGTTATGGAGTCATAAAAAGTTATTCAATGACACAAGACTCTTCATTTTGTAACCATTGCCAACTCTTATGAATTTTATGAGTCTTTAATGTGACTCTTCATGTAACTTGAGGACAAGTTACACAAACACATTTTATACTCAACTCTTAGATTAAAATGGATTGAAAACAACTATTTCACTCAACATTTCTATTAATCTAAGCAACTCATAAGAACAAGATAATTCAAATCAAACTTTTTCATGTAATTAGTCTAAACCTTAAACTAATACAAAACATGAATCTATTGACAATTATCTTTGAAAATGGATTAGCATGAACATTACCACATCAAAAACAAGTCTATAAGATCAAAAACAACTTAGGGTAATGTTCCTAGTCCATTTCTAGCCAAAAAACTCGAAAATATGCTGTCTGGGGGTCCAACTCGTCGAGTGCATGAACAAACTCGGCGAGTTGGATCGAATTCATCACTTTTTAGGCATGGACTCGCCGAGTCTCCTGATGGACTCACCGAGTCTGATGGCCAGACAGCACCATATTCGTTTTTTCAGCTTCTATTGCAGGTATAACAAGAAAACAAGCCTAGGCTCTGATACCACTGTTGGGTTTTTGAGCATTCTAACACTCCTAAGTGTACATGCAACCCTAAATACCTTGGATCTATGTTTTCTCTATTATACATGCAAATAAGAACATCTAAGGTATTATCCTAATCTAGCATACAAAACAATCAATATAACAAGATAGAATACATACCTCTTTGATGTAGAATGTCTTCATGAAGCTTGAGTGCCTAGTGCCCCAAGTGTGACACCTCAAATGGAATCACAATCATCAAAACACTTGGAATAGCTTGAGAGAATTCTACACTCATGAAATCGGCTAGCCCTTTCACACACACACTAGTGTGATTCTAGTCACCAATTTTGCCAAGAATAATATCTTTATATAGTGTTACAATTAGGGCAAACCCTAATTGTCATGACTTTCCATTTCCTTGGATCCATGGGTACAAATACACCATGGAGCATCCATGGACCATCCTATGGGTTTTAGCCCAACTTGATTATCCATGGAGCATTAGCCCACTATACAAGTATGGATGATTTACACAATCAACCCATATATTTAATTAGTCTTCTTTTGATCACTTAATTAATCCTAGATTAATTCTTGATCAATACTAATTAAATAATCTTATTATTCTTATTATTAATATACTAGAACTTATAATATATTAATAACCATAAGTGTCTTATTTCTCTCATCCAAGTGCATGATGGTATGCAACCCAAATGGACCATGCCGGGTCGGGTCAAGTCTTACTAAATATAGTTATGGACTTAGACATTAATCCAACAAATACACATCCTAAAGGATCCGTCTTTTTTCTTAACAAAGAGGACCGGAGCTCCCCAAGGTGAGAAGCTGGGTCGGATGAATCCTTTGTTCAAGAGTTCGGTGAGTTGGCTGGACAGTTCTTGCATCTCCGCAGGAGCCAACCTATAAGGTGATTTGGCAATGGGTGTAGCTCCCGACACAATGTCAATTCGGAACTCGACTCTTCTTTCTGGGGGTATCCCCAGGAGATCTTCAGGAAAAACATCCGGGAAACTGCAAGCCACTAGGATGTCTCGAATATTGACCTCTTCCTTGGACTTATCCACTATGTGAGCCAGAAACGCCAAGTCCTTCTTTTGTAGATACTTTTGTGCCTTATATAATTAGGGTTTTGAGATTAGGGAGGTGAAGGCGAACGACCTTCTCGTGACAAATAATTTTTGCATGGTGGGGGCTCAAACAGTCCATGTCGATGATCACATAAAAACTCCTAATAGTTACAGGCATCAAGTTTATTTGAAAGACGTGAGTATTTAAGGTCAGGGTACATCCTACGTAGATTTCCCTAGTTGATTCTGTTTTCCCGTTAGCCATTTCTACCGTAAAGGTTTCATTAAGCTTTTGGGGTTGTTGTTTTAGCAAGTGTTTGAATTTATTACTCACAAAGCTTCGCTCTGCACCAATATCAAACAGGATGCATGCATATGTGTGGTTTAAGAGAAACATACCAGTGACAACAGCGGGATCCTGAGCCGCTTCTCCATGACCCATGGTCTGCACTCTCTCTGCTCCTCCATTCCCAGGGGTTTTGACATTGGGGCAGTTTCGACGGAAATGCCCAGTCTTTCCACATCCATAACGGGTGTGGCTTGCCCCAACATTGTTGTCGTGGTTGTTGGTGCTGTTGTTGTTGTAGTTGCGGTGGTTGTTGTTGTTGTTGTTTCCCTTCTGCTGGTTCTTGGGAGGATAGGTCATGCATTATTTTTCTGTGTGACCCTTTCGATTGCAATTGGTACAATGCATCTCCCTGCATTCACCATTGTCATGAAAATTGCACTTGTTGCACTTTGGGAGATTTCCAGAGTACTGCTTAGGGGCACTTGGAGTGGATCAAACTGGAGCATGTGGTGTGGAGGGAACTTGGGTGGTTACTGCATTAACTGTCGTTGTTTGTTGTTTCTTTGACGACTCTGAGCCCTGTCGGCCCTTTCTCTTGTTATTCTTTCCTTTCTTGTTGTCACTATGCCTTCAGTTTCCCCTGACTTCTCACCCTTCTTGTTATTGTGGTCATACAACTTCTTGGCCAACCTCTTGGCACCGTCAAAGGTTTCAGCTATCACATTTTCTTGAATTGGGGATGTTAACCCCCAGATGAATTATTCGATTTTCTTTCGTTCCGAAGTAATCATGCCAGGGAACAATAGAGACAGTTCGCTAAACCTTGTTATGTAAGCATCGATGTCGGAGTTTCGGATGATGAGATTCCATAACTCTTGCTTTATTTTCTGAATTTTGCCACGCGGGCAGTAGTCGGCCATCAACATTTCTTTCAATTCCACCCACGGCATGGCATTGGCTACGGGAAGAGTCATGGCATCCACATGTCCATTCCTCCAGGTGATAGCTTGATCAACAAATGTGCATGCTGCAAACTTCACTTTCACCTCTTTGGGGCATTCACATATCTCGAACACCGATTCCACCTTTTCAATCCATCTCTTTAGGGTTATCATTCCCCCTGTGCCATTAAAGGTTCGTGGCTTGGCGTTGGTGAAATCCTTGAAGGAGCATGTCTTGGTAGGCCCCTGGTTCATTCCGTTGTTTGAGCTTCCAGCCCCTTGCCCGTTACCTCCACCATTGTTCCCATTGTGGATCTGCGCCATTGCCACCGTGACTGTAGCAGATACAGCTTCTTGAAATGCAACTGAGTTAATTTCTGGAGATATCGGCTTGGGGTTTGCACGGGCAAGTCATTGAGGCATCCTTCTGTCATGGAACAGGAAGATGTTGAGTGCCTAAAATTTTTATGAGTTCGTGGTCCTATAAACTAGGTGTATGACGTGTACTTAAGTAGTTTAAGATATTGACATACAACACAGAAATATAGCGCATAGCAGATAACAACATCACAAATAAACACATAATATTTTTCACTAATAATATCCATACTTTGATAAATGAAAATTTGCTCGAAAGAGCATACATAAAGAGTAAAAAGTTCGGCAGCATAACGACCCTATGAGTAGTGTAATCACTTAAACATAGAGTCGATGATACATAGCATAGATCATATAAGCATAATACTAAAGATGGATACGACTAATCCTAGCAATGGTGGGATGTGCCAGGGGGTGGTGCTGAGGAAGTGGATGCTACCTGAAGGCGAGCCACCTATCGCTCCGCGTCTTGGAGTCGAGTCTCCCACCTGACTTGTCTCATGTGGAACTCTCGAATAAATTCTCGTGTCTCCTCGTCCGCCCGCTCAACCCTAGTCCGCATCTGGTGCATCTGATCGGCGCTGCTCTGAGCCAACTCACCAGTATCCCACAATCATCCCACCATAAATGGAAGTGCGTGATCAACCGGTCCTCCCTCACTCAAGTCATAGAACTCGCATGTCATGCCAAATAGGGGTCGCTGTCCTTGTTGCCTGCTCCACCTCCAAATTTTGATACCCCATGGGGGTGTAGGGCCAGTTGGGCCCATCCGATGAGCGGGCACCCTAATCGGGTAAGGGGGTTGATGACTTTAGACTCCGCGTCCGATTCACCGTCATCTTCATCACTGGGTTCTTCCTCGATGTCTCCTTCAACTTCTTCTTCTTCTAGGTCTACCACTGGTTCGGCAGGTCCGCCCTCGACTTCTGCTCCAGGTTCCTCTTCAGACTCATCCTCGAGGTCTTCTTCAGGTTCCTCTTCCAACCATCCGTTATTCCACTGGTTAGGGAAATACGGATCTCCAGGGTGATGGAAGCCGGCCATATTGTCTGCAAGAGTGCATATAATATACTACTATTATCCCTAAGATGTTTTAATTGTTATATAAATTGAGTTGATGTTCTCTTCTTGGTAACAAAAGGTTATGTTTTAAGTTTACCGACCATCGCGATTTCCCCAAGGCATGGGATAGTTGTATTCCAAAGGAAATGTAGTTGATCAGGCTACATTCGCCCCTTAGTACAACTATGAACAATCCTGGATTAACCGAGATGTCAGGATCATCTTATTGGATTTGGTATTATGTTCATTTTCCTAAGTTGCACAAGTAAGCACATTTTATATATTTTGTTCAGAGTTATTTAGTCCCTCCTTAGGTTTATAGTTGAATATCAATGTATGATTAGATATGCCAGTTCACTATAAACAAAGCTTTGATACCAACCTGTCACACCCCTGAACCAGACGGCGGAAACGTCCGAGAGCTCGCGTGACTTAAATTGAAATATCATCATAATCAATATACATGAAACATAACATAAAAATCAGCATGCATTAATACATTACAACTAACATTGTTCACATCAAGTACATTGTCTAAGTATTACATATCCATAGCATAAATTGTTTGAAAGTTTTCAAAACATAACATCCTAACACACTTCGTATTGTTCTTCAACTTATCTGTTACCTGAGAATACAAGTTATTTTGATAACGTCAACATATAGAATGGTGGTAAGTTCATAATCAGGTTTGATATGAAAATGTTTTGTGTAGTTTATAAATCCCAGAAACTCCGATATTTTCTGAAACGACAATCGTTTATACAAAAAGTGTGAAGATCCATAGGTATGTGCATGAATGATTTCCAAAGGTGTATGAATGAGAAGTTTTGCATTATAGTTATTGAAAGTTCAAGTGAATAATGTTGATTTCCCCGGAAAACCCGATGCTTTCCGATAAAATAGTATGATCGTTTTGTATTATTGTATCATCACATCGAATGAGTATGATTTCCCTGATTACTTAGATAGTATTGGATTTCTATGTGAGTCGTTATAACCATGCATGATAATGACTAGTTCGTCTGTCTTGGCATTCTGGTGAACGCCGAAATTGATCTTAAGATTTTGTCACCCTAGACTGGCCGAGTCTAACTGTAGCGAACAACTTAGGTGTGGGGGAGTCACCCCCGTATAGATCTATACACAAACTCTTGCTCTCCCTCCAGGAGACTTTGATTATAACTACGGACTACGACCGACACTTATTGGTGTCGCCCGTTATTACTCACTTAATCCAAATGAATTTGATTAACCTTGACTAACGACTTGATTTTTGTTTACTTGAATAGAAGGTAATCCTAACACACGAGGAGAAGAGGACCACGAGGTCCTACTAATTACGTATGTTATTTAAGGCTATCGAGTATACGAAGGACGTGTTGGCCTATTTCGCATATGATTTGTTTGGACCTTACTAGCAATTCTAATGGGCCACTGAGGCCCAATAGCATGTAAATGCCATTGAGGGTCCCTTAAGCATGTAATTGGGCCATAAGAGGCCCAATAAACATGTATTATTTATGTTAGGCCCAAAAGTCATGTTAATGGGTCACGAAGGCCCAATAATCATGATTAGAATCTTTCAAGCCCAACAATTTGAATGTTTACTTGTTTTGCATAGTATAAATGTCGAGAATTTTGTTTGAACAATTGTTGAATCGCAAATGCACAAAGTTTGTCGATTGTTTTATAACGACATTTAGATTTATGAAAATATATGTATATTTTTCATTCTAAATTAGTAAGTTATAATTTGGTATTTTTGACCCAAATATCTTAATAATAAAATAATTGACTCAAAAATATTGGTTTGACCTATTCAACCCTTCTTTAATAAAAATGACAATTTTAGTCCCCTTTTATAGAAAAAATGACATTTTAGGTCCTTAAACTATTTTTCTTGACATATTGGCCCAAAGACTTATTTAAATAATGTTTTCAGCCCAATGTTTACTTTTTGGCAGTTTCAGCCCCTTTAGTAAAAAAAATTATTTATAATCCAAACTTTTCGCAACTTTTACAAATTTGACCCAAAGTCCAAAAACTTTACATTTTTAATCCTTTTTGGCAAAAAGGGTCACTTTAACCCTTGAAATAGATTTATTTACTTTTCTACCCACTGTTTTAAGAAATTTACCATTTCAGCCCCTTAAAAACCATATTTTTCGCAAATTTGGGCCTATGGGTCGAAAAGCCCAAAAGTTTTAGCCCAATAGGCTACAATTTACATTTTTAGTCCTTTGGAAAGCATAATGTTCATAAAGACTTCTATTTTAACTGTTTTGACCTTTTGATCCTTGTAGAAATCGTGAATGACATCTTCTTCCCCAACTTTTGTTTATATTTCAAAAATGGTCCAATAACAAATTCTATGTTGTTGTGTGCTTATTATAAAGCTTGTATGGACGTTTATCTTGCCATGTTAAGTGAAATATAACCTAGATCACATATTTTTCCTTCTTGAACTATAGATCTCGAATATATTACATTTTTGGCACATATTTACCACATAAACACAAGAAATCACACATAACATACAAATACACATAGATCTACACATTTTACTTGTATTATCCCCCATAAAACATGTACAAACCGAAAATAGAGGGTTATGAACTCACCTTTGCTTGTTGTTTTTGGTTTTGAAGAATGAATGGAAGAGTTTGATGTTATTTTCGGCCCTAGAAAGCTTGTTGAGAAGACTTTGGCTTAGATAGGTTCTAAGAAGCATGATCATGAACTTTCATGAGTTAAAAGGAGATTTATAAAAGAATTAAGAAACTAAACCATGGATCTAAGTACAACTTACCAAGGATGATGATTTATTATGGAAGAACCTCCTTAAAATGCCCTAGATCTCGAAATTTTGATGGAGGAATGAAAGTGTTCTTGAGAGAATTTGGAAAGAGTTGGAAATGAATTATGTGTGTGTGTGTCTACCTTCGGCCGAGAGTAGGAGAGAAGAGGAGAGAGATAAATAGATGAAGTGATGGTGCATGGGGAGGAGCGGATGGTGCATGGATACCCAAAATGTAATGATTAGGTGTCTAACCCTCAATAATTCACTTCTCTCCCTTTTTTATTAATATCATGGGTGTGGGTCGAGAATTGGGATAGGGGAAAGGAGTTGAGTAGTTTGGGCCATTAGTTGCCCTAGTTCGAAATCATAGTCCCAAATTATTATTTTTTAGCCCATTGGGCTTTTAAGATATCTTACGGCCCAATAATTTTTAAAAGATTGAGTTTTATGGCCCAATAAAGCTTATTAGTTTAGTTAAGGCCCATTAGGGCAATTTATTTCATTTTAGGCCCATTATGGCCCAAAATGCTAAATTTTATGAAAGTGGGTCCAATTAGAGCCCATTTAAGGGTTCTAGGCCCAAAATAGTCAAATTGGAAGCTTATTGGTCCATTAGACCTAATAAGGATATCCTAGTCCATAATGGACTTAAACCGGGATTTCTAGGGTTTCCAACCTTTTGTTGACTATTTGAATGTTTATACGGAGTGTTTGAAGGAAACTTTGTTGTCATTGAATAAACATCATACATGCTTTCAGGTTTTAATCCCAATGTTATCCTCGTTAAGTGTTTACAAAACATTAGAGTTGCTAGTTGCGACAGGTCCTGCCACAAGGCTTCGAATAAAAGCCTACTGATAAAGGCTACCCTTGCCTAACCATTATACGGATACCAACCACTAACCAAAGAGTCATCTCACTCTAAAAGTGTTCCAAAACCGCACTCCAGTCCTATTCCACAGGGCCTCACCCATTCTATCTCAACCAAACGGGCCTCACCCTCGGGTCCCACCCAATCTGCATAATCGAGCGACCCTCACTAACGGGTCCCACCCATCGATTGCTATGCATGCCTAAATTCGCCTCAGATCCAACGATCCTTATACCAACAAAAAGAGAAATCATCTCACAATATTGTCTGCCTCAACCCATGCTTGTGTTGATCATTTTTCAACCCAACGAACACTCCTACCATATGACATCCGCAATTTCGCTTCCAGAAAAGACTGATTTGTTTATGCTTATTTAAAAATCAGAGTATTCTTTTTCAAAAGTAATGTTGCGGAATTTGTTCCAAAAAACATGATAATAAGAAATGTATTTTATTTATATTAAAACTTTGGGATGTCATCGTCAATACAGAGTCAAGCAAAACGAAATATTACAAGCCTTACAGTAATTAAATTAGTGGCCTAATACTCATTGAATCCCTCAACAAAATGTATCTCTAATATCGCTACCTATGATACAATAAACTGAGTGGGTCAGGTTAAGACATCTAGTGAGCACATAGGGTTTTCAACCCACAATAATGTAATTAATATGTTTAATCATCAAACAATTAACCCAATTTCCCATCCTCATTATCTTCTTTATTCTTAAGGATCTACCCTAAGAATCATCTATTATGACAGTACTGGTTCATAGATTCCTCCATGACACTTGTTACTAGGTATTCTTCTATATTTATTCATAGGGATTTGTCCTAAGGAATAGGCACATAGTCCATCACTGCTAGGGTTTATCTAATATGTACTAAGTCCATAGCTGCTGGAGTTATCTATTAGGCATTAAGTCATAGTTGTCAGTGTTTATTTAATAGGCACTAAGTATATAGCTGCCAAGGTTTATCTTCTTTATTGATAGTAATATTTTAGGGAGTCCACTCACAATACATATCAATGGGTTTTTAGAGTACATCTGATGAACATATGGTTTAAAAATACCTACATGTTGCAAGTCTGCTAGCGTTCCACTGGACTGTCTAGAATAGTCTGTAGTTGTCATCTATACTCTGCTAGACGAAGTCATCTTTAAAGTCAAAGCCTCTCATCATCTATTTCTTGTTTCGTCTCTCGTCATCTATGTCATCTTTTATCCCTCATGATCTATATCATCTTTCATCTACCCATCTTTACCCTATATATTTATAGATATAAAAATACATATACAATTTAAATCAAGAAAAACATGTATAAACCGTTCATATAGAATAGATATGAGGAAAAAAAATAATAGGCACATATAGCATGTATTTATATTAAATACTTCATATGTACATCTAAGATGAAAGTAACTATGCACTCACTTGTTAAAGTGATGACTCGAAACTCGGATAATGCTTCGCTTGTAGTAACTGTCTTTTCCTTCAACGTAACCTAATATTATTATCATTGATTCTTAGTCTAATACTTCTTGCAACTAATTATTAGTTTAGATTAATCATTAATTCAAATTCTACTTCAAGATCTATCAAGTAAGGATCAACCAGGTAGGGTAGTTGGGAGGCAAGATCATTTTGACGTATAACTTTTCTAAAATCCAACAACCAAGCCAACATGACCATTCTAAATACCTCTCCTGTATGTATGTAAATCAATATAATGACTTGGAATTACTAATAAATCTTTTTTATAAGTTCATAATAATTATAATGAACTTAAACATAAGTTATACTTATAGTACAGTAAGCATAACTCAACTTACAGGTGGTTTATCGAGAAACCAGACTCTGTGCGAGCAGAACTTCTAAACCAAAAGCTCTATTTCTCGGGCTTTCTAGAGAAAGGTCTTGGGACCTTGGGATATTTTTGGAAGAGAAATAATGAATTGGTGTGAAGAAAAGAGTGAAATTCGTGTCCTATTTATAGGCTGCCAGGAGGCCCAATACGCTGGGCGTACTAAAATTACGCTGGACGTACTAGAGGCCACGTGTCAGCATCTGGTGGCAAGCTGTAGGGAGAAAAGTGGGTGCCAGATCGTGACATGTGTCACACTCTTGTCAATCCAAGAATTAATTATCTTGTAAAATCCATTACTTTCACATACGAGCTCCGTTTTTGACGTTCTTTATATCTACGTGTAGCAATCGACAAGATCTATAACTTTATTCGGAATTTGTCAACTAATTTTGATTTTTTTCGACAGTTAAAGTCAGTTAGAAATTCATAAATTTGTTATCCAACGTCTGGTTTTAACTATCTTTATATCGTTGAGATCCTATTAACGAGATTGTCAATTCTTATTTAGATTGTGTCGGCTAATAATCGATCGATCTAAAATTCGATTTCCGAGCTGTACACTGCTAGGTTGAATCTTAAAAAGATCATAACTTTCTCAAATGAAGTCAGATTTAGACATTCTCTATATGCACACTCTCGTTTTAATGACTACTACGACTTTTGTTTAGATCACTAAGGCAAAAAGTAATATATCAATAATTTACTTTTTACAATACGTGGAGTCGTGCCGGTTTAATCGTTAAACTTTTACGGGTCATAACTTCTTCGTTATAAGTTAGATTTCAGCGTTCTTTATATGTACGAGATCCTTGTGAGATATACTATGAATTTGGTTACGACTATTTATCCTAAACAATATTCTATCAAAAAGTCATTTTTAACGCTTATTATTTCTAAATTTACTAGCCTAAATCTACGGGCGTTAAATAACGTGGCCTACCTTATTCTGATGAATGTTATGACCACATCGTTGAGTTACAATACTTCTCTCGCATCTTAACATCATTGCATATGCTATGGATACCCCGTAGTATTACAATACTTACATATATACCCATCAACCTTGTGAATTCACCGGTTGCCCCATAGTCTTACAACTCTCCCACACTACTATGGTCCCACCATGGTCTTATCGTCCATCAATTGTACCAATCATGATCAAGCATGGGTCAAAACCATATTGACTGAATCTAAACCAGGTGTTCGGGTTGTGCTTTGAACCCTAAAGCCTTAATCATACAAGAACATGCAAGGAGGTCTAACACAAATCCCTCCACCTGTAGCTGCATACCCTTTCTTAATGTGCCATGACGAATGCTTCAAATATTTAGATATGATAACTTGAATCCTTCCACATACCCACCATACACCACTACTGATGTGCAATGAAACTTGAATATCCACTTTTGTGCAACTTTTAGACGAGACAATTCTCCCCCTCTTAGATTTAGTTGCGCTCTTCCAATGCACCAAACATTAATGGATTCCTAATCCATCTCAAAACCTTACAATCCAAACTGTCAGCAACTAGGGCTTACAAGGCTAGCATTCCATTGCTAGCCAACCTTAGCGATCTCCCACCATTAATGGTCCCACCATGGTCTTATCGTCCATCAACTGTACCAATCATGTTCAAGAATGGGTTAAAACCATGTTGACTGAATCCAAACCAGGTGTTCGGGTTGTGCTTAGAACCCCAAAGCCTTAATCAGACAAGAACAAGCAAGGAGGTCTAACACAAATCCCTCCACCTATAGTTGCTTACCTTTTCTTAATGTGCCATGATGGATGCTTCATATATTTAGATATGATAACCTGAATCCTTCCAAATACCCACCATAAACCACTACTGATGCATAATGAAAGCTGAATATCCACTTTTGTACAACTTTTAGACGAGATGATTCCCCCTATTAGATTCGGTTGTGCTCTTCCAATGCACCAAACATTAATGGGTTCCTAATCCATCTCAAAACCTTACAATCCAAACTGTCAGTGACTAGGGCTTACAAGGCTAGCATTCCATTATAACTCGAAATCCTTAAGCCATTTCAGTTTGTGACAAAGAACCATAACCTCCGACCGGAATGGATAGATCACCCATCTAACTACCCGCTTATTGATAAATCGATCCACCCTATACATCTTTATCAAAATCCATTTAAGTCCCTTCGATAATCCCAAGATCTTGAACAAACTCGCGTGATTAATTTTTCACCCATACTCTGGAGTGATGGTGTTGTACTGCTCTAGCCCTGCTAACAAGAATAATCAATTCAAAGCCTATCAATAATGAGTTGGCATCCCTCTTGAGCGATACCTGATGGGTTTTGAGCATTCTAACACTTCCTAAGTGTACATGCAGCCCTAATAACCTTGAATCTATGTTTTCTCTATATACATGTAAATTTCTTTTTCAAGGTTATTTCCTAACTAGCATGGCATGGGGATTACATAAAACATAAAACTAGTATAAATACATACCTTGTTGTTGCTTGGATTCCTTCAAGACTTTGTGAGCCTACCACCCCAAATGTTGTGCCTTAAATGCTTCACACAACACCACAAAACTTGGAATAACTTGAGAGAATACTTCTAGCACTCAAAAATCGGTTATGCCCTCTCTAGTAACACTAGGTCCCATTTTCCTAGCCATGGGGGTCCCTTTTATAGTGGTGTCACAATTAGGGTTTCATCATGAAGACTAATAACTGTCATGACTCTTCCATTCTCATGACCCATGGGTTTGTAACTCCCATGGACTATCCATGGAGATCCAAATGGTTATATCCATAACCCATAAAGCATGGATCATTTAACCCACTATAAAAGTTTAGATGATTGTCATAATCAACCCCATATATTTAATTAGTTTCAACTTGATCACCAAATTAATACTAGATTAATACTTGATCAATACTAATTAAATAATACTATTATTAATATATTAGAACTTATAATATATTAATAATCATAAATGCCTTATTCTCTCATTTAGTCTATCCATGTATTGCAATGCCATGCTGTGACATCCCCATATTTCTCGGCCAGAAAAGACCGATTTAATTTATGCTTTTTAAAATAAAATCAGAGAAATCTTTTTAAAAGATGTTGCGAAATTGCTCCCCAAACAAAATATGATAAAAGTTTATCAAAACCCTTCATTAAGAAGGTATATGTTTTTCATATATATATATATATCAAAACCTCGGGATGTCATGTTCCGATACAGATCAAAAGCATAAACAAGACATTATAAGCCTTTCAACAGTTATTTACAACTACTGGCCTATAATCCAAAAATCTCTTGTTGTCCTCCGACTATGCTCGGGGTCCACTACCTGTAACATAAAAAGCTGAGTGGGTCAGGCTTGGGAGCCTGGTGAGCATATAGGGTTTTCAACCCACAATAATAATAAACTTACTAAGTTCATCAATCAACAATAACCCTGATTACCCGTTCCCGTTATCCTCACTTTATGTCCCTAAACACTTATCACAAGGGACTTAGCCTAAAGAATATCATCGGGATGGACACTACTGCTAAGGGGTTTCCTCAGCCATACATGTCCTAAAGGCAACCATGAGGGGGATGGAGTACAGCGAATGAACACTCTTAGTTCATTAACACCTACAGGTTGCGGACCTGCTAATGTTTCCCAATGGACTGTCTAGAAAGTCCGTGGTCGTCATCCAAACTCCGCTAGATGACTGGATCTCAAAACACATCGAGGCCTCTCATCAATTTTATTTTATCACACATCACAATCTACCCATGTTCTACCCAACATATTTGTAGATAAAACTACTTATACAGTTTAAAACTTGTATAAAACATCAACACAACAATTACCTCAAATAAATAATTAATATATTTACACATAGCACGTATTATAAGGTAAATACTTCATATCTTTGTGTAAAATGAAAGTGACTATACACTCACATGATTTGATGATAATCGGGCAGCAATTCGTTTCCTAAAACGATCGTTTCTAATAAAACTGGGAGTTTTATTGAGAAACCGGGCTTTGTAAAAGCCGGGCTTCGAAACCGAAAAGATAAATTTTTCGGGCTTCTCGGGCACTTCGTGGGGTATTCCGGGCTTTACAATCGATACCGGGGCTTTGCGGGATGTTAAAATGAAGAAAAGATGGGTTTAGGGGTTAAAAGTGGCGATTTCTTAAAATTATCCGAGAAGGCTCGCAGCCTTCTATTTATAGGGGGAATCTTCTGATTGGACGGTCAGGAGTCTTCTGATCCGACGGCTGAGAAGGCTCGCAGGCGAAGGCTCGCATGGCTCGCACATGGCTCGCACCTGTGAGGGCTCGCTGGCGGCTTCTAAGTGGACCGCGGCTTACTGGTGCACCAGCGAGGCTCGGAGTTAGGCTATGCGAGGCTCGGACACACGCGGCAGCAGGGCGAAGCTTCGGCTAGGGAGCTGGCTGCTTCGGATTGGGCCTCCTCCTCGGTCGAATCAGAAGAGGACATGTGGCTTCGCATGACTTAGCAGCTTCGGTGACTCAGCAGCCTGATGACTCAGCAGCTTGGTGACTCAGCAGGACACGTGTCACATTCTAAGCGAGGGTGACGTGGCAATTGTGACTATGCGAAATTTCTTGGTTTTCGTGCCAAAACTTCTAAAATTCATAACTTTCGCATACGAGCTTCGTTTTTGACGTTCTTTATATGCACGCGTTGCTAAAATTACGATCTACAACTTCCGTTTAGACTTCGTCGGCTAATTTTGAATTTAAATTTTATATTATTATTTTTAACAGACCGGGACAGGAAATCCGTTAAAAATTCATAACTTCTTCATCCGACATCCGTTTTCGTCAGACTTTTTACCGTTGTGCTCCTAATGACGAGGCCTTCAATTCTCGTTTAGGTTGTGTCGGCTAAAAATCGCTCGATCTAAAATTTGAGTTTTTAGCTGTCTACTGGTACGCTGAAACTTCGAAGAATCATAACTTCCTCATACGAAGTTAGATTTGGGCGTTCTTTTTATCGAACTTCTCGGTTTAATGAATACTACGAATTTAATTTAGATTACTAAGGCTAAAAATTTATTTATCGAAAACTCACTTTTTACGACATTTAGCACCGTGCCGGTTTTGTCGCGAAAGTTCGACATGTCATAACTTCTTCGTTAGAACTCGGATTTTGGTATTCTTTATATCCCCGAAATCCTTGTTTCGACCACTACAACTTTATGTAAAGATATCGGGCTTATGTCACACTTTAATTTTGACGCTTATTTTTATTCTTAATTAATTAAGCCCTAATAATTAAGGATAAAACACATAATTCACATAATATTCACATAATTCCTTTTCATTTCTTCAAATAGAGTTACAAAGGTTAACCTAGACTATCAACTCAATATAAATGCCTAGGCTAGAAACACGAGTGTTACAATTCTCTCCCCCTTAGGATGATTCCGTCCTGTGAATCACATATCACCAAACAACTGCGGGTAGCGACTCATCATGTCACTCTCCGTTTCCCAAGTGAGATTTGGTCCATTCGTATGTTTCCAACGCACAAGCACTAAATCGACCATCTTGCGTCGTAACTTCATAGTCTTACGGTCAACGATTGCCTCAGGTTCCTCGATCAACCTCTTGTTTTCATCCAACCTTAACTCAGAAATCGGAATTATGTCGGGCACATCTCCTATGAACTTTCTCAAATAACACACATGAAAGGTTTTATGAATACCCTCTAGTTCTTTCGGTAACTCTAGCTTGTAAGCTTGATTACCGATTCTCTGAAGAACTTTAAATGGTCCAATAAACCTTGGACTCAACTTCCCTCTCTTACCAAATCTTATAAGTCCCTTCCACGACGAAACTTTAAGTAAAACCGAATCTCCAACATCGAAGGATATCTGTTGTCTTTTCTTGTCAGCATAACTCTTTTGTCGATCTTGAGCAGCTAACATCCTTTCCCTTATCACTTTCAACTTTTCAGCAGTCTCATGGACTATTTCAGGTCCCATAAACTGCTTTTCCCCAGCTTCCAGCCAACATGATGGCGTTCGACACTTCTCCCCATACAAAGCGTGATAAGGTGCCATCTTAATGCTTGAGTGGAAACTATTATTATAGGAGAATTCTACTAAAGGTAAGTGTTCATCCCAGTTACCTTGGAATTCTAGGGTACACGCTCTCAGCATATCCTCCAATGTTTGAATCGTTCACTCACTCTGACCATCGGTTTGCGGATGGTAAGCTGTACTCAAACACAACTTGGTACCCAATTCCTCTTGTAGACTCCTCCAAAACCTTGAGGTAAACGGCTATCACGATCGGACACAATCGTTAACGGAACACCGTGAAGCCTCATAATTTCCTTCACGTAAGAATTCGCAAGTTTATCCATAGACCATTTCTCTTTGGCCGCTATGAAATGCGCACTCTTAGTGAAGCGATCAACGACCACCCAAATCATGTCGTGACCGTTCCTTGTTCTGGGCAGTTTAGTCACAAAATCCATGGTGATGTCTTCCCATTTACCCATGGGTATGGGTAAAGGTTCTAAACTCCCATACGGTTTCTGATGTTGTGCCTTAACCCTAGCACAAGTTACACACTCGGCCACATACTTAGCAACATCGAGCTTCATCATCGGCCACCAATAATAGGGTTTTAGGTCCCTATACATTTTTGTACTTCCGGGATGAATTGAGTACATGGTCTTGTGAGCTTCTTCCATCAGAAGATCTTTTATTCCTCCTATCTTAGGTACCCAAATTCTATCTTGAAATACCTTCAACCCTTGGTTGTTTGTGCCGAACACTAACATTTTGCCCAAACGTTCTTCCTTTCGGGCATTTTTCTCTAAAGCTTCCTCTTGAGCTTTCTTTATACTTTCCACAATTGTCGAGACAACTTCAATTCTCAACGCTCTTGGCCTTTTCTTTTCAAGGTTTACCTTCCGACTGAGAGCATCAGCAACCACATTTGCTTTACCAGGGTGGTAAAGTATCTCACAGTCGTAGTCCTTGAGTAACTCTAGCCAGCGTCGTTGCCTCATGTTCAATTCCTTCTGATTAAAGAGATACTAGAGACTCTTATGATCAGTGAAAAGTTTACACTTTGTGTCATAAAGATAATGCCTCCATATCTTTAGGGCGAATACTACCGCTACCAACTCCAGATCATGAGTGGGGTAGTTCTTTTCATGTTCCTTCAATTGCCTCGATGCATACGCAATCACTTTATCCCTTTGGGTTAGAACACAACCTAACCCAACTCCAGATGCATCGCTATAAACTGCGAAGTCATCAACTCCTTCGGGCAACGAAAGAATCGGTGCTTCACACAGTCTCTTCTTCAACTTCTCAAAAGCTTCCTTATGCTTCTCATTCCAAGCATAAGTGGCTCCTTTGTGGGTCAAAGCTGTTAATGGAGTAGCAATCGAAGAAAAGCCTTGGATAAACCTTCGGTAATATCCAGCTAATCCTAAAAAGCTTCGAATCTCCGTATGACTTTTTGGTTGTTCCCACTTCATTACAGCGTCAATCTTTGCTGGGTCAACCATTATTCCTTCTTGGTTAACCACATGACCTAAAAATTGGACTTCTTGAATCCAAAATTCACACTTGGAGAACTTTGCATATAGCTTCTCCTTTTTCAGGACTTCTAGCACTTCACGTAGATGCTTTTCATGCTCCTGCTTGCTTTTCGAATAAATCAAGATATCGTCTATGAATACTATCACGGATTTATCTAAGAATGGTTTACAAACCCTATTCATCAAACCCATGAAAGCTGCTGGGGCATTGGTTAGTCCGAACGACATAACCAAAAATTCATAGTGTCCATATCTCGTTCTAAAAGCAGTCTTTTCGATATCCTGCTCTCTTACCTTTAATTGATGGTATCCCGACCTAAGATCGATCTTCGAGAAATAGTTCGAACCCTGCAACTGGTCGAACAAGTCATCGATCCTTGGCAATGGGTACTTGTTCTTTATCGTCACTTTGTTCAGCTCTCTGTAATCGATTCACATTCTCATGCTTCCATCTTTCTTCTTTACAAATAACACAAGGGCTCCCCAGGGTGATGAGCTAGGTCGAATGAAACCTTTGTCCAATAACTCCTGAAGTTGTGTCATAAGTTCTTTCATTTCGGTTGGCGCTAATCGATAAGGTGCTTTCGCTATCGGCGTCGTTCCTGGTAACAAGTCGATATGAAATTCTACTTGTCGATCAGGGGGCAATCCAGGAAGATCTTCGGGAAAGACTTCCGGATAATCACACACCACCGGAATATTCTGCACCTCCTTCTTTTCCATCTTGGCATCGATCACGAACGCTAGATATGATGTACATCCCTTGGCTAAACACTTTCTGGCTTTCATTAGGGAAATGATTCCAGAGTTTACTCTGCGTTTGTCTCCATACACCATAAACGACTCTTTCCCTGGTGGGTTTACTTTAACTATCTTCTTTCTACATAGTATTTCTACATCATTGGCGCTAAGCCAATCCATTCCTAAAACTATGTCGAATCCATTTAACTCGATAGGCAATAATTCCTCTTGGAACTTATTCCCATCCAAGTCAATGAGGATGTTTTTCATTCGATGGCTAACAGGTACAAACTTGCCACTAGCAATCTCAACTAATAAGGCATTAACTAGCCTATCTACAGGCAAAGCTAGCTTTCTACCAAATTCATGCGATATAAAGGAGTAATTGGCTCCAGAATCAAACAAAATTTGGGCAGGCAATTCGTTTACGAGAAAGGTACCTGAAGCGACATCGACTTCTTCTTTTGCAGCTTCAAGTGTCATCTGAAAGGCTCTCGCCTTCGGCTTTGGTGGTAGATTAGGCTTTGCGGCATCCTTCCTCTTTGGACAGTCTTTAAGAACATGCCCTACTTCATGGCACTCAAAACATACCCTCTTGTCGGACGGACACATGTTGGCATAATGCCCAGTCTTTCCACATTTGAAGCAAGTCACCTCCTCACTACATCTCCCAGAGTGCTTTCTCTTGCACTTCTCACACCATTTCACTTCACCTCCTCCTCCTCCAAACTTCTTGGACTTAGAAAATTTGCTTTTCTTGTTGGAACCCGAAGTTCCTTCATATTTTATCTTTTCACCAACTTCTACCCTCTCCAGACCCTTCTATTTGATCTGAACCTCGACATTCTTAGCAGCCCAGATGGCGGCTTTCAAAGTGGTTGCTTGCTTAACCATCGGACCAAAGTCCGCTGGTAATCCGAGGGCAAACTTGTTGACCTTAGAGAGTTCAATTGGAACTAGATGAGGAACTAGCTTCATCTTTTCCATAAAACTAGCAGCGTATTCAGTAAAGCTCATCTTTCCTTTCTTTAAATTCTGAAACTCATTGTTGATTTCCAGAAGATCCTGCTCAGAGCAATACTGCAATTTCAGTTGTACCACAAATTCTTCCCAAGACATCTTACTAGCTTCACCCTTGGGCATCGAATCAACTAGTAACTTCCACCAGCTTAACACACCAGACTTTAATAGAGGAATCGCAAGTGCAGTCTTTTGTTTGTTGCTGCACTCGCAACTTTCAAACATCGTCTCTATTTCAAAGATCCAATTCATGACTTCCACCGGTGTCGGACTTCCAGATAGAAACGGCAGTTTAGATGCCATGAAATCTTTGTATTTGCATCCGCGTCCATCAACTCCTCCATCCTGGTTGTTTTGTCTAACTATCGGTGGGTTGGCTTGACCAAGAGTCCCACTGTAGTTCCCTCCTACTGATTGCCCTTCATTCAATACGGGCTGTTCAACAGGCATCGTAGTCTCTTCCCTATGTTGTTGTAGTAATCGCCTTGTCTCCTCCATTTGGCGATCTAACATCATTTGTATCATTGCTTGTACCCCAGCCATCGTCATTGGCTTAGGTGCAGCTCCTACAATAGGTACTTGCTCAACAACTTGAGGTTGAGGCTGTTGATCCCTGTTTCCGTTTGCATTTGTAGCTCCACTATGAGTTATGGCCATTACAATCTACATAACGAATAAGGCGAATTTAGGTCTTTATCCTTGTTAGACATGTCAATTCCCTTATCACTCCTAAACGTTTACATGTTAGTTCTAATCTCGTAATCATACGCTTAGAATCCTACACACATAAGGTTTCCAGATCCGGTCGGCAACAGACCATAGATCCGAACAAATAATGGCACACATGGCAAACACATAGCATTTAGCACATAAGGGCATTTTAGGCATCTTCCCTAAAATAAACTAGTGCTCGTGTCTAAAATATGGTAGACACTCATCTCACAATCATCACTTAGCATTCTAAGTTCAAGTCTAGAAATTCTACAATTTCTTAGTTCGCTTAAACTAAGGCTCTGATACCAACTGTGACATCCCCATATTTCTCGGCCAGAAAAGACCGATTTAATTTATGCTTTTTAAAATAAAATCAGAGAAATCTTTTTAAAAGATGTTGCGAAATTGGTCCCCAAACAAAATATGATAAAAGTTTATCAAAACCCTTCATTAAGAAGGTATATGTTTTTCATATATATATATATATATATATATATATATATATATATATATATATATATATATATATATCAAAACCTCGGGATGTCATGTTCCGATACAGATCAAAAGCATAAACAAGACATTATAAGCCTTTCAACAGTTATTTACAACTACTGGCCTATAATCCAAAAATCTCTCGTTGTCCTCCGACTATGCTCGGGGTCCACTACCTATAACATAAAAAGTTGAGTGGGTTAGACTTGGGAGCCAGGTGAGCATATAGGGTTTTCAACCCACAATAATAATAAACTTACTAAGTTCATCAATCAACTATAACCCTGATTACCCTTCCCGTTATCCTCACTTTATGTCCCTAAACACTTATCACAAGGGACTTAGCCTAAAGAATATCATCGGGATGGACACTACTGCTAAGGGGTTTCCTCAGCCATACATGTCCTAAAGGCAACCATGAGGGGGATGGAGTACAGCGAATAAACACTCTTAGTTCATTAACACCTACAGGTTGCGGACCTGCTAATGTTTCCCAATGGACTGTCTAGAAAGTCCGTGGTCGTCATCCAAACTCCGCTAGATGACTGGATCTCAAAACACATCGAGGCCTCTCATCAAATTTATTTTATCACACATCACAATCTACCCATGTTCTACCCAATATATTTGTAGATAAAAATACTTATACAGTTTAAAACTTGTATAAAACATCAACACAACAATTACCTCAAATAAATAATTAATATATTTACACATAGCACGTATTATAAGGTAAATACTTCATATCTATGTGTAAAATGAAAGTGACTATACACTCACATGATTTGATGATAATCGGGCAGCAATTCGTTTCCTAAAACGATCGTTTCTAATAAAACCGAGAGTTTTATTGAGAAACCGGGCTTTGTAAAAGTCGGGCTTCGAAACCGAAAAGATAAATTTTCCGGGCTTCTCAGGCACTTCGTGGGGTATTCCGGGCTTTACAATCGATACCGGGGCTTTGCGGGATGTTAAAATGAAGAAAATATGGGTTTAGGGGTTAAAAGTGGCAATTTCTTAATATTATCCGAGAAGGCTCGCAGCCTTCTATTTATAGGGGGAAGCTTCTGATCGGACGGTCAGGAGTCTTCTGATCCGACGGCTGAGAAGGCTCGCAGGCGAAGGCTCGCACCTGCGAGGGCTTGCTGGCGGCTTCTAAGTGGACCGCGGCTTACTGGTGCACCTGCGAGGCCTAGAGTTAGGCTATGCGAGGCTCGGACACACGCGGCAGCAGGGCGAAGCTTCGGCTGGGGAGCTGGCTACTTCGGATTAGGCCTCCTCCTCGGTCGAATCAGAAGAGGACACGTGGCTTCGCATGACTCAGCAGCTTCGGTGACTCAGCAGCCTGATGACTCAGCAGGACACGTGTCACATTCTAAGTGAGGGTGACATGGCAATTGTGACTATGCGAAATTTCTCAGTTTTCGTGCCAAAACTTCTAAAATTCATAACTTTCGCATACGAGCTCCGTTTTTGACGTTCTTTATATGCACGCGTAGCTAAAATTACGATCTACAACTTCCGTTTAGACTTCGTCGGCTAATTTTGATTTTATATTTTATATTATTATTTTTAACAGACCGGGACAGGAAATCCGTTAAAAATTCATAACTTCTTCATCCGACGTCCGTTTTCGTCAGACTTTTTACCGTTGTGCTCGTAATGACGAGACCTTCAATTCTCGTTTAGCTTGTGTCAGCTAAAAATCGCTCGATCTAAAATTCGAGTTTTTAGCTGTCTACTGCTACGTTGAAACTTCAAAAAATCATAACTTCCTCATACGAAGTCAGATTTGGGCGTTCTTTTTATCGAACTTCTCGGTTTAACAAATACTACGACTTTTATTTAGATTACTAAGGCTAAAAATTAGTTTATCGAAAACTCACTTTTTACGACATTCAGCACCGTGCTGGTTTTGTCACGAAACTTCGACATGTCATAACTTCTTCGTTATAACTCGGATTTTGGTATTGTTTATATCCCCGAAATCCTTGTTTCGACCACTACAACTTTATGTAAAGATATCGGGCTTATCTCACACTTTAATTTTGATGCTTATTTTTATTCTTAATTAATTAAGCCCTAATAATTAAGCATAAAACACATAATTCACATAATATTCACATAATTCCTTTTCATCTCTTCAAATCGAGTTACAAAGGTTAACCTAGACTATCAACTCAATATAAATGCCTAGGCTAGAAACACGAGTGTTACACATGCAACCCAAATGGACCATGCTGGGTCGGGTCAAGTACATACCAAATAAAGTTACGGACTTAGACACTATATCCAACAGTCTCCCACTTGGATAAGTCTAATAACTAAATTTGCAAATATGACTTCAAAATCCGACTAGCAATCGTAGCTCTTTCAAAGTCTCTCGGAACTGAGATGATGATGATACGCCATTTAGGATAAGTGATCATATAATCCTCTGTTCTCATGATATCAGCCGGAAAAACACATGGAACATGGCCTTACTTATTGTCCAACATTTGTTTCTCGATCTCTGATTTGTTTCGACATAGAACTAAATTGAACACATCAATTAGGTTCTGACCAGGCCCAGTACATAGGTCAAAACCAAATCATCGAGGGGCCCAGATATCGCTTCTATTTCTAGAAGGAACAGATAAACTTCGACTGATATGCTTGTACTAACTACTTGTTGAATTATTCACAAAGGCACGTTTTATAACATCGAGTTACCAATGCGTTTTCGTACAATCAATGAATAACTAACTCATAGTTAACAACTCATATCTCTAGGCTTGAAGATTTATGTGATATTACCGTCTCACGATCACTCGAGATAAATTCCATGAAGTGATGCAAGTGAGTGTGGGTTGAATCCAATACTCAGCCCTTATGAGTACTCATGAATGTTGTAGCAACCATTGCATTGTCTAAATCACTTTAGACAAATCATATAAGCCAAATTCATGACAGTCTTGATTCATATCTACTTCCAACATATGACTGACTGTGGATGGTTTGAATAACTTAGTCATTTAGGAAGAACACCCTAGTTATTCTGGAAGTCAAAACATGCAAAGTGAAACACAAGAATAATACTTAATCCTATATGGCCCCAACACTTGGGTGTAAATAAAACAACTTTTATCTAAGCACCATATTGATTATTCATTATTTATGTTTCAATTTATCAACTTAATACTTGAATCAAAACAATAGTCATGCAATGCTCCAAGCACACACTATGTTTTTCCAAACAACAGTTATGCGATACTCCAAGTATGCATACTATGTTTACATAAGGTCCTCTCTTTGTGAAATAGATCAATTGACAATATTCCAATGATGCTCATTTCACAATTCCAATCCTTGTTGTAAATGCAAGAATATCAAACTCTTGCCATTTACTGTAATTTGTTAGATTCTAAACTTATATGTAATGATCCCCTTGGTAATGACTGTGCACAGAAGTCACAAAGACCTGACAACTGACATTACAAAGTATTCCAGTGGAAAACAATTCCATGGAAATGAAGTCTCAAATTCAAAGTACATTCCTTTGAACATCCTTCTTAGCATTAAGTTCTTTAATCTTACACGGATTCAAAGAATAACTTCCACCTATGGAGACAATTCCATATTACCATTTTGACCATCACTTCTGAATAAGAGTTGCCTCTTTTCAAAATATGTCAATATGGTCCTTACTCTATACTTCTAATTGTCCATGAGTAACCAATCTTTGGTAAACCTCAAATTGTCCTCGACAATTTTGCTTAATCATTTTAGTCATATCCAATTCTAATCCCTTTTCCCTTCTTAATGCCCTAAGCATTAGGAAAATTTAGAATGGATGAATATTATAGTGCATGCAATCGATCCTATATCCGAAGCATATGGGACACGATTCATGCTATAAAATTTTTATTTTCCATGTTTTCATAATTCGAACTATGAAGAGGGATGCCATAATCATAATCGAATTTTGAGAATGCAACATATATAGAATTTCCTTATGCTGAACCATTCCAACATAACATTCATATATATATTCTTGACTAAAGTAGATTAAAATATCAATCTAAGCTTGTAGAATTAGAGTGAAGTATAAAATTCTCTCCCTTAATTATAGCAAAACAACTTTTTCAAGGCGAATTGAAACTTTTGTTTTCTATAATTAATATTGCTGACTTGCAACACTTAACATAATAATCATGCTCCCACTAGCATGATGATTATTATCTTACTAGCATAACACTTATGCTCCCACTAGCTTTGACATGTATCCAGAGATCAGCTGGAGTTCTAGAAATCAATACTTTATTGATTTTCTTAGATTGCTTTGATAAGACTTTATCAAAAACATACACATTTCCTTAGATAGCTCACATGTTTGTCTAGACCTTTTGTAATTCTCACTAGTTAGTGTGCCGGTTAACCACACACGCTCCACTAACTAGATGAGAATGCAAATATCACAACCACTATCTACTTAAAATCTTCTTAGTGAAAGCGTTTCCTCACCATCATTTTCATGAATCGAAGAGAAACCTTATGACACTTAGATTTTATGGTGTATGTGTTCCTATCCATGTGAATTTGTCATAACCATAATCACAAGACAAGGTTAGTGATAAATCCATACTCATATAGACTGAACTTGTTCAATATTAATTTCTTGCCACCTGGTAGCACAATGCCCACCATTGCTTCCGGGTTGTTATGCAAACAACTGAGAACTCATAGAACTCACAAGCATAATCAAGTTTTAACTGGAATAGACACAAAAATAAGAATATGTCAACACGATAGGTTACAAACCTCAATCTTTTATACTCCCACTGTCCTCTTGACATATAAGACTTCCCTTTCTCAAGAACCATTCATTGACAAAGCAAATATTCAAGAGCTAGTGTGGATTCTTCTCAAGTTAAAAACTTCTCACTATTGGTCTTAGCTGGTCTTTGTTTTATCAAAAACATCACAACTTACCAATCTCAAATGTACAAGAATAGGAAACATCTTACTCTACATTTGATGAGTGTTATGAACTTTCTAAAGACTATGTCACTCAAGTTACAATCTTGGAGTACAACTCCAGGATTTATTTTTGGAATGAAGTATGAATTATCTTTTGATTTAACCATTTCAACAATTCACGATTCCTCTCCTCAGGCAACAAACACACTAAGGTCTCCTTAGAGGATCAATTGTGATATGGTTCCATAATCACTAAGTATGAATTATCTTTCTTCCTTATTTGATTCGTCTTATTCATTCTGCCATACATTGAAACTTTTCCAGTGTTTCAGAATTACACTTAAACTCGTAAGCATAACCATATTTACTAAACTTTAGTAAATCATAATGAATAATCTTATCAACCTTTGTGGTGGACCTGACCAGCACACAACCAAGTGTACCCAAAAAAATTTTTAGTCCTTCACTTGACTCATATGTACATGTGAACAAGGAATTAGTCTTAATTTCCCAAAGATGAAAACTTCTCATTCATCATACAATACAAGTTGCATGATTCCAAGTTTCTATCCAACTGAAACTTGGGTGATGAGAATCTTTCCTTATTTGGTAAATTATGACACTACCACTAATGAAAGAATCAAATCCATTTACCCATATTGCTTATCAATGGAAACATATAAGCAACAACCTTTTTCACAAATGCCATTGTAAGGATACTTAAAATAAATAAAATCAAAACCATTTTCTTTTATTTTAAAACTTTGCGGAAAACTTATCCTTAAAATCCATATGGAAAACTTGTTGTTATCTATTCCTAAGCAATATAGCTCAACTCTTAAGTAACAACTCAAAATTCTGATCACCGAACCATGCGATCGAAATCCCTCTTCGCGATCAGAATCATCATATACTTCCTTTAAGTTTCTTCACTCTTCTTTGATTCTTAAAACATCAATATGTGACCCGGTCACATCATGAAATAAGAATCTCACTAGTGATTTGTATCTCCTTAATCTCTCAGTGTAATGTGACTTCATATCAACACCTGTGATATAAATAAACTGAGTGGGTAAGGTTGGGAAACTTGGTGAGTACATAGGGTTTTCAACCCACAATAATATAAGTATTATGTTTAATCTTCAAACAATTAATTAACCCAATTACCCATCCCCATTATCTTCTTTACTCTTAAGGATCTACCATAAAAATTAGCTATTCCACATTCATTTAATTCCTAAGGATTATCCTAAGGAATTGGCACGAAGTCTATCGTCACCGGGTTTAGGCACTAAGTCTGCATAGTCGCTAGGGTTTATATAACAGGAACTAAGTCCACATAGTCACCAGGGTTTAGGTACTAAGTTTGCATAGTCACTAGGGTTTTGGCATCAAGGTTTAGAGTACACCGGGTGAACACATTGTTCACAACACCTACAGGTTGTGAGCCAGCTAGTGTTCCACTGGACTGTCTAGAATAGGCCGTGGTTGTCATCCATACTCTGCTAGATGACGGGTCCATCATTTGAGTAAAAGGCTTCTCTCATTGTTCACCTCTCGCCCTTATCTCATGGTCTATATCAACTCTCATCTCATCATCCGACTTATATTTCATCTACGCATGTTTTAACCAACATATTTTGCAGATATAAAATACATACACATTTTAATTTATTTGGAGCATGTATAAAATCATTCATCCAACATAGACAATAAGTATTCAGATAATATGCATACATAGCACATAATTTATATAAAATAATTCGTATCTATGTGTAAGATGAAAGTAACTATGTACTCACCTTATAAGGTGGTGACGCGGTTCTCGGGCAACACTTCGTTTACTTTAAAACAATTTCCTTCAACAAAACCTAGTACCATTACCACTAGAGTTTAGTCTAACGTTTTACCGAGACTAATTAATAATATAGCTATTATTACTATTATATAAGTGTTAAACAATATTCTTCACCCACTATGTACAGACAGGGGTCAGACATGAAACACCAGATGGCAGGATCATTTTGGCATATAGCCCTTCTGAATCCAGCAACCCAAGTGTCCCTCCGAACAAGATTCCGCGTACCGCGAGTGGTTAAAAAGATATTACAGCAACACTTATATAACCCATAATAATAGCCCGAATAATTACCATAAGGTCCTAATAATGTTACTATAATTAATTAAAAGCTATATTAAAAATAGTGTAGGCTTAGCTCACTTACAACGGGTTTTCTCGAAAACCGGGATTCGCTTGGAGCAGCGTTTCCGAACCGAAAGGCCCTTTTTCTCGGGACTCCGGGAGCCGCGTGGCTCCCTTAGGGTGCTAGGGATTTACCTAGGCTTACGTGGGGTTAAGGGGCTTAGAGAGAGAAAGTAGAGAGAGAAAGAGAGGGTGAAAGGTGTGCGAAATATGAAGGATTCACCCTTTATTTATAGGGGTTTTATCGTACAGTAGTCTCTAAGCTTCGTTCGTATCTTCCACGTACGAGCTCCATTTTCTAAGTTCTTTATATGCACAAGTTGGTATTTACAAGTAATACAACTTTCATTTAGACCCCGTAGGTTAATTTTCAATGTAGCTCAGATTTACAAAACCATATCGAATTTGTCGCGCTTGAAGAGTCGAGACTAAGTTTCGGCCATATCTTTCTCATACGAGCTTTATTCTCAATGTTCTTTATATCCATGCGTTGGTATTTACGAGTACTACAAATTTCATTTAGACCTCACAAGCCAATTCTTATTCTATCTCAGATTTACAAATCTGCATCGAATTCGCCGCGCTTGAAGAGTAGACACTAAGCTTCGTCCATATCTTTCGCATACGAGCTCCGTTTTCGATTGTCTTTTTATCGTTTAACTCGTATTAACGATATCTTAATTTCTCATTTAGATTATTTTGGCGAAAAATCGACTTATCTAAAATTCGAATTTCCAGGCCATTTACTGTTATGCTAAATCTTAGAAAAATCATAACTTCCTCATACAAAGTCAGATTTGGACGTTCTTTTGATGCACACTCTTAGTTTAACATATACTACAAATTTCATTTAGATCGCTAAGGATAAAAAGTATTTTATCGTAAATTCACTTTTTACGATTCCTAGTGTCGTGCCGGTTTTGCCGTAAAACTTCGACGAGTCATAACTTCTTCGTTATAACTTGGATTTCGGCGTTCTTCATGTCACACCCCCAAACCAGACGGCGGAAATGTCTGAGGGCTCGTGAGACTTAAATTGAAATATCATCACAAGGAATATACATGAAACATAACATAAACATCACCAAGCATAAATACATTACAACTGACATTGTTCACATCAAGTACATTGTCTAAATATTACATATCCATAGTATAAATTGTTTGAGAGTTTTTGAAACATAGCATCCTAACACACTTGGTATTGTTCTTCAACTTATCTGTTACCTGAGAATACAAGTTATTTTGAAAACGTCAATATATAGAATGTTGGTGAGTTCATAAGCAAGTTTGGTATGAAAATGTTTTGTGTAGTTTATAAAACCCAGAAAATCTGATATTTTATGAAACGAAAATCGTTTATACAAAAAGTGTGAAGACCCATAGGTATGTGCATGAATGATTTCAAAATGTGTATGAATGAGAAATTTGGCATTATTGTTATTGAAAGTACAAGTGAATATTGTTGATTTCCCCAGAAAACCCGATGCTTTCCGATAAAATAGTATGATCGTTTTGTATTATTATATTGTCACATCGAATGAGTATGACTTCCCTGATTACTTAGATGGTATTGAATTTCTATGTGAGTTGTTATAACCATGCATGATAATGACTAGTTCGTCTGTCTTGGCATTCTGGTGAACGCCGAAATTGATCTTAAGATTTTGTCACCCTAGACTGGCCGAGTCTAACTCTAGCGAACATCTTAGGTGTAGGGGAGTCACCCCCGTATAGATCTATACACAAACTCTCGCTCTCCCTCCAGGAGACTTTGATTATAACTACAGACTACGACCGAAACTTATTGGTGTCGCCCGTTATTACTCACTTAATCCAAATGAATTTGATTAACCTTGACTAACGACTTGATTTTTGTTTACTTGAATATAAGGTAATCCTAACATACGAGGAGAAGAGGACCACGAGGTCCTACTAATTACGTATGTTATTTAAGGCTATCGAGTATACGAAGGACGTGTTGGCCTATTTCGCATATGATTTGTTTGGACCTTACTAGCAATTCTAATGGGCCACTGAGGCCCAATAGCATGTAAATGCCATTGAGGGTCCCTTAAGCATGTAATTGGGCCACAGGAGGCCCAATAAACATGTATTATTTATGTTAGGCCCAAAAGTCATGTTAATGGGTCACGAAGGCCCAATAAGCATGATTAGAATCTTTGAAGCCCAACAATTTGAATGTTTACTTGTTTTGCATAGTATAAATGTCGGGAATTTTGTTTGAACAATTTTTGAATCGCAAAGGCACAAAGTTTGTCGATTGTTTTATAACGACATTTAGATTTATGAAAATATATGTATATTTTTTATTCTAAATTCATAAGTTATAATGTGGTACTTTTGACCAAAATATCTCAATAATAAAATAATTGACTCAAAAATATTGGTTTGAGCTATTCAACCCTTCTTTAATAAAAATGACAATTTTAGTCCCTTTTTATAGAAAAAAAATGACATTTTAGGTTCTTAAACTATTTTTCTTGACATTTTGGCCCAAAGACTTATTTAAATAATGTTTTCAGCTTATTCTTTACTTTTTGGCAGTTTCACCACCTTTATTAAAAAAAATTCATTTACAATCCAAACTTTTCGCAACTTTTACAAATCTGACCCAAAATCCAAAAACTTTATTTTTTTTAATCCTTTATGCAAAAAGGGTCATTTTAAACCCTGAAATATATTTATTTACTTTTCTACCCACTGTTTTGAGAAATTTACCATTTCGGCCCATTAAAAACCATATTCTTTGCAAATTTAGGCCTATGGGCCGAAAAGTCCAAAATTTTAGCCCAATAGGCTACAATTTACATTTTTAGTCCTTTGGAAAGCATAATGTTCATAAAAACTTCTATTTTAACTGTTTTGACTGTTTGATCCTTGTAGAAACCGTGAATGACATCTTTTTCCCCAACTTTTGTTTATTTTTCAAAAATGGTCCAATAACAAATTCTATGTTGTTGTATCCTTATTATAAAGCTTGTACGATAGTTTATCTTGAAATGTTAAGTGAAATATAACCTAGATCACACATTTTTCCTTTTTGAACTATAGATCTCAAATATATTACATTCTTGGCACATATTTACCATACAAACACAAGAAATCACACATAACATACAAATACACATAGATCAAAACATTTTACTTGTATTCTCCCCCATAAAAAATGTGAAAACCGAAAATAGAGGGGTATGAACTCACCTTTGCTTGTTGTTTTTGGTTCTGAAGAAAGAATGGAAGAGTTTGATGTTATTTTCGGCCCTTGAAAGCTTCTTGAGAAGACTTTGGCTTAGATAGGTTCTAAGAAGCATGATCATGAACTTTCATGAGTTAGAAGGATATTTATAAAAGAATTAAGAAACTAAACCATGGATCTAAGTACAACTTACCAAGGATGATGATTTCTTATGGAAGAACCTCCTTGAAATGCCTTAGATCTTGAAATTTTGATGGAGGAATGAAAGTGTTCGTGAGAGAATTTGGAAAGAGTTGGAAATGAATTGTGTGTGTGTGTCTACCTTCGACCGAGAGTAGAGAGAAGAGGGGAGAGATAAATAGATGAAGTGATGATGCATAGGGAGGAGAGGATGGTGCATGGATACCCAAAATGTAATGATTAGGTGTCTAACCCTCAACAATTCACTTCTCTCCCTTTTTTTATTAATATCATGGGTGTGGGCGGAGAATTGGGTTAGGGGAAAGGAGTTGAGTAGTTTGGGCCATTAGTTTCCCTAGTTCGAAATCATCAGCCCAAATTATTATTTTTCAGCCCATTAGGCTTTTAAAATATCTTACGGCCCAATAATTTTTAAAAGAGTGAGTTTTACGGCCCAATAAAGCTTATTAGTTTAGTTAAGGCCCATTAGGGTAATTTATTTCATTTTAGGCCCATTATGGCCCAAAATGTTAAATTTTATGAAAGTGGGTCCAATTAGAGCCCATTTAAGGGTTCTAGGCCCAAAATAGTCAAATTGGAAGCTTATTGGTCCATTAGGCCCAATAAGGAAATCCTAGTCCATAATGGACTTAAACCGGGATTTCTAGGGTTTCCAACCTTTTGTTGACTATTTGAATGTTTATACGGAGTGTTTGATGGAAACTTTGTTTTCATTGAATAAACATCATACATGCTTTCAGGTTTTAATCACAATGTTATCCTTGTTGAGTGTTTACAAAGTATCAGAATTCCTAGTTGTGACATCACCCCCCCCCCCCCCGTTAGAGGGAATTTCGTCCCGAAATTCTTTTTGTAGCTAGGTTTGAGAAAGCGAGAATAGGTGAGGGTAATTCTCCTTCATCTGGTCTTCGCGTTCCCATGTGAATTCCAGTCCACGTTTCGCGTTCCACCTAACTTTCACAATCGGAATGCGACTTTGCTTAGTACGCTTCACTTCCCTATCCATGATTTCAATTGGTTCCTTAATGAACAAGCGATTCTCGTTGATTTCTATTTCTTCCAATGGGATGACGAGAGTTTCGTCGAATAAGCACTTTTTCAAATTGGAAACATGGAACACGGGGTGTACTGTAACACCGTAAAAATTACAACCAATTTAAACTTTTCAGAAACAACCATATTAATTAGTTATTACAAAAAGGTTTTCAATTCATTCGTTATCAGAGTATCCTAGAAACATCAACATAAAATTGAGGAGCGGTACGATCACGCCTTCGCCTAGCCAGGATCTCCTGAAGTACCTGAAACAATACACTGAAACTGTAAGCCCGGAAGCTTAGTGAGTTACCCACAAAATACTACATACAACAAATACGCCCTTCCAGGCCATAACAATACATACGTCCTTCCAGGCCATAACAACACATACGCCTTTCCAGGCCATAACAACACATACGCCCTTCCAGGCCATAACAACACATACGCCTTTCCAGGCCATAACTCCATGGGATCTTCCGATCCAAAAGTCTCAGGGGATTTCCATCCCATAACTCTGTTGACCTTTAGATCCATACTCTGTTGACCTTCCGGTCCATATCATCTTGACCTTCCAGTCCTTACCCTATGTGGCATACATAGCACATACATAAATATCATATTAAACTTCCGGTCCTAATCATACATGACATACATAGCACATACATATCACATAACCACATATAACATGATGACCTTCCGGTCCATAATGTACTGCTCATATCATAACACATGCAGTGCTCATAACATCTAACAACATATGTCTCATACTCTTCATAACACATAAGACCTTCCGGTCGCACATATACCACCCTAACTATCAGGAGTCCGACCTTAATCGGGTCTCTAACGTAAACCATCATAACTATCAGGATGCAGACATAGCAAGGCAATAACATAACCGCAATACCCAGATTTCCATTCGATAGAGGGTCGGCCTTGGTGTCGTAGACCCTGTCAGTATAGTGAGGATAACTCACCTGCAACTGCCGACTGAAAAATAAGATCACGCTGCTCCGACCACTAGCACGAACCCCACCACTGATCATTACCAAAACCCAACCCAATAAATACCAATAATTACCAAAATACCTCTGGAAGTCAAATCGGTCAACCTTTGGTCAAAGTCCAAGTCCTCAGTCAAAGTCAACCTTCCTGACTGACTCTACTCGCCGAGTCCCCATGCTTTCAAAACTCCCATATCTCGACTCAACTCGTCGAGTCGCCCCAAGACTCGCCGAGTCCCACAACTCTGAGTCTATTCACAATTTGCTCGCTGAGTCATCCCTTGACTCACCGATTCACTGCTCAACCAGGAAAGGTTAGGACCTCATGAACAGACTCACCGAGTCCAAGAGCAGACTCGCCGAGTCCAAGGCTATCTCCAACAAATCCGAGTTGTTCTTCCAACTCGTCAATTTGCTGCCTATCTTCATGCAACTCGCCGAGTACACCCATGTGACTCGCCGAGTACCACTAGCTCTTACCCATACAGAGGCTTTCCAAGCAATCCAGGGTCTCCAATCCATAGATCTACTCTTATAAAAGTCATCCATCAAGTAAAGTGGCAAACTTTACGTGAATCTATGGAGATCTAAGCACAATAAACTCTAGGGCTAGGGTTTGGGACTAAAAGGCTTCATCAACGACTCTTAAACAGGGACTTTATGCTCTTTTGGATCATCACTACTCTAGATCTGAGGTAGCAAACCTCAGATCCGACCTCAAACTCAAGATAACACTAGATATATTCCCATAAATCCCACAAATGATAGATCTATATGGATAACAGCTCAAGCAACGAATCATTACCTCAAGAGAAGAATCCAACAGAAGAATAAGCCAAAACTTGTAAAGCACCTTGCTCCAAGCCTCTTAATCTTCAAAGATCCCTTCAACAAACACTCCTTCATGATCTAAATGCTCTCCAATTCACTCACAAACGAATATTTGGGTTTTTGGACTTCAAGGGAGAGTAAAGAGGCTGGGGAGAGGGTATTATGTTCTTTATATAGGGCTCAACCCCCGAGATTAGGGTTTTCTCCACACAACACCAAGTCGCCGAGTCCATCCACCGACTCGCCGAGTTGGCCACTTAACACGCGACCAGTATCGCGACCCTACTCGCCGAGTTGACCATTCACATTTTCACTTTGAACCCTGAACTTGCACTCCTGAACTCGGGATGTTACCACTCTCCCTCACTTAAATTAGGCTTCGTCCTCGAAGCCTACGGCAACACAAGTCCAGAAACAACTTTCGCAATGCACCACCTGGCATTAACCAAACCAGGTTCCTCAAAACACTACCACCAAAACCCAGAACCCAGCTCTTCCCCTGCGGTGTCCTGACCACTGCCTCAAGCCGGCCACCGGCCTCATCCTCTGATAACCACACTTATCAACCGAGTACCACTCCATGATACTTCACTCGTTCCAGATCACAACAATCACTCGACTCTTTCGAGCTAGATTTAACCCTGAACCACCGGGATCCCGACCCGGTACCACACTGCTATCATCTTCCTCGTCAGACGTATCTTTTACCGAATTCACTACGGAGACTTAACCTGCTCCCTTTCTGAGTCCAACTCTATCCCTTTCTTGTTGACATGATGACACATCCTTCAGCTTCAGAGCATTTCCCATGAGTCCTCCTCCGCAATCACATACACATGCTGAATTGGCTCTAGCATCCTCGGGTTGGGAAAACCCGACACACTGTCGACATCTCCAAGCATCCCCCAGAATGAATTACCACTACATGCGTCATTTCTTGTTCACACCAAACTGGGAATCCAAGGCTCCATCCTTGCATCCCTTCCGAGCCTCTTTGGCTCTACACCCTCGGAAATCCTTCCGTGACCTTAGCAGACATCCCATCCGGAGGTGTTTCCACACCACCGGCGCAAATACACTGCTCAATAACCATAATTGGAACACCTCAATCATACATCCGCGCTACTGCTTGCATTTCCGTGAACTTACACTCCCTCTCGGAGCTACATACGTTTCCGTTTCCTTATCCAAGGAAATCTACTTGGCCGCCTTGCCCCGACAACAAGTGCCACAGTGCTCACACTCCACCCTACACCATTCCCTTGAAGGATAACCACTATCCCATGTATTACACAAGCTCTGAATCCGCTCGCAAGGACTCTCGAGCCCATGCACTTCCTTCTACTAACCTGATCCATACCCGTGGCCAGACCTACTGATTTCTATAGCATCGCGGCATACTCAATATATCTCCTCATATAGATCTAGCAACACATTCAGAGTTTCAACATGACTGGACCGCCCTTCCAGGCCTGCAGCCACCCTAAACCACTCTCAGAACTTTCAGTATGGCTGAACTACCCTCCAGGGCCTTCAGCCTGACTTATACGCCTTCCGGCCTTCGGTCCAACTGATACGCCTTCCGGCCTTCAGTCTATTCGGACCGCTCAAACTATCATGCATCATCACGAACTATCCTCCCGAGGAATCTCTCCCGCATATACTTTTCTAACCCTCTTGGGGTTCTGAACTCTAACTCCCTTCCATATTCTCAGATTCTGGCCTAGCCTTAGACCTCACAACATCCAATCCTCTTTCTCCGAAAACCTTGTTCTGTACCCCGCCCCACCTGACTAACACTTACATATACCAGCCCACGCTCTTGGCTGACAGAACCGCTGCGGAACCCAAACAGCTAACCAACCTCTCATGCTTGTCGATCTTCCGAAGAATTTTCCAATTCTCCCCACTTAGAGCACTGACTATCAAACACCGGTTGCGATAACCGACCTCCCTTAACAACAATACACAACATATTCCTTTACACGCAAACTGATTCCCACTAGAATGAGCAACCTCCACAAAATCACATATCAACACTGATCTTCTTGGACTCGAAAGAAGCCCGACCTTCAGCTAACCACTCCTCAGACTGCAGATGCTACCCGACATTCATACCAAAAGCCTGATTTCCCACTAATAATCCCCATGGATGATAACCAACAAAACTCCCAATACCAAAACCCTTAACCATACCATAACACTCAAGGAACAAACGAATACAATACCAAAAATCACACAACGAGACTAGCAGATATACAATACTCCATAATAATAATCACAAGATAACAAAATATCAAGAAGGAACATACCCATAGCTACATCCGGCACTGCCCTGACCTCCTCTGCTGTAAGCTGAAAAGCACGACCCTGAGCCCTCGGGGGCTCCGCTCCACCCTGAACTCCATCCGTAATCCTCAAAGTGGCCGGTGCTGGAGCCTGCACCGGTCCTGCAGCAAGCTGTTGACAGTTGACCCTGAAGTGTTCAGCCTGATGGCAGTGATAACAATCCTCAAATCCTGAATCGGGGCTGTCTGCCAACAATCCCTCGCGTAATGCGCCTCTCTTCCGCACTTGCGCCATGCACCACCAGACCTACAAACTCCGGTGTGACCCTTCCCACACTTCCCACAAGTGCGGCTGCTCTAATATCCCAATCTAGAATCAACGGTCTTGGACCGTTTCGGCACCGGTTACGACTACACCGGGTCTGCCTCTGCTCTCGCAACTGAAACTCAACTTCCAACTCACGCCGTCGAGCGGCCTCCTGCAATTCCAGCAAGGTCTCACACCTCTGCATAGACACAAACTGCCTGATATCCCTCTTAAGTATACTCAGGTATCGGAACATCTGAATCTACTCCGAAACAAACTCAGGGCAAAACATCGCCCTCTAATCGAACATCCTAGTGATCTTCGTCACCAACTCCGAATCCTACTCTAGTTCCAAGAACTCCTGAGCCATCCTCTCCGTCTTAACCCGTGGAACATAACGGGTACTGAACATGTTCCGGAACTGGTCCCATGTAACCGCAGCCCGCTGTGCATCAGAATACAATCCCGTAGTCAACCTCCACCAATCCTTTGTCCCGAGCCTTAAAAGGTTCAGAGCACACATCACCCTCTGATCCGCATGGCATGAACATGTGAAGAAACAACCCTCCACGTCCGACAACCACCTTATAGCAACAATCGGATCCTGAAATCCATCAAAAGTAGGAGGCTTCGCATCATCGAAGTCCCGTTATTGAAAACCTCGACCGGTTCCTCCACCTGTCGCTGCCACAGCCGCCACAGCTGCCGCGACAGCCGTCTCTACAAGAGCCGCATAGCGCTCATCAAAATACTCAACCATGGCGGTCCTGATCGACCCAAACATCTCTGGCATCACCGCCCTGAACATAGCAGCATTCTCATCCTGCAGGATCTCACGAATCCTGGCATCCAACTCATCTGAAGTCATCCGACCAAAGACATCGGGTGGCCTTGATCCACCCTGACTGTCCTTTCCTGATCCCGATCCTGATCCGGATCCACTCCCAGCATGCCTTGCAACCACCATACGGGAAATACACCTCCAAAAAAACAGATGCTTCCCTAATAACCCGGGAAGTAACTCCCAACCTGACCCTAGGGGTTGTGGCTTCCTTGATATGTGTATGGGTCCTATGCTTTCAGTAGTACGGGCCCATACTACCTTCCACACCTACCCATATTTATATCAAGTATCACCACAACACCCTAGTGATGATCATACATAACAAGCACTCAACCCTCACTCCTAGAGGAACACAGGAAATCACATACGAAAACAAACCCTAGGCTAGCAGGCATCATAAATCAGGCAACTCTATCATGAAATTCCTGAAGATCCCTAGCCTAGTACTAGCATGCTATTCTATCATATCTCAAAAACAATTATCTTTTATGGTATTTTGGGGTTACTTACTGGCTCCGACTGATCGTACCTCCGCGTCCTCTTTTACTCATTTTGAAAACCATTTTAAATTCTCTTTTGAAAACTCTCCTTGATTTGAGACTGGATTTACACGAATGTTCCTCCAATTCACTCAAACCAAGGCTCTGATACCAACTTGTAACACCGTAAAAATTACAACCAATTTAAACTTTTCAAAAACAACCATATTCATTAGTTATTACAAAACGGTTTTCAATTCATTCGTTATCAGAGTATCCCAGAAACAACAACATAAAACTAAGGAGCGGTATGATCATGCCTTCGCCTAGCCAGGATCTCCTGAAGTACCTGAAACAATACACTAAAACTATAAGCCCGGAAGCTTAGCGAGTTACCCCCAAAATACTACATACAACACATACGCCCTTCCAGGCCATAACAACACATACGCCCTTCCAAGCCATAACAACACATACGCCTTTCCAGGCCATAACAACATATACGCCCTTCCAGGCCATAACAGCACATACGCCTTTCTAGGCCATAACTCCATGGGATCTTCCGATCCAAAAGTCTCAGGGGATTTCCATCCCATAACTCTGTTGACCTTCAGATCCATACTCTGTTGACCTTCCGGTCCATATCATCTTGACCTTCCGGTCCTTACCATATGTGGCATACATAGCACATACATAAATATCATATTAAACTTCTAGTCCTAATCATACATGACATACATAGCACATACATATCACATAACCACATATAACATGATGACCTTTCGGTCCATAATGTACTGCTCATATCATAACACATGCAGTGCTCATAACATCTAACAACATATGTCTCATACTCTTCATAACACATAAGACCTTCCGGTCACACATATACCACCCTAACTATCAGGAGTCCGACCTTAATCAGGTCTCTAACATAAACCATCATAACTATCAGGATGCAGACATAGCAAGGCAATAACATAACAGCAATACCCGGATTTCCATCCGATAGAGGGTCGGCCTTGATGCCGTAGACCCTGGCAGTATAGTGAGGATAACTCACCTGCAACTGCTGACTGAAAAATAAGATCACACTGCTCCGACCACTAGCACGAACCCCGCCACTGATCATTACCAAAAACCAACCCAATAAATACCAATAATTACCAAAATACCTCTGGAAGTCAAAATGGTCAACCTTTGGTCAAAGTCAAAGTCCTCAGTCAAAGTCAACCTTCCTGACTAACTGTAAGCTGAAAAGCACGACCCTAAGCCCTCGGGGGCTCCGCTCCACCCTGACCTCCACCCGTAATCCTCAAAGTGGCCGGTGCTAGAGCCTGCACCGGTCCCGCAGCAAGCTGTTGACAGTTGACCCTGAAGTGTCCAACTTGATGGCAGTGATAACAATCCTAAAATCTTGAACCGGGTCTGTCTGCCGACAATCCCTCGCGTAATGCTGCTCTCTTCCGCACTTGTGACATGCACCACCGGACCTACAAACTCCGGTGTGACCCTTCCCACACTTCCCACAAGTGCGGCTGCTCATCTATCCCAATCTAGAATCAACGGTCTTGGACCGTTTCGACACCGGTTGCGACTACACCGGGTCTGCCTCTGCTCTCGCTACTGAAACTCAACTTCCAACTCATGCCGTCGAGCGGCCTCCTGCAATTCCAGCAAGGTCTCGCACCTCTGCATATACACAAACTGCCTGATATCCCTCTTAAGTATACTCAGATATTGGAACATCTGACTCTGCTCCGAAACAAACTCAGGGCGAAACATCGCCCTCTAATCGAACATCCTGGTGATCTTCGTCACCGACTCCGAATCCCGCTCCAGTTCCAAGAACTCCTAAGCCATCCTCTCCCTCTCAACCCGTGGAAGATAACGGGTACTGAACATCTTCCAGAACTAGTCCCATGTAACCGCAGCCCGCTGCGCATCAGAATACAATCTCGTAGTCAACCTCCACCAATCCTTTGTCCCGAGCCTTAAAAGGTTCAGAGTACACCTCACCCTCTTATCCGTAGGGCATGAACATGTGAAGAAACAACCCTCCACATCCAACAACCACCTTATAGAAACAATCGGATCCTGAACTCCATAAAAAGTAGGAGGCTTCGCATCATCGAAGTCCCATTACTGAAAACCTCGACCGGTTCCTCCACCTGCTGCTGCCACAGCCGCTGCAGCTGCCGCGACAGCCGTCTCTACAAGAGCCGCATAACGCTCATCAAAATACTCAACCATGGCGGTCCTGATCGACCCAAACATCTCTGGCATCTCCGCCCTGAACATAGCAGCATTCTCATCCTGCTGGATCTCACGAATCCTGGCATCCAACTCATCTGTACTCATATGACCAAAGACCTCGAGTGGCGTTGATCCACCCTAACTGTCCTTTTTTGATCCCGATCCTGATCCGGATCCACTCCCAGCATGCCTCGCAACCACCATACTGGAAATACACCTCCAGAAAAACAGATGCTTCCGCAATAACCCGGGAACTAACTCCCAACCCGACCCTAGGGGTTGTGGCTTCCTTGATACGTGTATGGGTCCTGTGCTTTCAGTAGTATGGGCCCAAACGACCTTCCACACCTACGCGTATTTATATCAAGTATAAACCACAACATCCTAGTGATGATCATACATAACAAGCACTCAACCCTCACTCCTAGAGGAACACTGGAAATCTCATACGGAAAGAAAGCCTTGGCTAGCAGGCATCATAAATCAGGCAACTCTATCATGAAATTCCTGAAGATCCCTAGCCTAGTACTAGCATGTTGTTCTATCATATCTCAAAAACAATTATCTTGTATGGTATTTTCAGGTTACTTACTGGCTCCGGCTGATCGTACCTCCGCGTCCTCTTTTACTCATTTTGAAAACCGTTCTAAATTCTCTTTTGAAAACTCTCCTTGATTTGAGACTGGATTCACACGAATGTTCCTCCAATTCACTCAAACCAAGGCTCTGATACCAACTTGTAACACCGTAAAAATTACAACCAATTTAAACTTTTCAAAAACAACCAGATTCATTAGTTATTACAAAATGGTTTTCAATTCATTCGTTATCAGAGTATCCCAGAAACATCAACATAAAACTGAGGAGCGGTATGATCACGCCTTCGCCTAGCCAGGATCTCCTGAAGTACCTGAAACAATGCACTAAAACTATAAGCCCGGAAGCTTAGCGAGTTACCCCCAAAATACTACATGCAACACATACGCCCTTCCAGGCCATAACAACACATACGCCCTTCCAAGCCATAACAACACATACGCCTTTCCAGGCCATAACAACACATACGCCCTTCCAGGCCATAACAGCACATACGCCTTTCCAGGCCATAACTCCATGGGATCTTCCGATCCAAAAGTCTCAGGGGATTTCCATCCCATAACTCTGTTGACCTTCCGATCCATACTCTGTTGACCTTCCGGTCCATATCATCTTGACCTTCCGGTCCTTACCATATGTGGCATACATAGCACATACATAAATATCATATTAAACTTCCGGTCCTAATCATACATGACATACATAGCACATACATATCACATAACCACATATAACATGATGACCTTCCGGTCCATAATGTACTGCTCATATCATAACACATGCAGTGCTCATAACATCTAACAACATATGTCTCATACTCTTCATAACACATAAGACCTTCCGGTCGCACATATACCACCCTAACTATCAGGAGTCCGACCTTAATCAGGTCTCTAACATAAACCATCATAACTATCAGGATGCAGACATAGCAAGGCAATAACATAACAGCAATACCCGGATTTCCATCCAATAGAGGGTCGGCCTTGGTGTCGTAGACCCTGTAAGCATAGTGAGGATAACTCACCTGCAACTACTAACTGAAAAATAAGATCACGCTGCTCCGACCACCAGCACGAACCCCGCCACTGATCATTACGAAAAACCAACCCAATAAATACCAATAATTACCAAAATACCTCTGGAAGTCAAACTGGTCAACCTTTGGTCAAAGTCAAAGTCCTCAGTCAAAGTCAACCTTCCTGACTAACTGTACTCGCCGAGTCAACATGCTTACTCATCGAGTCCCCATGCTCTGAAAACTCCCATATCTCGACTCAACTCGACGAGTCCCACAACTCTAAGTCTATTTGCAATTAGCTTGCTGAGTCATCCCTTGACTCACCAATTCACTGCTCAACCAAGAAAGGTTAGGACCTCATGACTGGACTCGCCGAGTCCAAGGCTATCTCCAATCAACTCGCCGAGTTGTTCTTCCAACTCGTCGAGTTGCTGCCTATCTTCATGCAACTCATCGAGCACACCTATGTGGCTCGCCGAGTACCACTAGCTCTTAACCCATACAGAGGCTTTCCAAGCAATCCAGGGTCTCCAATCCATAGATATACTCTTATACAAGTCATCCATCAAGTAAAGTGGCAAACTTTACGTGAATCTATGGAGATCTAAGCACAATAAACTCTAGGGCTAGGGTTTGGGACTAAAAGGCTTCATCAACAACTCTTAAACAGGGACTTTATGCTCTTTTGGATCATCACTACTCTAGATCTGATGTAGCAACCTCAGATCCAACCTCAAACTCAAGATAACACTAGATATACTCCCATAAATCCCACAAAGGATAGATCTATATGGATAACAGCTCAAGCAACGAATCATTACCTCAAGAGAAGAATCCAACAGAAGAATAAGACAAAACCTTGTAAAGCCCCTTGCTCCAAGCCTCTTAATCTTCAAAGATCCCTTCAACAAACACTCCTTCAAGATCCAAATGCTCTCTAATTCTCTCACAAATGAATATTAGGGTTTCTGGTCTTCAAAGGAGAGTAAAGAGGCTGGGGAGAGGGTATTATCTTCTTTATATAGGGCTCAACCCCCGTGATTAGGGTTTTCTCCACACAGCACCAACTCGTTGAGTCCAGCCATCGACTCGCCGAGTTGGCCACTTAACACGCGACCAGTATCACGACCCTACTCGTCGAGTCTACCCATGGACTCGCCGAGTTGACCATTCATATTTTCACTTTGAACCCTGAACTTGCACTCCTGAACTCGGGATGTTACAATTCTCCCCCACTTAAATTAGGCTTCGTCCTCGAAGCCTGCGGCAACACAACTCCAGAAAATACTCTCGCAATGCAGCACCAGGCATTAACCAAACCAGGTTCCTCAAAACACTACCACCGAAACCCAAAACCCAACTCTTCCCTTGCGGTGTCCTGACCACCGCGTCAAGCCAGCCACCGGCCTCATCCTCTGATAACCACACTTATCAACCGAGTACCACTCCATGATACTTCACTCGTTCCAGGTCACAACAATCACTCGACTCTTTCGAGCTAGATATAACCCTGAACCACCGGGATCCTGACCCGGTACCACACTGCTATCATCTTCCTCGTCGTATGTATCTTTTACCGAATTCACTGTGGAGACTTAACCTGTTCCCTTTCCGAGTCCAACTTTATCCCTTTCATACTGACAGGATGACACATCCTTCAAATTTAGAGCAACTCCCATGAGTCCTCCTCTGCAATGACATACACATGCTTAAATGGCTCTAGCATCCTCGGGTTGGGAAAACCCGACACACTGACGACATCTCCAAGCATCCCTGAGGATGAATTACCATTACATGCATACTTTCTTTTTCACACCAAACCGGGAATCCAAGGCCCCATCCTTGCATCCCTTCCGAGCCTCTTTGGCTCTACACCCTCGGAACTCCTTCTGTGACCTCAGCAAACATCCCATCCGGAGGTGTTTCCACACCACCAGCGCAAACACACTGCTCAATAACCATAATTGGAACACCTTAATCATACCTCCATGCTACTGCTTTCACTTCTGTGAACTTACACTCCCTCTCGGAGCTACATACCTTTCCCTGTCCTTATCTGAGATGATAGATATTGGTACTCTGTGGAGTCTCACAATTTCCTTAATATAGATTCTTGTCAATCGTTCCATCTTGTATGATTCCTTTATTGGCAGGAAATGTGCGGATTTTGTCAGCCTGTCGACTATTACCCATATGGTGTCCAATCCATCTATAGTCTTGGGTAATTTGGTTACAAAGTCCATAGTAATCATTTCCCATTTCCACTCGGGTATTATTGGTTGTTGTAATAGTCCCGAGGGCTTATGATATTCTACCTTTACTTTAGCACAAGTGAGGCACTTGCTAACGTCACTGGCAATTTATGCCTTCATGTTAGGCCACCAATACTGTTGTTTGATATCCAAGTATATTTTATCTGATCCTGGATGGATGGATATCGTGTCTTATGGGCTTCATTCATGACTACCTCTCTAAATCCCCTAAGTTTAGGGATCTAAATTTGGTTCATGAAATAATGTGCTCCGTCCTCCTTGACTTCAAAGTTCTTTTCCATTCCATGTAATGCTTCGCTTGTCCTGTTTTTTATCTTCATGGCATCAAACTCGGTTGCTTTGATTTGCGAGGACAGATGGGATTGAATGGTTATTGAAAGAGTCTTCACACGACGATTTGAGTATTCTTTTCGACTCAAGGCATCAACTAGCACATTAGTCTTGCCTGGGTGGTACTTGATCTCGCACTCATAGTCGTTTAGCAACTCAACCCATCTTCGCTGTCTCATGTTTAACTCCTTTTGATTCAAAATGTGTTGGAGACTCTTGTGGTCGGTGAAAATGGTGCACTTTGTACCATAAAGGTAGTGCCTCCAAATCTTCAAGGAGAAGACCACAGCTCCCAATTCGAGATCATGAGTGGTATAATTCACCTCATGTGTCTTTAATTGTATGGCTACATATGCAATTACCTTCCCCCACTCCATGAGTACAACCTAACCCTTGATTTGAAGGGTTGCAGTAAACCACGAAGTCCTCCGTTCCCTCTGGTAATGATGGTACTGGTGCACTACAGAGAGCTCGCTTCAGAGTTCAGAAGACAACTTCTTGCTTCTCTATCCATTCAAAGGATACGCCCTTCTGTGTAAGCATGGTAAGCGGTTTGGCTATTTTGGAGAAGTTCTGAATGAATCTCCAGTAACAGCCTGTGAGACCTATAAACTGAGGTATTTCAGTGGGTGTCGTTGGGACTGCCCATCCTTCAATGGCTTTGACCTTATAAGGGTCCACATGTATCCCTTCTTGACTGACAATGTGACCTAAAAAGTTCATGCTATGGAGCCAGAACTCACACTTAGAGAGATTTGCGTATAACTTTTCGGTTCGTAGGGTTTCCAAGATTAGCCGGAGATTTCGGCTATGCTCCTCTTTGCTTTAAGAATGGACTATGATATCGTCGATGAAAACGATGAAAAATTTGTCGAGGAATGGTCGGCAATTCGATTCATCAGGTCCATGAATGCGGCAGGGGCATTCTTTAGACCGAAGGGCATTACAACAAATTCATAATGTCCATAGCGAGTTCGGAAAGCAGTTTTGGGGATATCCTCTTCCCCGACTTTGAGTTGGTGGTATCCGGATCGCAGATGTATCTTAGAGAAATAACTCGCTCCTTGAAGCTGGTAGAATAGATCGTCGATTCGTGGGAGTGGATAGCGATTTTTGATAGTGAGATTATTCAATTCTATGTAGTCAATACACATCCTAAAGGATTCGTACTTTTTCTTAACAAAGAGGACCGGAGCTCCCCAAGGTGAGAAGCTGGGTCGGATGAATCCTTTGTTCAAGAGTTCGCTGAGTTGGCTGGACAGTTCTTGCATCTCTGCAGGAGCCAACCTATAGGGTGATTTGGCAATGGGTGTAGCTCCCGACACAAGGTCAATTCGGAACTTGACTTGTCTTTCTGGGGGTATCCACAGGAGATCTTCAGGAAAAACATTCGGGAAACCGCAAGCCACTGGGATGTCTCGAATATTGACCTCTTCCTTGGAATTATCCACTATGTGAGCCAGAAACACCAAGTCCTTCTTTTTTAGATACTTATGTGCCTTAATACACAAGATAAGACGAAGGTTCATACTGGGCTTGTCTCCGTATATAATTAAGGTTTTGTGATTAGGGAGGTGAAGGTGGCCGACCTTATCGTGACACATAGTTTCAGCATGGTGGGGGCTCAACCAGTCCATGCCGATGATCACATCCAAACTCCTAATAGTTATAGGCATCAAGTTTATTTGAAAGTCTTGATGATTTAAGGTCAGGGTACATCCTACGTAGATTTCCCTAATTGATTCTGTTTTCCCATTAGCCATTTCCACCGTAAAGGTTTCATTAAGCTTCTGGGGTTGTTGTTTTAGCAAGTGTTGGAATTTATTACTCACAAAGCTTCGCTCTGCTCCAATATCAAATAGGATGCATGCATATGTGTGGTTTAGGTGAAACGTACCAGTGACAACAGCGGGATCCTGAACCGCTTATCCTTGACCCATGGTCAGCACTCTCCCTACTCCTCCATTCCCAGGGTTGTTGACATTGTGGCAGTTTCGATGGAAATCGCCAGTCTTTCCACATCCATAACAAGTGTGGTGTGCCCCGGCGTTGTTGCCGCTGTTGTTGTTGTTGTTGTTGTCGTTGTTGTTGTTGTTGTAGTTGCGGTTGTTGTTGTTGTTGTTGTTGTTTCCCTGCTGTTGGCTCTGGGGAGGATAGGTCCTGCAATATTTATTCCTTGTGACCATTTCGATTGCAACTTGTACAATGCATCTCCCAACATTCACCATTGTGATGAAAATTGCAATTGTTACACTTTGGGAGATTTCCAGAGTACTGCTTAGGAGCACTTAGAGTGGATGAAACTAGAGCATGTGGTGTGGAGGGAACTTGGGTGGTTACTGCATGAATTATCGTTGTTTGTTGTTTCTTTGACGACTCTGAGCCCTATCGTCCCTTTCTCTTGTTATTCTTTCCTTTCTAGTTGTCACTTTTCTTTTTGCCTTCAGTTTCCCCTGACTTCTCGCCCTTCTTGTTGTTGTGGTCGTACAACTTCTTGGCCAACCTCTTGCACCGTCAAAGATTTCAGGATTTGCAGCTATCAAATTTGCTTGAATTGGGGAGGTTAACCCTTAGATGAATCGTTCGATTTTCTTTCCTTCCGAAGTAATCATGCCAGGGCACAATAGAGACAGTTCGGTAAACCTTTTTATGTAAGGATCGATGTCGGAGTTTCGGACGGTGAGATTCCATAACTCTTACTCCATTTTCTAAATTTCGCCATGCGGGCAGTACTCAGCCATCAATATTTCTTTCAATTTTGCCCACGGCATGGAATTGACTACGGGAAGAGTCATGGCCTCCACATGTCCATTCCACCAGGTGAGAGCTTGATCAACAAATGTGCATGCTGCAAACTTCACTTTCACCTCTTCGGGGCATTCACATATCTCGAACACCGATTCCACCTTTTCAATCCATCTCTTTAGGGTTATCATTCCCCCTTTGCCATTAAAGGTTCGTGTCTTTGTAGGCCCTTGGTTCATTCTGTTGTTTGGCTTCCAACCCCTTGCCCGTTGCCTCCACCATTGTTCCCATTGTGGATATGCGCCATTGCCACCGTGACTGCAGCAGATACAACTGCTTGAAATGCAACTAAGTTGATTTCTCGTGATATCGGCTTAGGGTTTCCACGGGCAGGTCGTTGAGGCAACCTTCTGTCATGGAACGGGAAGATGTTGAGTGCATAAAATTTTTGTGAGTTCGTGGTCCTATAAACTAAGTGTATGGCATGTACTTAAGTAGTTTCACATATTCAGATACAACACAGAAATATAGTGCATAGCAGATAACGTCACAAATAAACACATCATATTTTCCACTAATAATATATGTACTTTGATACATGAAAATTTGCTCAAAAGAGCATACATAAAGAGTACAAAGTTCAGCAGCATAACGACCCTATGAGTAGTGTAATCACTTAAACATAGAGTCGATGGTACATGATGTAGTGCACAAAAGAAACATAACACTAGTAAGGTAAAGCTAGTCCTAAACACAGTAGGAGGCGCTCAACGGTGGTAGCGAGATCATATTCCGAAATGTTAAGCCAACAACTGGGCCATCTCAATCATTTCTCCAATAACTTCATCGCTTTCCAACTCAGCCTGCACCGCTCGTGCTTCCATGGCAAATAGTTGTTGTCGTAGCGCGGCAGCCTCAGCCTCAGCCCCTTAATACAACTGTGAACAGTCCTAGCTTAACCGAGATGTCAGGATCATCTTATTGGATTTGGTATTATGTTCATTTTCCTAAGTTGCACAAGTAAGTATATTTTTTTTTTGTTTAGAGTTATTTAGTCCCTCCTTGGGTTTATACTTGCATATCAATGTGTGGTTATATATGCCAGGTCACTATAAACAAAGCTCTGACACCAACCTATCACACCCCCGAACCAGACGGCGGAAACATCTGAGGGCTTGCGTGATTTAAATTGAAATATCGTCATAAAGAATATACACGAAACATAACATAAACATCACCATGCATTAATACATTACAACTTACATTGTTCACATTAAGTACATTGTCTAAACATTACATATCCATAGCATAAATTGTTTGAGAGTTTTCAAAACATAACATCCTAACACACTTGGTATTGTTCTTCAACTTATTTGTTACCTAAGAATACAATTTATTTTGAAAACGTCAATATATAGAATATTGGTGAGTTCATAAGCAGGTTTGATATGAAAATGTTTTGTGTAATTTATAAAACCAAGAAAATCCGATATTTTTTGAAACGACAATTGTTTATACAAAAAGTGTGAAGATCCATAGGTATGTGCATGACTGATTTCAAAACGTGTATGAATGAGAAGTTTTGCATTATAGTTATTGAAAATACAAGTGAATAATGTTGATTTGCCCGGAAAACCCGATGCTTTCCGAAAAAATAGTATGATCGTTTTGTATTATTGTATCGTCACATCGAATGAGTATGATTTCCCTAATTACTTAGATGGTACTGGATTTCTATGTGAGTCGTTATAACCATGCATGATAATGATTATTTCGTCTGTCTTGGCATTCTGGTGAACACCGAAATTAATCTGAAGATTTTGTCACCCTAGAATGGCCGAGTCTAACTCTAGTGAACAATTTAGGTGTGGGGGAGTCGCCCCCGTATAGATCTATACACAAACTCTCGCTCTCCCTCCAGGAGACTTTGATTATAACTACAGACTACGATCGACACTTATTGGTGTCGCCCATTATTACTGACTTAATCTAAATGAATTTGATTAACCTTGATTAACGACTTGATTTTTGTTTACTTGAATAGAAGGTAAGCCTAACATATGAGGAGAAGAGGACCACGAGGTTCTGCTAATTACGTATCTTATTTATAGTTGTCGAGTATACGAAGGACGCGTTGGCCTATTAGGCATATGATTTATTTGGACCTTACTAGCAATGCTAATGGGCCACTAAGGCCCAATAGCATGTAAAAGCCATTGAGGGTCCCTTAAGCATGTAATTGGGCCACAGGAGGCCCAATAAACATGTATTATTTATGTTAGGCCCAAAAGTCATGTTAATGGGTCAAGAAGGCCCAATAAGCATGATTAGAATCTTTCAAGCCCAACAATTTGAATGTTTACTTGTTTTGCATAGTATAAATGTCGGGAATTTTGTTTGAACAATTGTTGAATCGTAAAAGCATAAAGTTTGTCGATTGTTTTATAATGATATTTAGATTTATGAAAATATATGTGTATTTTTCATTCTAGATTCATAAGTTATAATGTGGTATTTTTGACCAAAATATCTTAATAATAAAATAATTGACTCAAAAATATTGGTTTGACCTATTCAGCCCTTCTTTAACAAAAATGACAATTTTAGTCCCTTTTTATAGAAAAAATGACATTTTAGGTCCTTAAACTATTTTTCTTGACATTTTGGCCCAAAGACTTATTTAAATACTGTTTTCAACCCAATGTTTACTTTTTGGCAGTTTCAGCCCCTTTATTAAAAAAAAATTCATTTATAATACACACTTTTCGCAACTTTTACAAATTTGACCCAAAATCCAAAAACTTTACAGTTTTAATCCTTTTTTTTGGCAAAAAGTATCATTTTAACACCTAAAATAGATTTATTTACTTTTCTACCTAGTTTTTTTGAGAAATTTACCATTTCGGCCCCTTAAAAACCATATTTTTCGCAAATTTGGGCCTATGGGCCGAAAAGCCTAAAATTTTAGCCCAATTGGCTACAATTTACATTTTTAGTCCTTTGGAAAGCAAAATGTTCATAGAAACTTCTATTTTAAATGTTTTGACCTTTTGATCCTTGTAGAAACCGTGAATGACATCTTTTTCCCCAACTTTTGTTTATTTTTCAAAAATGGTCCAATAACAAATTCTATGTTGTTATGTCCTTATTATAAAGCTTGTATGGTAGTTTATCTTGACATGTTAAGTGAAATATAACCTAGATCACATATTTTTCCTTCTTGAACTATATATCTCAAATATATTACATTCTTGGCACATATTTACCATACAAACACAAGAAATCACACATAACATACAAATACACATAGATCAACACATTTTACTTGTATTCTCCCCTATAAAAAAATGTGAAAACCGAAAATAGAGGGGTATGAACTCACCTTTGCTTGTTGTTTTCGGTTTTGAAGAAAGAATGGAAGAGTTTGATGTTATTTTCGGCCCTAGAAAGCTTCTTGAGAAGACTTTGGCTTAGATAGGTGCTAAGAAGCATGATCATGAACTTTCATGAGTTAGAAGGAGATTTATAAAAGAATTGAGAAACTAAACCATGGATCAAAGTACAAATTACCAAGGATGATGATTTCTTATGGAAGAACCTCCTTGAAATGCCCTAGATCTCGAAATTTTGATGGAGTAATGAAAGTGTTCTTGAGAGAATTTGGAAAAAGTTGGAAATGAATTGTGTGTGTGTGTGTCTACCTTCGGCCGGGAGTAGGAGAGAATAGGGGAGAGATAAATAGATGAAGTGATGATGCATAGGGAGGAGAGGATGTGTATGGATACCCAAAATGTAATGCTTAGGTGTCTAACCCTCAATAATTCACCTCTCTCCCTTATTTTATTAATATCATGGGTATGGGCGGAGAATTGGGTTAGGGGAAAGGAGTTGAGTAGTTTGGGCCATTAGTTGCCCTAGTTCGAAATCATAGGCCCAAATTATTATTTTTCAGCCCATTAGGCTTTTAAGATATCTTACCGCCCAATAATTTTTAAAAGAGTGAGTTTTACGGCCCAGTAAAGCTTATTAGTTTAGTTAAGGCCCATTAAGGTAATTTATTTCATTTTAGGCCCATTATGGCCCAAAATGTTAAATTTTATGAAAGTGGGTCCAATTAGAGCCCATTTAAGGGTTCTAGGCCCAAAATAGTCAAATTGGAAGCTTATTGGTCCATTAGGCCCAATAAGGAAATCCTAGTCCATAATGGACTTAAACCTGGATTTCTATGGTTTCCAACCTTTTGTTGACTATTTGAATGTTTGTACGGAGTGTTTGATGGAAATTTTGTTGCCATTGAATAAACATCATACATGCTTTCAGGTTTTAATCACAATGTTATCCTTGTTAAGTGTTTACAAAGTATCAGAATTCCTAGTTGTGACACTTTATATGTACGGAACCCTTGTGACATATACTATAAATTGGTTAATATTATTTATTCTAAGTAATCTTCTATTAAAATGTCATTTTTTATGCTTATTGTCTCCAAATTGACTAGTTGGAATCTGCGGGCGTTACAGTTGTCTCCCCCTTAGGATGATTACGTCCCGAAATCGTCAACAAAACAAGGCTTGTATAATGACTCCATACGTTTTCTCTTCATCCTAGGTAATAATCATAACTCTTATGTCATTTCAAACGAGTACTTAAATCTTGGACTTCTTGACTATTGGCGGTGCTCAATCTTGCATCCACTCTTCATATGATGTTGGACTTCCAATTGTAACCTTCGAGTTACAATCTTGATCCTTATTGGAAAATCCTGATCCTTTGTAAACATATTTTACTTCAACTATCGTAATAGACCGATGGGTCATGTTCTAATGACCTATCATCTTATGATGTAATGCTTAGACTCGGGTCTCATAGAGTCAAATTCCAGAAAGAAATATACCTTCCTTCATTTTCTAATGTGAGATAATCATATTCTAGCATGAAACACTTCAAGCTACAAGCTTATTACTTTTAACAACGAGCGCATAACTTCTATTGATTGCTTCAATTATCTTTCACTTCAATCTTCTGGCTTAGGTCGGATGCTACATCGAACTTGGTTCTCTAAACCATGTAACATACTCATCTTAGTCGGACTCAATTTGATATGACCAGTTGGTCGGAATAAAAATCTTCTTCTTAGTCATTACCAAAACGATGGTAACGACATACTTCAATAAAATGGAATCAATTACTAGCTTCTTGGTAACCTTGTGACTTTCCCTGATCCAAGCGTGAGTTCTGTGCTTTTGGTAGTATAGGCCTCTACTACCTTTCACACCTACACATACTCGTCCAAGTATTGTCTCGCAGTTCTCCAAGTAATTATCAAAAAAACAATTTTAACACATTCAAATGTATCCAAACAATCATAGAAATTTCCCTAGACTCTACTAGTACTTCTTCCATGCGTATCTTCAATCATCAATTCTACTTCAACTTGGTTGGTGATGGAAATGTCAGACGATGGGATAACTTCATGGATTAAACAAAAAATCTTTCTTTCTACTAATCAAAGTCTACTTTTCCTATACTAGACGTGTTATTTATTAGACGCAATTAAAAGGCAATATATCACTCTTACGATATCTTCTAATAGGTACTATTCAGTATTGTAAGCCTTCTCATTTCCTCCATTTACTCAATTCACTACGATTCTTCACCATGATGTTCTGCACACCCGAGCAGTCGTTTGGTGTATCGAGACGAGAATAAAGACAGAGGAAGGTTTAGACGCGTATTCCTCCTTATTACCTCGAAAAATTATATGTCAGTTCTAATATCATAATTAAACATTTACATATATGAACACATAAAATTTCCAGATCCGGTCAACAACAAACCATAGATCTGACCAAACGATAGCATAAAGCATCACAAATTATTAAGCACATAAAAGCAAGTTAGGCATCTTCCCTAAGTAAGCTACTACTTGTGTCTATTCAGGTGTACTACCTAAAATATATTAGACACACTCCTCATGATCATCGCTTAGCATTCTAAGTTTAAGTCTAGAAATAAATCCTTATTCCTAGTTCATTAAAACTAATGCTCTGATACCAACCGTGACATCCCCATTTTCACTAACAGAAAAGACTAATTTTGTTTATGCTTTATAAAAATCAGAGTACCTCTTTTAATAAAAATGTTGCGGAATTTGTTCCTAGTAAAACATGATAAATACGTTATCAAGGCACTTCCGATGAAAAGTATTTTTATTCATTTTAAAACATCTGGGATGTCATCGTCAATACAGAAACATAAGCATAAACAAAACTTACATTCATTATCACTAGTGATTTATATCTCCTTAATCTCTCAGTGTAATGTGACTTCATATCAACACCTGTGAGATAAATAAACTGAGTGGGTCAGGTTGGGAAACCTGGTGAGTACATAGGGGTTTCAACCCACAATAATATAATTATTATGCTTAATCTTCAAACAATTAATCAACCCAATTACCCATCCCCATTATCTTCTTTACTATTAAGTATCTACCCTAAAAATCAGCTATTCCTCGTTCATTTATTCCTAAGGATTATCCTAAGGAATTGGCACAAAGTCCATCGTTACCGGGTTTAGGCACTAAGTCTGCATAGTCGCTAGGGTTTATACAACAGGTACTAAGTCTGTATAGTCTCCAGGGTTCAGGTACTAAGTCTGCATAGTCACCAAGGTTTAGGCATCAAGTTGACATGATCGCCAAGGTTTAGGCACTAAGTCTGCATAGTGGTCAAGGTTTAGAGTACACCGGGTGAGCACATCATTCAAGACACCTATAGGTTGCGAGCTTGCTAGTGTTCCACCGGACTGTCTAGAATAGTCTGTGGTTATCATCCATACTCTGCTAGATGACGACTGCATCATTTGGGTAAAAGGCTTCTCTCATTGTTCATCTCTCACCCTTATCTCATGGTCTATATCACCTCTCATCTCATCATCCGACTCATATTTCATCTACCCATGTTTTAACCAAGATATTTTGTAGATATAAAATACATATACAGTTTAATTCATTTGAAGCATGTATAAAATCGTTCATCCAGCATAGACAACAAGTATTCAGATAATATGCACACATAGCACGTAATTTATATAAAATACTTCGTATCTATGCATAACGACGTAAATTTTCAAAACAGTTTTTCATTTTTCAACAACCAAATTTATATTTAAACATTCTCAAAACATATGTTCCACAATCGTTATCGAAATAATACATATCGCGAGATCACAAATAAAATCCCCTCACTGTTTGTACGGATCACGCCGGCGCCTTACCACGGTCCTCGTTAGTACCTGAAACACATAACACAACAACTGTAAGCATAAATGCTTAGTGAGTTCCCCAAAGTACCACCTACACACATATGCCTTTCCAGGCCATACTCCACATGACCTTCTGGTCCATGTGTCTCAGGGGACTTCCGTCCCAACCCGATAAACCTTCCGGTCCTACCCGTGTCGACCTTCCGGTCCATAATTTCCCTGACCTTCCAGTCCACATCATAATGCCTTCCGGCCCATATCAAGCATAGCATCCATATCACATACATAGTGCATACAAAACATACAACTCATAGCATACGATACATATATCTCATAGCATACCAGACCTTCCGGTCACACATAGGTACCCTTCCAGGTACAGTATAGTAAGAAGACTCACCTCAGATGTCTCTGTAAATCTCTGACTCGGTAGAAATACGATCTAGCCTCCGCCTAATCACATAAAGTAAATACTCTCATAAATATATCTCGTGGCACTAGACTCAACCCTCTCTTGGCACCCTCAGAAGGGCAAAAGACCATTTTACCCTTCTTTTGACTCAAAGGCCACATTGCTGACCAAATCCTAAAAGTCAACAAAGGTCAACGGTCAAACTTTGACCTGATTCGTCGAGTGCGCTTGGCCGACTTGGCGAGTCTACACGTGTCCACTAACTCTATAGTCTCGCTTGGCACGTCGAGTTCCTCCCCCTGCTCGACGAGTCACACCTGGCATAAATCGCGGGGCCACCCCGACTCAACTCGCCGAGTCTTAAGATCAACTCAGCGAGTTCCGCTTCGAACTCCAGTCCTCTAATCCCCACTGACTCACTGAGTTATTCCCCCAACTCGGCAGGTCCACTCATTGAGTGATTCACGGGAAACCCTAACCCTACTCGCCGAGTCTGCCCTTGCACTCGGCGAGTTCATTCCATGCACAAACTCAAATGGCCTCCTAAGGTTAGATTTGTTCCTCTAATCCATAGATCTGGCCTTTCCAAGCACTATAATCATGTAAAGTCTCAATCTTGATGAACAAGCAACATCCATATGACCATATATGATGATTTAGCCCCAAATACCTTAACCTAAGGTCATGGCCTCCATTGTTCTTCATAAAGTTTGATGAATAAGCCTCTCTGGACCTCTATGGGTCCAGATCTAAAGTTTCATCATCAAAAAGGGACTATTTGGACCTCAAATCAACTTAGACAAGGGCATAAGAAACCCTAAAACCATATATCCATCCCAACAATAGAAGGAGAGTCGAAGTAATACCCCAAATGAAATGATCTTAGCCTCAAATCCTCATAATAGCAACCTCCTCTGCTTTCCCTTGGCTAGAACCTCCTTCTTCTTGCTAAACAACACCACAAAGGTCAAGAATGGCTCCTGTTCTTTTTCAAAGGTCTAGAACCTCCTGTTCTTCTTACTTTAAGACAATTTCCTTCGAGAAAACCTAGTACCATTACCACTAGAGTTTAGTCTAAAGTTTTATCGAGGCTAATTAATAGTCTGAATATTACTACTATTATATAAGAGTTGAACAATACTCTTCACCCAGTATGTACAGACAAGGGCCAGACAGGAGACACCGAAGGGCAAGATCATTTTGGCATATAGCTCTTCTGAATCCAGTAACCCAAGCGGCCCTCCAAACCAGATTCTGCATACCGCAAGTGGTTAAAAAGATATTACACCAACACTTATATAACCCATAATAATAGCTCAAATAATTACCATAAGATCCTAATAACGTTACTATAATTAATCAAAAGCTATATTAAAAATAGCATAGGCGTAGCTCACTTACAGCGGGTTTTCTCGAAAACCAGGCTTCGCTTGGAGCAATGTTTCCGAACCAAAAGACCCTTTTTCTTGGGACTCCGGGAGCCTCATGTATTCCTTCGGGTGCTAGGGGTTTACCTAGGCTTAGGGGGGTTAGGGGGATTAGAGAGAGAAAGTAGAGAGAGAAAGAGAGGGTGAAAGGTGTGAGAAATATGAAGGATTCACCATTTATTTATAGGAGTTTTATCGTAGAGTAGTCTCTAAGCTTTGTCCGTATCTTCCACGTACGAGCTCCGTTTTATACGTTCTTTATATCCACGTGTTGGTATTTACAAGTACTACAACTTTCATTTAAACCCCATCGACTAATTCTCATTGTAGCTCAGATTTACAAACTTGTATCAAATTCACCGCGCTTGAAGAGTAGAGAGTAATTTTCGTCTATATCTTTCTCATACGAGCTCTATTCTCGACGTTATTTATATCCACATGTTGATATTTATGAGTACCACAACTTTCTTTCAGACCTCGTTAGCCAATTTTTATTCTATCTCAGATCTACAAATTTGCATCGAATTCGACGCGCTTAAAGAGTAGAGACTAAGCTTCGTCCATATCTTTCGCATACGAGCTCCGTTTTCGACTGTCTTTTTATTATTTAACTCCTATTAACGGTGTCTTCATTTCTCGTTTCGATTATTTTGGCTAAAAATCGACCGATCTAAAATTCATATTTCTAGGCTATTTACTGTTATGTTAAATCTTGGAAGAATCATAACTTCCTCATACGAAGTCAGATTTGGACGTTCTTTTTATGCACACTTTCAGTTTAACATATAGTATGAATTTCGTTTAAATCACTAAGGATAGAAATTATTTTATCGTAAATTCACTTTTTATGATTCCTGGTGTCATGCCGGGTTTGTCGTAAAACTTCGACGGGTCATAACTTCTTCGTTATAACTCGGATTTTGGCGTTCTTTATATATACGGAACCCTTGTGACATATACTATAACTTGGTTAAGATTATTTATTCTAAATAATCTTCTAGTAAAAAGTCATTTTTGATGCTTATTGTCTCTAAATTGACTAGCCCGAATCTGCGGACGTTACACACTGCCTGTAATACAAGAAACAAAGTGGGTCAAGGTTTGGATCCTGGTTAGCATATATGGTTTTCAACCCACAATTATTAAGTTTATTAAGTTCATCACATCAATCAACCCGATTACCCATTCCCGTTATGCTCACTTTCTGTCGTTAAAGCATCTAATTCAAGTGACCAAGTCTAAGGATTTTCATTGGGATGGACACTACTACTAAGGGGATTCCTCAGCGATATATGTCCGTAAGGAAACCATGAGGGGGAGGAGTACACCGGTGAACACATTGTTCACAAACACCTATAGGCTGTGAGCCTGTCGTCGTTCCACTAGACTATCTAGAATAGTCCGTGGTCGTAGTCTATATTTCGCTAGATGACTGGATCGTCGTAAACATTGATGCCTCTCATTATTTTATTTCATCACACATCAACTATTTCATATATCCATATTTTATCCAACATATTCATATATATAAAATACATACACAGTTTAAATCATTTAAAACATGTATAAATTTTTATCCAACATTGATATCAGAAATACAAATAACATGCACACAGAGAAAGTAATTTATATTAAATAATTCATATCTATGTGTTAGATGAAAGTAATTATGCACTCACTTGTTAAAGTGGTGATTCCGACTTGGACAGTGCTTCGCTACTTAGCTATATAATTTCCTTTGACGAAACCTAGTATTATTACCACTAGATTTTAAGTCTAATATTTATTGCGACTAACTACTGGGGCGATTATGCTGATTCCGGACTGAGCATATGAGAATGCGGGGCATCCTCCTTCTTACGCGGGGAGTTCTTGAGCAGCTTACAATTGACACTACAGACTTCTAAAATCCATAACTTTCGCATACGAGCTCTGTTATTAACGTTCTTTATATCTACGCGTAGGTGGAGACGTACTCTACAACTTTCTTTTAGACTCCATTGGCTAATTTTGAAAGTATTTTTAAGGTTATATTTTTAACTGGCCTGGATAGGTAAAGTCCGCTAAAATTTCATAACTTCGTCATCCGAGGTCTGTTTTAATCTGTCTTTTTATCGTTCAACCCCTATTAACGAGATCTTCGATTCTCGTTTAGGTTGTGTCGGCTAAAAATGTATCGATCTAATATTCATAATCTGGGCTGCATACTACTATGCCAAATCTTAGAAAAATCATAACTTCCTCATACAAAGATAGATTTGGACATTCTTTTTATGAACGCTCTTGGTTTAACGTACACTGCGACTTTTGTTTAGATTTCTAAGGCTAAAAAGCACTTTATTGTAAACTCACTTTTTATGTCACACAACGTTATGCTGGTTTTGTCGTGAAATTTCGACGGCTCATAACTTCTTTGTATAATTCGAATTTCGGCATTCTTTATATTTCTGGAATCCTTATCACGACCACTACAACTTTCTTCATAGATATCGGGTTTATCTATTATTTTATTTTTGACACTTTATTTTATATTTTTAACTTACTATATTTTATAAATAAGTATATTGCACATAAAATCACATAATTCACACAATATTCAAGTAATTCCTCTTTATTACTTCAAAATAGGTTACAATTGTTAACACTAACTATTACATCATCATACTAATGCTTAGCCTAGAAACACAAGCGTTACAGTTATCTCCTCCTTAGGATGATTCTGTCCTAGAATCATGTTTCAGCAAACAGATGTGAATAGTGACTCATCATGTCACTCTTTATTTCGCAGGTGAGGTTTGACCTATTCGTATGTTTCCATCCCACAAGCACTAAGTCGACCATCTTGCGTCGCAACTTCTTTGTCTTACGGTCAATAATTGCCTCCGGCTCTTCGATTAGCCTCTTATTTTCATCCATCCTTAATTCCAAAATTGGAATTATATCAGGAACTTCTCCCGTAAACTTCCTCAAGTAACACACATGGAAAGGTTTTTGAATACCATCTAGATCTTCGGGTAGTTCTAGCTTGTAAGCTTGGTTCCCAATCCACTGAAGAACCTTGAATAGCCCAATAAACCTTAGAATCAATTTTCATCTCTTTCCAAATCTTATAAGTTCCTTTCATGGTGAGACTTTCAGCAAAACTGAATCTCCAACTTTGAATTTCATCGGTTGTCTCTTCTTGTCAAGATAGCTGTTTTGATGATCTTGGGCGGCTAACATCCTTTCTCTAATCACTTTCAACTTTTCAGCAGTCTGATGGACTATCTCGGGGCCCATAAAATGCTTTTCTCCAGCCTCAAGCCAACAAAATGGCAGGCAACACTTCTGTCCGTACAAGGGTTGATAAGGTGCCATTTTGATGCTCGAATGGTAACTATTATTGTAGGAAAACTCTACCATGGGTAAGTGTTCGACCAAGTTACCTTGGAATTCTAGGGTATAAGCTCGTAACATATCTTCCAGTGTTGGAATCATTATTTTGCTTTGACCAATGGTCTGTGGATGGTAGGTTGTACTTAAACACAACTTCGTACCCATTTCCTCTTGTAAACTCCTTCAAAACCTTGATGTGAAATGACTATCACAATTTGATACAACTGTTAAAGGAACACCATAAAGTCTTAGTACTACTTTACGTAAGCATTTGCAAGCTTATCCATAGACCATTTCTCATTGGCCAATATGAAGTGTGCACTCTTAGTGAACCGATCCACGACCACCCAAATCATGTTGTGACCGTTCTTCGTCCTGGGCAGTTTAGTCACAAAATCCATGGTGATGTCTTCCCATTATCCACTAGTATAGGTAAAGGTTCTAAACTCCCACACGGTTTCTGATGTTGTGCTTTAACCCTCGCACATGTTACACAATCTGCCACATACTTTGCAACATCGAGCTTCATCATCGGCCACCAGTAGTAAGGTTTCATATCCCTATACATCTTAGTGCTGTGGGGATGAATTGAGTACATGGTCTTGTCAGCTTCTTTCATCAGAAGATTTCTGATTTCACCATGTAACATCCGAATTCCCAGGTATATTATTTTATTCCTTTATTTTTGGAGCTTGGGAGGGGACTCGGCGAGTTGGTGCTTAGACTCGTCGAGTATGGTCGCGGATTCTTATCCGGGTTCACAGCTGGACTCGACGAGTTCATGAGTGGACTCGGCGAGCCCATGCTGTTTAATGAAAGCCTAATTTCCTGGGTTTGGAACCTATTTAAAGGCCCTTAGGGCCGTCATTTGCGGCTACCAAACCCCAGAGAGAAACCCTAAGAGATCTAGAGCGTTTGTGAGGAAGGAGAGGCCATTTTTGATCATTTTGTTAGTGTGATTGCAAGAAGGAGGTGACCAAGGCAAGAGGAGGATGAAGGAGGTGCGATTCTGGTGATCTCAGATTTCAGAGACTTCATCTTGAGGTATTTTTTCGGACCTTCTTCGTCATCGAACTCCATGAGAGGGCGATGTTCTGCCCATAGCACGTGTCCTCCGAGCAGGGACATATGAGCCAATATCTGAGCATTTTGAGGAGGGATATACAGGAGTTCGTGGTGAACTCAATGTACCGGACATTTTCTGAGCTTCAGGCAAATGCCCGGAAGAGGGAGATAGAGCTGGAGACTCAGGCTAGGGAGGAGGTTGAGTCTCAGGGGAGGGATCGGCGACCGACGCAGTCTCAGCCGGCAGCCAAGCGGGTCAAGGCCGCTGATTCGAGATTTGGGAGTCAGAAGGTCCGCACTTGTGGCAAGTGCGGCAAGAGCCATAATGGGGTGTGCAGAGCAGGGTCTTGCTACAAATGTGGCAAGGAGGGGCATATGGAAAATGATTGCCCCAAGGGGTTTGCAGTATGCTTTCACTGCAACCAGACCGAACACCGCAAGGCAGAGTGTCCACAGTTGCCAGGGACAGCCCAGGGAGCACCTCATGGATCCGCCCCTGCTGCTATCAGAGCTACTGAGAGCCGGCCAGTGAAGGCCGAGGTGCCGAAGGCACGAGGGAGAGCCTTTAAGTTGATTGCAGAGGAGGTCCGCGCGGCGCCCGACGTCGTGGCTAGTATGTATCCTTTCTTGTATTTATTTTGATGTGTGGGATATTGTGTTTATTTTTTGTTATGCATAGATACTTTTCTTGTGAATTTTGTACCTGCCTTGGTGTTATTTGACTTGGGTGCGAGTCGGTCTTTTGTATCTTTGGCTTTTAGTCAGCACATCAGTATTAGCCGAGAGGCATTGAGTCGACCTCTGAGAGTTTCCATAGCTAACGAGAGGACGATGTATGCCGCCAAGGTGATTCGAGGATGTGTACTTGAGATTTTCGGCGTTGAGTTCCCGATTGATTTAGTTCCTATTGCAATGGGAGATGTCTGTGTCATTGTGGGTATGGACTGGTTAAGCAAAGTCGGAGCGGTCATCGACTGCGAGAGACAGCTGGTGACTTTATGAGACCCCAGTGGGGGAGTTCTTAAGGTGTACGACGAGGGTACACATGCTGGGTCAGCATTTTGTTCGGCCGTCAGAGCGAGGCAAAGTCTACAGCAGAGCTGTAGGGGATTTGTAGCATATGTGATGGATGCGAGGGTTGATTCAGAGAGACCGAGCTTAGTTGATGAGGTCCCGATAGTGTGTGAGTTTCCGGATGTATTTCTTGAAGAGTTCCCGGGTATGCCTCCGGAGAGGCAGGTAGAGTTCAGTATCGATTTGGTTCCGGGGGCTGCACCTATCGCAAAGGCGCCTTATCGCCTTGCGCCTCCAGAGATGCAGGAAGGGGTTTATTCGGCCGAGCAGTTCGCCATGGGGAGCGCCTATCCTTTTTTTCAAGAAGAAGTATGGTTCACACTGGATGTGCATTGATTACCAGGAGTTGAACAAGCTAACGGTCAAGAACCGTTACCCATTGCAGAGGATCGACGATCTGTTCGATCAGTTGAAGGGAGCATCCTGGTTCTCCAAGGTCAATTTGAGGTATGGATATCATCAGGTGAGGGTGCGAGATGAAGACATCCAGAAAACACAATTCATTACTCGTTATGGGCATTACGAGCTCGTGGTGATGCCTTTCGGACTCACCAATGCACCGGCGGTGTTCATGGATCTCATGAACAGAGTGTGCAGGCCGATGTTGGATCGCTCGGTGATCGTGTTCATCGATGGCATATTGGTGTATTCGAGAACCAGAGAGCAGCATGAGGAGCATTTGAGGGAGATCCTCGAAGTCCTGAGATCGGAGAGGCTTTATGCCAAATTCTCCAAGTGTGATTTTTTGTTGTGATGGGTCCAGTTCCTAGGGCACCTCATTAACCAGAAAGGGATATTGGTCGACCCGGCCAAGATTGAGGCAGTGATGAGTTGGGAGGTGTCGAGGTTACCTACCGAGATCAGGAGTTTCCTTGGGTTGGCTGGTTATTATCGGAGATTTATCATGGATTTCTCCAAGATCGCCGTGCCACTCACCAAGTTGACCCGGAAGGGTGTTGCTTTTTCATGGGGTCCAGAGCAGCAGGCCTCCTTCGAGACATTTCGCCAGAGACTATGCGAAGCTCCGGTGTTAGCCCTTCCGGAGGGGATGGAGGAGTTCGTAGTGTATTGTGATGCGTCAATATCTGGGTTGGGAGCGGTGCTTATGCAGAGGGGTCATGTGATAGCATACGCATCGAGACAGCTGAAGCCTCATGAGATGAGGTATCCCACCCACGATATGGAATTGGGGGCAGTGGTGTTCGCCCTCAAGATCTGGCGTCACTATCTGTATGGGGTTCGGTGTACCATATACACGGACCAGAAGAGCCTGAAGTATCAAATGGATCAGCCCAACCTGAATATGCGCCAGAGGAGATGGTTGGATGTGGTGAAGGATTACAATTGTGCGATCCTATACCACCCGGGCAAGGCTAATATTGTAGCTGATGCACTGAGCTGTAGGGCGGAGGGCGCCCCGATGCGAGATGTTTGTTTGAGATTGACAGTGATGACTCCGGTGCTGGAGACCATTCGTGGGGCCCAGGCTGACGCCGTGAGACCAGAAAGCCAGAAGAGAGAGTGAGTTGTCGGGCTGGTAACAGAGTTCGTTACCGATAGTCCGGGGCTTATGACATTTCAGGGTCGGATATGGGTACCGTTTGTGGGCGGAACGCATACCATTTTGATGGAAGAGGCTCATCGATCGAAGTTCTTGATCCATCCCGGGGCCACTAAGATGTATTTGGACCTGAAGAGGGAGTATTGGTGGCCCTGTATGAAGAGGGATGTCGCATGCTTCGTAGAGAGATGCTTGACCTGTCGTAGGGTTAAGGCCGAGCACCAGCGTCCACATGGTAAGCTACAGCCGTTAGAGATTCCCGAGTGGAAATGGCAACAAATTACCATGGATTTCATCACCAAATTGCCAAAGACTGCGAGAGGTGTCGATGCAATTTGGGTGATTGTGGACAGGTTGACAAAGAGCGCTCATTTCCTTGCTATCAGTGAGAGCTCTTCCGCGGAGAGGTTGGCAGAGATGTACGTGAGAGAGGTGGTATCGCGGTATGGAGTGCCGATCTCGATTGTCTCAGATCGAGATGTGTGTTTCACTTCCAAATTCTAGAAGAAATTTCATGAGGAATTGGGTACGAGGCTGCATTTTAGTACCGCATACCACCCACGGACTGATGGGCAGAGTGAGCGGACGATTCAGACGCTCGAGGACATGCTCTGAGCTGTGTGTTGGATTTTGGCGGGAGTTGGGACACGTACTTTCCCTTGGCAGAGTTTTCCTACAACAACAGCCATCATTCGAGCATTGGTATGCCACCCTTTAAGCTGTTGTATGGGAGGAGGTGTCGGGCCCTTATTTGCTGGGGAGAGGTAGGGTAACGTGTGATGGGTAGTATAGAGATTGTGCTGTAGACGACTGAGCAGATACAGCATGTCAGACAGAGGTTGTTGACCGCTTAGAGTCGTCAGAAGGGTTATGCGGACAAGCGCCAGTCCGAGCTCGAGTTTGAGGTTGGCGACTTCGTGCTCCTGAAGGTCTCTCCTTGGAAAGGAGTGATTCGATTCAGGAAGAGGGGTAAGTTGGGCCCCCGATATATTGGTCCTTTCAGGAAGAGGGGTAAGCAGGGTAGCCTACCATTTAGAGTTACATGCAGAGTTGGCTCAGATTCATGACACTTTCCATGTGTCGCAGCTGAGAAAGTGCATAGCCGACGAGTCGGCAGTGGTGCCATTAGAAGATATTCAGTTGAATGCGAGTCTGAACTATATTGAGAGATCGGTGGTGATTAGGGATCGGAAGATTAAGGTTTTGAGGAACAAGGAGGTGCCTCTGGTGCAGGTCTAGTGGCAGCATCGGAAAGGGTCAGAGTTGAATTGGGAGCCGGAGCGTGAGATGCGGGAGCAGCATCCAAAGTTTTTTGCAGAGTAAGACTTCGAGGACAAAGTCTAATTCTAGTGGGGGAGAACTGTAACATCTGGATTCCCAGGTATATTATTTTATTCCTTTATTTTTGGAGGTTGGTAGGGGACTCGGCGAGTTGGTGCTTAGACTCGCCGAGTATGGTCGCGGATTCTTATCCGGGTTCACAGTTGGACTCGACGAGTTCATGAGTGGACTCGGCGAGTCCACGCTATTTAACGAAACCCTAATTTCCTGGTTTTAGGACCTATTTAAAGGCCCTTAGGGCCGTCATTTGTGGCTACCAAACCCCAGAGAGAAACCCTAAGAGATCTTGTAACGACCCAATTTTCACGTCAAAAAATTTCGTTTTTAAAACATTACTTTAGAAAACATTAATAATTAAAAACATTGTTTGATCAAACCACATCACAACGTAAACCGTGTCTAAAAGCCAAATCATACAACCAATCGAAATATCAGAGTTTAAATCCCAGAGAAATCTCATAAATGCGAAAACCAGTGTGTGTGCATGATGTGCCGCTACCGCGCTAGCTCCTTCCCCTTTAATGAAGACGTACCTGAAACCAAAACTGTAAACTGTAAGCAAAAAGCTTAGTGAGTTCCCCCATCGTACCACATACCATACAAAAACATAACATACATACTGCCAGGCTATTCTGGGGTTCCTGACTACCCGGTACGGCCATTCTGGGGTGCCTACTACCCGTGCGGCCATTCTAGGGTGCTGTCCTACCCGTGTCAAGCCATTATGGGGTGCTGACTACCCGTGTCAAGCTATTCTGGGATGCCGACTACCCGTCGGTCCTGACAACCGATCCTCGGGGACTGTTTCACCCCTACTGCTACTTAGACATATATCATACATAACATATTATCAGACATATCTAGGGTGTCTGGGCTACCCTTCGGTCCTAACAACCGAACTCGGGGACTGGTCCCCTCCTACTACCTCTATCGCATATAACATAACAAGCCAGCATGCAAACATATCATCACTTACTGTCAGACATTTCTGGGGTGTCTGAACTACCCTTCGGTCCTAACAACCGATCTCTACTTCTATCACATATAACATATCATGCTAGCATATAACATATCAGGTAGTAGCAAACCTAGATGATATCACACAGACAATCATCTAACACACGACTCCTACTGGTGATCCGACATTGTGGCCGTAGACCCACCGCTACTGGAAGGTTACTCACCTCGAAGTAGCTACTGATCTGATCGGGAACTGACCGTCTACTGCTGCTGCTGCTGCTCCGGAAATCCTCCAGCTGTAATTCCCACAACATACTCCATCAAACACTGCTAACTGTCCTTTGGGTAAAATGACCATTTTACCCCAGATCATGCCCTAAGTCAAAGTCAGAGTCAACTTTCAGTTGACCCGGCTCGCCGAGTTGGCTCGCCAACTCGCTGAGTCGCTGTCCAATCGACTGACCTGGATCCCGTCTCTACTCCTCAAGTTAGGCGTTGACTCGACGAGTTCTCCCTCCAAACTGATGTTGAAGTCCTTCATCCTACTCGCCGAGTTGTATGAACAACTCGCCGAGTTCATCTTCATCCGATGAACACTTATGCTGCGACTCGCCGAGTTGTATGAACAACTCGCCGAGTCTGATCTTGATCTAAGGAGATTGCCTTGAACTCGCCGAGTCTGGGCAATGACTCGCTGAGTTCCTTCATGGATGAGTTCGGCTTCCAACTCACTGAGTCACACCCTATGACTCACTACTCTAGTCGACACAACGAAAAGGGGACAAACTCGGAGGCTCGCGAGCAGACTCGCTGAGTCGCTACCATGCAGTCTCTATATGGTCGATTTTTCTTGAATCCAGCTTATGCTATCCACAGATCTGGGTTCCTAGAGCATGAATAACACGTAAAGTTTCCAACTTTACGTGTAGATACTCACTAATGAGGGTTTTAGGGCTCAAAATGCACCAAAAAGGGTAGATCTAGGGTGTACATGCAACATGGGTCCACAAAGGCAGTAGATCCAAGCTCCAGGAGCTTGATCTCACCTAGATCTAGAAGTTACCCAGCTTATTACGAGTCCACAAGCATACATAAGCTTGGAATTGGATCAAAAGGGGCTTTAATGGAGCCATAAGTATGAAAACATGGAGCAAACGAGCCATACCTTAGTAAACACTCTGAGATTGCTCAAAGGTGCTTGACCTCCTCTTCTTCTTCTTGATCTCCTCTCCTTCCCACTCCAAAGCTTCAAAAGAACACACCAAAGGCTTCAAATCCATAAGAAACAAGGCTTGAACGAGGTATAGGGCTCTGAGGGTGAATGAGGGCTGGCTTGGGGCGGAAATGAGTGCTTAAATAGGGTGCAAACCCCTGAAACTTAGGGTTTCATCCAATAGCGGTGACTCGTTGAGGTCATGATATGGACTCGCCGAGTCGCCTACTTAAACGTGTCCCAGGTCCCGTCTCTACTCGGCGAGTCGGACCTATGACTTGCCGAGTCCAAGGCTAAAAATGGAAAACACTCAAATATGATTAACGTACCAGGAACCATGTGCTACAAATCTCCCCCACTTATTTTAGTCTTCGTCCCCAAAGTCTAGCGCTTGATCCTGAAACAGCTCGGGGTAATGCTCCATCATTTCTTCTTTCGGCTCCCAAGTCCATTCCGAACCCTTGCGGTGCTGCCATTGCACCTTTACTAGCTCCACCCTCTTGTTCCTCAAATCCTTCGACTTCCTGTCGAGGATTGCGACTGGGCGCTCAATGTAATTCAGGCTGTCATCAACCTGTATATCCTCTAACGACACCACTGCTGAACCATCCACTAGGCACTTTCGTAGCTGAGAAACATGGAAAGTGTTGTGGATGTTGCTGAGCTTGACTGGCAGATCCAGCCTATACGCCACCTTGCCCACCCGGGCTACAACCCTGAACGGCCCCAATATACCTCGGGCCCAACTTGCCCCACTTCCTGACTCGAATGACGCCCTTCCAAGGCGACACCTTCAGGAGAACCATATCCCCAACCTGGAACTCCAGGTCGGATCGACGCTTGTCGGCGTAACTTTTCTGCCGACTCTGCGCGGTCTGAAGCCTACTCCGAACCTGCTGAATCCTCTCGGTAGTCTTGAGCACCACTTCGGTGCTCCCTATGACCCTCTGACCAACCTCTCCCCATAATATCGGGGTCCTGCACCTCCGTCCGTACAACATCTCGAATGGAGGGCGGTTGATACTCGCGTGGTAGTTGTTGTTGTATGAGAACTCAGCCAAGGGAAGATAAGTATCCCAGCTACCACCGAAGTTTAGCACGCACGCCTTCAACATATCCTCCAGAGTCCGGATGGTCCGCTCGCTCTAACCATCTGTCTGCGGGTGAAAGGCAGTGCTAAAATGCAAACGAGTGCCCAACTCGTCATGAAACCTCTTCCAAAACTTGGAAGTAAAACGCACATCCCAGTCCGAGATAACCGATACTGGCACCCCGTGCCGCGCCACAATCTCCCTAATATAGATGTCGGCGAATATGCTCTCCTGAATCGGAATAAAATGAGCACTCTTGGTCAATCGATCCACGATGACCCAAATCGAATCTACTCCACGTGCAGTCCTGGGAAGCTTCGTGATAAAATCCATCGTGATATCTTCCCATTTCCAAAACGGGATTTTCAACGGCTTCATCTTGCCATGCGGTCTCTGATGTTCGGCCTTGACCTTCCTGCATGTCAAGCACCGCTCGACGTACCAAGCCACATCCCGCTTCATGCAGGGCCACCAATAATCTAGACGAAGATCCCTATACATCTTCGTCGCCCCTGGATGAATAGAGAATCGGGATTTATGCACCTCCTCCATCAAGATCTAGCACACGCCTCCGTGATATGGCACCCACACCCTACGGTGTAGTATCAATAGTCCTCGGCTATCATAATCGAAGGACGAAACCTGACCCACTACACGCTCGCTCTTCCGATGCTCCTCCTTGATAGCCTCCTGTTGAGCCTCCCGAATTTGCTCCAACAGGGGAGTCACTACGATCATCCTCATGCAAATATCCCTGATCGGCGCCACCTTGCGGCTAAGCGCATCAGCCACCACGTTGGCCTTCCCCGGGTGGTAAAGGATCTCGCAATCATAATCCTTCACCACGTCCAACCACCGACGCTGCCTCATGTTGAGATTCGGCTGATCCATGAGGTACCTCAAACTCTTGTGGTCCGTGTAGATGGTACATCGAACCCCATAGAGGTAATGCCGCCAAATCATGAGGGCAAAAACCACCGCCCCCAACTCCAAATCATGTGTCGGGTAGTTCGCCTCGTGAGGCTTGAGCTGCCTCGAAGCGTAGGCAATGACATGCCCCCTCTGCATCAGTACTGCACCCAACCCTGAAATGGACGCGTCACAGTAAACCACAAAATCCTCTACGCCCTTTGGTAGGGCTAAGATTGGCGCCTCGCACAATCTCTGTCTCAACATCTCAAACGCAGCCTGCTGCTCGGGTCCCCACCGAAAGACTACATCTTTCTTCGTCAGCCGCGTCAGGGGTACGACTATCTTGGAGAAATCCTAAATGAATCTCCGATAGTAGCCTGCTAATCCTAGGAAGCTCCGAATCTCGGATGGAGACTTAGGAACCTCCCATCTCATCACGGCCTCGACCTTGGCCGGGTCGACTAGAATCCCGTTCTGGTTGACAAGGTGTCCGAGAAATTGCACCTCGCGCAACCAAAACTCGCACTTGGAGAACTTGGCATACAAGCTCTCCCTCCTCAGGGTCTCCAAAACCTCTCTCAGATGCTTCTCATGCTCCTCCTGTGTCTTGGAATAAACCAAGTTGTCGTCAATGAAAACTATCACAGACCGATCCAACATCGGTCTGCATACGCGATTCATGAGGTCCATGAACGCGGCAGCAACATTGGTGAGCCCAAACGGCATCACCACGAACTCATAATGGCCATAGCGCGTCCGAAACGCGGTCTTCTGCGCATCCTCCTCTCTGACCCTCATCTGATGATAAGCCGAACGTAAATCGATCTTGGAAAACCAAGACACTCCCTGAAGCTGGTCAAAGAGATCATCAATCCTCGGGAGTGGGTAACGGTTCTTCACCGTTACCTTGTTCAGCTCCCGGTAATCTATACACATCCAATGTGACCCGTCCTTCTTTTTCACGAACAGAATCGGGGCTCCCCAGGGTGAACTACTCGGTCGAATGAATCCCTTGTCTAACAGCTCCTGCAGCTGTGTAGACAACTCCTGCATCTCGGGAGGAGCCAAACGATACGGTTCCTTGGCTATCGGAGCCGCACCAGGAACGAGGTCAATCCTGAACTCCACCTGTCGCTCCGTAGGTATCCCAGGAAGCTCCTCTGGAAAAACATCTGCAAAATCTCGCACCACCGAAACCTCGCTCACCGTCGCCTTACCCGCCTCCCGGGTATCCATCACGTACACGACATAACCTACGCATCCCTGCTGGAGGTATCGTCTAGCCCTCACTGTTGAACAGACTGAGGGTCCACACTGTGGCCTCTCGCCATGAATCACTAACTCTCCCCCACCTGGGGTCCTGACTCGCACTAGCTGTTGCGCGCAATCTATCACCGCCCCATTAGGGCTCAACCAATCCATGCCTATAATCACCTTGTTCCCACGCAGCGGAATGGGAACCAAGTCTACCAGGTAGCGCTCCTCAAACAAACGCAATACGCAATCCCAAAACACCATCGATGCTCGCACCGATCGATCATCAGCAAGTTCTACCTCTAAAGGGCAATCTAACACGCCCGAAGACTCATGACACTTCTTGCTAAGCGCAAGGGAAACAAATGATCGGGAGGCACCTGAGTCGAACAACACCTGAACTGGGATGCCGTTCACATGGAACGATCCTAATGCATACATGTACACACAGAGCACATATCAATATCATAACATCATAAAAATAAAATAGAGGGAAAGAATCATACCCCTCACCACATCGGGTGCGGCGCGTGCCTCCTTAGTAGTCAACTGAAATGCCCGACTCCTCACCACTGGAGCCTCTACCTTGCCCTGCCGGCCATCAGTAATCCGCAAGGTCGCTGGTGCTGGCGCCTTCACTGGCATTGTGGCTGTCAATTGGGGACAATTGGCCTTCTTGTGGCCCCTCTGGTTGCAGTGGAAACACAGCAACTCCGATGTCTGTAACACAGGTGCAGGGGTGGTAGAATCCCTACTAAAATTCCCCGTCTTGCCGCACTTAAAGCAGCCTGACGATCCCAGTCTACACGCCCCCTCATGGGGCCTGCCGCATTTCCTGCAGTGGCCCGGTCCTGACTGGCCTTTCGGCCTACCATCTGATCCCTTGGGCTTCTTCCCCGAAGCCCCTCCCGTCTGTCCCTCCTCTGACTTCCATTTCTGGATATGATCCAAATCTATCTCCCTCTCCCTCGCCCTGGCAATCATAGAGTCCAAGGCGGGGCAAGCTGAAAAACTAACGTGCTCTCGAATGTCAGCTCAGAGCATGTCATGATAGCGGGTCCTCCTCATGTCCTCATCACCCGCGTACTGGGGCACCAATAGTGCCCTCTCCCAGAACTTGGCGGTGATCTCCACCACAGTCTCCGTCGTCTGTCTCATATCCAAAAACTCCCTGGCCAGCTGCTGAAGCTTGACAGCCGGCGCAAACTCTGCCCTGAATCTGGTCACAAAATCCGACCAAGTCATAGCCTCGATCGCTGAGGCTCCCAACGAGTCACCCACTGACTCCCACCAGTCTCGACCTCGGTCTCGTAAACACCCTGCTGCATACCTCACCTTCGACCCCTCGGGGCAGAAGCTAGTCAACTATGCAGACTCGATGTCTGCAATCCATCGCCTGGTAACAATGGAGTCTTTCACCCCGTTGAAATCCGGCGCACCACTGCCCCTGAAGTCCTTAAAGGACAGCGTGCGAGATCCCGACTGGCCAGATGCCATGTCACTCCTGAACACCTGAGGCGATCCTCCATCAACTCGATGATCCCTTCCTTGATCGACCCGAAGATAATGGGGGTCGACTCAAGGATACCCCTGGTGATCTCTGACGCGATGAACTCACGTAGTCCCTCATCTACTGGCTCGGAACCTGATCCCGAACCTGACCCCTCTCCTGAACCGCCATCTATCGGCCTCGATCGAAGTACCACCATTCTGCAATACATTAATAACAATCGTTAGTGATATTGATACCTCTTGAGGGATCACAACTAATTCAAGTTCCCTGGTCTTATCTTGGCATCCCTTGGTTCGGGTATGGATCCTCTGCTTTCAGTAGTACGGGCCCATACTACCTTCCACATCTATCCGTACCTTCTTCAAGGTCTGCCTCGACTCCACCAGATCCCTTCCACTACGGCTGATCACTGCTATACTCATCCTAGGCTTGCCCTAGGGAAATCTCTGGCTCCACCCTACCAGGTCCTCAGCTACTAAAGGCCTCTTAGTAGTGCCAATTAACCATTACCTGAATACCATCACATGTGGTGAGGCTCGGATAATCCTTTGAGTAACAGGCTCATCCCTACAATGGTTAGACTCAAACGAGAGTTGCGCAATAGGGCCAAATCCAGCACTCTAAGATTATTCAACCCTGATCACATGTGACGTGACGTATTCACCTAATGGCTAACTCCACCACTCAGAGTCCCACAAGGTACAAAGCAAGCAACATTCGAACTAAGGGAACACTCTCAAACAAATCCGCTCTCATAGAGAGAAACCGATGTAGCATGCAGAGCTAAACTCATACTATCAGGCATAACCTAACAGGCTATCCTACTGCTGTCTACTCAATTCTAGCATGCAATTTTCATACACTGGAGCACATAAAGCAGGCACATAAGGCATCACTCCTAGATCCTTAGTCCTATTCTAGCATGTTGTTCTACTGAAACTGATAAACACAACATAAGCTTATATGGGTACTTTGGGGAATACTTACTTGAGCTCGGCCGGTCGCGCACATCACACACTTCGTTCCTTCTTAAAACACTTTACTTATCCTTTTGGAAAACATTTTATTTTTCAAAATCTTTTAATCCCTCAATTTGATTTCAGACACCCCCGAAGGTGTGTCCGAATCCCTTAAACCAGAGAAATCTCGTAAATGCGGAAACCAGTGTGTGTGCATGATGTGCCGCTACCGCGCCAGCTCCTTCCCCTTTGATGAAGAGGTACCTGAAACCAAAACTGTAAACTGTAAGCACAATGCTTACTGAGTTCCCCCATCGTACCACATACCATACAAACACATAACATACATACTGCCAGACTATTCTGGGGTGCCTAACTACCCAGTACGACTATTCTGGGGTGCCGACTACCCGTGCGGCCATTCTGGGGTGCCGTCCTATCCGTGTCAAGTCATTCTGGGGCGCTGACTATCTGTGTCAAGTTATTCTAGGGTACCGACTACCCGTCGGTCCTGACAACCGCTCCTCGGGGACTGTTTCACCCCCTACTGCTACTTACACATATATCATACATAACATATTATCAGACATATCTGGGGTGTCTGGGCTACCCTTCGGTCCTAACAACTGAACTCAGGGACTGGTCCCCTCCTACTACCTCTATCACATATAACATAACAAGCCAGCATGCAAACATATCATCACATACTGTCAGACATTTCTGGGGTGTCTGAACTACCCTTCGGTCCTAACAACCGATCTCTACTTCTATCACATATAACATATCATGCTAGCATATAACATATCAGGTAGTAGCAAACCTAGATGATATCACAAAGACAATCATCTAACACACGACTCCTACTGGCGGGCCGGCATTGTGGCCGTAGACCCACCGCTACTGGAAGGTAACTCACCTCGAAGTAGCTGCTGATCTGATCGGGAACTGACCGTCTACTGCTGCTGCTGCTGCTCCGGAAATCCTCCGGCTGTAATTCCCACAACATACTCCATCAAACACTGCTAACTGTCCTTTGGGTAAAATGACCATTTTACCCCTGATCATGCCCTAAGTCAAAGTCAGAGTCAACTTTCAGTTGACCCGACTCGCCGAGTTTGCTCGCCAACTTGCCGAGTCCCTGTCCAATCGACTGACCTGGATCCCGTCTCTACTCCTCGAGTTAGGCGTTGAATCGACGAGTTCTCCTTCCAAACTGATGTTGAAGTCCTTCATCCTACTCGCCGAGTTGTATGAACAACTCGCCGAGTTCATCTTCATCCGATGAACACTTATGCTGCGACTAGCCGAGTTATATGAACAACTCGCCGAGTCTGATCTTGATCTAAGGAGATTGCCTTGAACTCGCCGAGTTCCTTCATGGATGAGTTCAGATTCCAACTCACTGAGTCACACCCCGTGACTCACTACTCTACTCGACACAACGAAAAAGGGACAAACTCTGAGACTCGCGAGCAGACTCGCCGAGTCAGATGAACGACTCGCCAAGTCGCTACCATGCAGTCTCTATATGGTCGATTTTGCTTGAATCCAGCTTATGTTATCCACATATCTGGGTTCGTACAGCATGAATAACACGTAAAGTTTCTAACTTTATGTGTAGATACTCACTAATGAGGGTTTTAGGGCTCAAAATGCACCAAAAATGGTAGATCTAGGGTGTACATGCAACATGGGTCCATAAAGGCAGTAGATCCAAGCTCCTGGAGCTCGATCTCACCTAGATCTAGAAGTTACCCAGCTTATTACGAGTCCACAAGCATACATAAGCTTGGAAACGGATTAAAAAGGGCTTTAATGGAGCCATAAGTATGAAAACATGGGGGAAACGAGCCATACCTTAGTGAACACTCTGAGATTGCTCAAAGGTACTTGACGTCCTCTTCTTCTTCTTGATCTCCTCTCCTTCCCACTCCAAATCTTCAAAAGAACACACCAAAGGCTTCAAATCCACAAGAAACAAGGCTTGAACGAGGTATAGGGCTCTGAGGGTGAATGGGGGCTGGCTTGTGGCGGAAATGAGTACTTAAATAGGGTGCAAACCCCTGAAACTTAGGGTTTCATCCAACAGCGGTGACTCGCCGAGTCCAGGATATGGACTCGCCGAGTCGCCTACTTAAACGTGTCCCAGGTCCCATCTCTACTTGGCGAGTCGGACCTATGACTCGCCGAGTCCAAGGCTAAAAATGGAAAACACTCAAATAAGATTAACGTACCAGGAACCAGGTGCTACAGATCTAGAGCGTTTGTGAGGAAGGAGAGGCCATTTTTGATCATTTTTTTTGGTGTGAGTGCAAGAAGGAGGTGACCAAGGCAAGAGGAGGCTGAAGGAGGTGCGATTCTGGTGATTTCAGTGTTCAGAGGCTTCATCTTGAGGTATTTTTTCGAACCTTCTTCAGATTTGGTGTTGATTCTTAGAGTTATGGATTTCTAACCCCTATATAGGATGGATATGTGGAGTAATTGGTCCTTTCTCGAGTTTATGCTTCGTATCTAGACTCAAAGAGGTCCAGAGACCTTAACCCTTGGAGCTTTATGAGTTATTTTGGTAGCCATGAACTTAGGATGTTGTTTTTGGGGCTAAATCACCAAGTGAAACCATCTAGATGTTATATGAGTGTCAAGATCTGAACTTTATGTGATTATCATGCTTGGGAAGGTCAGATATATGGATTAAAGGAACAGATCTAACCTCAGGAGGTCAATGGAGTTTGTGCATGGCATGAACTCGCAGAGTCCAAAGATCAGACTCGACGAGTAGGGTTAGGGTTTCCCGTAAATCACTCAGTGAGTAGACTTGCCGAGTTGGGGAAATAACTCAGTGAGTCAGAGGGGGATTAGAGGACTAGAGTTCAAGGCGGAACTCACCGAGTTGTTCTTGAGACTCGGCGAGTTGAGTCGGGGTGGCCCCGCGATTCATGCCAGGTGTGACTCGTTGAGCAAGGGGAGAAACTCGACGTGCCAAGCAGGACTAAAGAGTTAGTGGACATGTGTAGACTCGCTGAGTCGCCCAAGTGCACTCGACGAGTCAGGTCAAAGTTTTACCGTTGACTTTTGTTGACTTTTAGGGTTTGGTCAACAATGTTGCCTTTAAGCCAAGAGAGGGGTAAGATGGTCTTTTACCCTTCTGAGGGTGCGAAGAGAAGGTTGAGTATAGTTATATTTATGAGAGTATTTACTTTATGTGATTAGGCGGAGGCTAGAGCGTATTTCTATCGAGTCAGAGATTTACCGAGACATCTGAGGTGAGACTTCTCACTATAATTTACCTAGTGTGGAAATAACTCAGTGAGTCAGAGGGGGATTAGAGGACTAGAGTTCAAGGCGGAACTCACCGAGTTGTTCTTGAGACTCGGCGAGTTGAGTCGGGGTGGCCCCGCGATTCATGCCAGGTGTGACTCGTCGAGCAAGGGGAGGAACTCGACGTGCCAAGCAGGACTAAAGAGTTAGTGGACACGTGTAGATTCGCTGAGTCGCCCAAGTGCACTCGACGAGTCGGGTCAAAGTTTTACCGTTGACTTTTGTTGACTTTTAGGGTTTGGTCAACAATGTGGCCTTTAAGCCAAGAGAGGGGTAAGATGGTCTTTTACCCTTCTGAGGGTGCGAAGAGAAGGTTGAGTATAGTTATATTTATGAGAGTATTTACTTTATGTGATTAGGCGGAGGCTAGATCGTATTTCTACCGAGTCAGAGATTTACCGAGACATCTGAGGTGAGACTTCGCACTATACTTTACTTAGTGTGGTAACAGAGTTATGTGACAGAGTATTTTAGAGTTATATGCCAGTGTATTTGCATGTTATTATGTGTTGTGGTTTATTGTGATATGTGATATGCATGATTCATAGTTTACAGAGTTAGGACCAGTGGGTCCACAGAGTTATGGGACCAAAAGGGTCCCACAGAGATATTCGACCAGAGGGTCAACGGAGTTACAGCCTTGAGTGGTTGTTTATGTGGTATTTTGGGGAACTCACTAAGCAATTATGCTTACAGTGTTATGTGCGGTGTTTCAGGTACCAATGATGATCGCGGGAAGGCGTCGGCATGACTCGTACACACGCACACTGGAGTTCATATGTTTTGATCTTGGGGTTTTGTATTGAGATGATGTTGATACAATGTTTTGAAAAAAATGAATGTGAGTGATATTTTATGGTTTTTTTTAAAGGTGAAAAAAACTGTTTAAATTTTTACGGTGTTACACACCAGTCTTAGGTGCCCAAATCCTATCTTGGAATACCTTCAATCCTTGACTATTTGTACCGAATACCAACGTCTTGCCTAAATGTTCTTCCTTTCGGTCATTTTTCTCCAAAGATTCTTCCCGAGCTTTCTTGATGCTTTCCACAATCGTTGATACAACTTTCAATTCTTAACACTCTTAGTCTTTTTCTTTCCAAGTTTACTTTTCCTCTTAGAGCATCAGCTACAACATTTGATTTACCGGGATGGTAAAGTATCTCATAGTTGTAGTCTTTGAGGAACTCTAGCCATCATCATTGTCTCATATTCAATTCCTTCTGATTAAAGAGATACTGGAGACTCTTATGATCAGTGAAAAGTTTGCACTTCGTGCGATAAAGATAATGCCTCCATATCTTTAAGGCGAATACTACCGCTACCAACTCTAGATCGTGAGTGGGGTAGTTCTTCTCGTGCACTTTCAATTGTCTCGATGCATATGCTATCACCTTATCTCTTTGGATCAGAACACAACCTAACCTAACTCTAGATGCATCGCTATAGACTGTGAGGTCTTCAACTCCGTCTGGTAAAGAAAGAACCAGTGCTTCACACAACTTCTTTTTTAGTTTTTCAAATGCTTCTTCATGCTTCTCGCTCCATGTATATGTAGCACCTTTATAGGTCAAAGTTGTTAATGGAGCAACTACCAAAGAAAGGCCTTGGATAAACCTTCAGCAATATCCAGCTAATCCTAGAAAGCTTCGAATCTCCATGAGACTTTTTGGTTGCTCCCATTTCATCACAACTTCAATCTTTGCTAGGTCAACCATTATTCACTCTTGGTTAACCACATGACCCAAGAAATGGATTTCTCGAATCCAAAAATCACATTTGGAGAACCTTGCATATAGCTTCTCCTTCTTCAGAACTTTTAATACTTCTCGTAGATTCTTGCCACGCTCCTGTTGGCTCTTTGAGTAAATCTAAATGTCATATATGAACACTATCACATATTTATCAAGGAATGGTTTACAAAACATGTTCATCAAATCCATGAATGTTGTTAGAGCATCGGTTAGTCCGAACAAAATAACCAAGAACTCATAGTGTCTGTATCTTGTTCTAAATGTGGTTTTCTTAATATCTTTCTTTCTCACATTAAACCAATGATATCCTAACCTAAGATCGATCTTTGAGAAATAGCTCGAACCTTACAGCTGATCGAATAGGTCATCAATCATTGGCAGTAGATAACTGTTCTTTACCATTGCCTTTTTCAGCTCTCTATAGTCTATACACATCCTCATGCTTCCATACTTCTTCTTTATGAATAACAACAGAGCTCCCCAGGGTGATGAACTGGGTCTCATGAAACCATTTTCCAACAACTCTTGAAGTTACATCATAAGCTCCTTCATCTCTTTCGGTGCTAATCGATATGGTGCTTTCGCTATTGGTGTCGATCCTGGCAACAAGTCTATTCGAAACTCCACCTGTTTATCAGCTGCAATCTAGGAGGATCTTTGGGAAAGACTTCCAGATAGTCACACACCACTGGTATTCTTTGTATCTCTTTCTTCTCCTTCTTTGAATCGATCACAAAAGCATTAATACCACCTTATTCATTATCAAATGAAAAACTAAATCCTTGTTTGTACAAACCAAGAAAGGAAATAATATTTCTCACTATTTCAGACGAGTAACAGCATTGATTGAAATCTAATATTAACCCACTACTAAGCAATAAAGTATAAACTCCAATCTTGGTGATAGGTGAAGCTTTCTATTCCCCATGGTCAAGTTTATCTTCCCGTGCTCCACATCCTCACTTCTTTTTAGGCCCTACAAATCAGAGCAAATGTGAATTCCACACCCTATATCAAGGACCCAAGAATTATTATGTGGTGATTTATTAGACAATATAGTGTAAATACCTGTATGGGTGGGTTTAACTTTCCCATCCTTAACATCCTGCAAGTACTTGGGGCAGCCTCGCTTCTAGTTCCACTCGAAGAGAGAGACATCAAGAAATTTTCCCTTGGTACCCTCCGAATGGGTCATCCTCTTTTTCCCTCTACCTTTCCTGATTGCCATAACAGGGGCGGTAGTATGAGTGGGAATATCATTCTTACCTTTGAGACTACTTTCAGCAGTCCTCAAAAGTCCTTGAAGTTTGTTAAGTGTGACCTGCTCCTTGTTCATATGATAGGTCATGCGGAACTGATCATAACAGGAGGGTAAGGAGTGTAGAATGATATCTATTGCTAACTCCTCATCAAATTTCACATTTAACTTCAGCAAACGGTTCACAAATCTTTGCATTTTCTGCAGGTGGCCCGTGATGGACTTCCCATCCTTCATTTTTGTTGTTATCATGGAGGTGATGATTTCATACCTTTCCTGATGAGCACTCTGATGGTATCTTTCCATCAGGTCCGGTTGCATCTCATAAGGGTAGAAATCTTCATAGGATTTCTGGAGATTTGATGTCATGGTAGCCAACATGATACAAGACACCTTAGTGGCATCCTTCTCATGGCTAGTGTACTAAGCAATCTCCAAGGGAGTAGTGACAAGTCATCGATGACCTTAAGCTCCTTGTAGAGGACATATTCCTTGTCCTCATAACAAGTTACCATCCTTATATTCCTAATCAAATCATTGAAATTAGTTCCATCAAAGATGACTTGCTTACAAAGGTTCATGAGAAAGAAAGAGCCGGTAGGGTTTGACCCAGAAGCAGCATTGTTGGAAGACATCTGAAAAGGAAGAAAGACATGTTTAGATTAGATATAGAATCCTTAATAAGACACCCAAATGAAATATTAAGGCTAGGACCCAACATAATATTTTATAACTTGGAAGAGGGATGCCGTAATGCAAGCTACAAAATATTTGAAGGTAGGTAAATGACGATTTACCAATTCCCACCATGAAAAACGAAATAGATTATTAGGTTTTAATTGGATCGAAACTCCTAGATCTTTGCGATTCATTGAACAATTCAATGGCATGTTTAAATCTCGATTATTCCCTTCAAGTTTGTGACTGGGATATCGGGGATCTCAAACAAGGTGTGAATAACCATGCAAATTAATTTGGTACTCTTAATTTTAACACCTAATCGATGTGCCGGTTAACCACACACACTCCACTGATCTATGATAATCCTTAAGCCACTCTTTTCTACCCTTGTTAAGTCCAAGTTAGTGTGTCGATTAACCACACACGCTCCAATAACGACTTTAGCAAGGTGCAAAATTTAATTTCATGGGTTAGCATCAAGTCACATTTTCCTAAAGTAACTAAGATTAGGAATTTATAAAAGGTTTAGTTACTTTTTATTTATCATTATACTTTTAATGAGAATTATAGTCTTTGTCCTACCTGTTCAACTAACGACCCTCCACCAGTCAAGGAAGCGGTGGGTGAGAGTGGAAACTCATTAAGCTGCCATTTTATAGATAACAACCTTATACCCCCCTTAGAGACCGGCTTCGTGAATTAGGTCTCCTAACGGTAAGACCGACTTGATCTTATATATATATATATATATATATATATATATATATATAATTATTAGACTTTTAATAATATAATAGTATAAGGGTTGATTTAAACTTTTAAAATTCTAGGGGCTGGAATTAAAGTTTTCTAAAGAGACTTTACAAATTTCAAAACTTGAGGGAAATTTTTGAAACTATTCAAAACCTTTCATTTCTATAACTTATGGGTTTTAATGATTTTAATGGAAAAGACTTTTGGAATTCCATAACTTTTGGACAAGTTATGGAGTCCATTAAAAAGCATTTAGATCAATAATTACACTAACACGTCCAATAATTTCTATGATCTAACAAAACTCATATGCATGCATAATTCAAATCAACAATTTTCAAGTACCATATGAGCTTAATATAAAACTTGAAACTTTGACAATTATCTTTGAAATTGGATAAACACAATCATTACCACATTAAAAAACAGGTTTATCAATCTAAAAACTGTTTAGGGTAATGATCATAGTCCAATTGTAGCAATAAAACTCGAAATTCAGCACTCAGGGCCTTCTACTCGTCGAGTAGATGAACAAACTCGATGATTTGGATGAGTTTTCACATGGACTCGGTGAGTTCACTGAACAGTGGGCAGAAAAATCGATTTTTTTTTAGCAATTTGCATCAAGTATAATTGAAAACAAGCCTAGGCTATGATATCATTGATGGAATTTGAGCATTCTAACACTCCTATGGTGTACATGCAACCCTAGAAACCTTGAATCTATGTTTTCTCTATTATACATGCAAACTTTCATTTTCCAAGGTTTTCATTCTAACTAACATATCATGGGGTATATGTATTACAAAAACCTAGTAGAATGACATACCTTTCTTGTAGCTTGGATTCCTTAAGACTTTGTGAGCCTAGCACCCTAAATGTGATGTCTCAAATGCTTCACACAGCACCACCAACAATTGGAATAACTTGAGAGAAGATTATATGCACCAAAAATCGGCTAGCCCTCACTAGTATCACTTAACTACCAATTTGCTAACATGAGGCTTCTTTATATAGTGTGCATATTAGGGTTACACCATGTAACTCATGCCTTTCCATATTCCTCATAATCCATGGGTTTTAACCTCCATGGAGCATCCATGTGTAACCACATGGATTTAGCCCACCATGATGAACTATGGATCATAAATGCACTATATAAGAATGAATGATTTACCAAATCAATCCCCATTTATTTAATTAGTCTCTTTTGATCACAAAATTAATTCCAAACTAATTCTTGATCAATAATAATTAAATAATTCAAATTAATATATTAGAACTTATAATATATTAATAAGCCATAAATATCCTCTTCTCACAAAAGTCTATCCAAATTGTTCTGATGCCATGCAACCCAAATGGACCATGCCAAATCGGGTCAAGTACATACCAAATATAGTTATGGACTTAGACACCTTATCCAACATATACTACGTATGACTTTCATTTAGATTGCTAAGGATAGAAAGCACTTTATCATAAACTCACATTTTACGTTACACAACATCGTGCCGGTTTTGTCGCGAAACTTTGACGGGTCATAACTTCTTCGTTATAACTCGGATTTCGGCGTTCTTTATATCTCCGAAATCCTTGTCACGTCCATTACAACTTCCTCATAGATATTGGGTTTATTTATTATTTTATTTTTGACGCTTATTTTTATATTCTTAACTTATTATATTTTATAAATAAGTATAATGCACTTAAAATCACATAATTCACATAATATTAAAGTAATTCCTCTTTATTACTTCAAAATAGGTTAAAATTGTTGACCATAACTATTACATCATCATACTAATGCTTATCCTAGCAACACAGGTGTTACAAAAATCTTCATGCAACACATCTCACGTTGTGAGCCTCTATGTCTCATGTTTTGAGGATCCCTTTTCTCCAAAATCCATCATTTTGACTCTTTGAAACCCTAATTAGATTCGTCCTGGAAAAATGGATGTTACTGATATGCCATGGTGATCCTGATGTGCCACTCTTGCATCATGATATCGCAATATGGATCTTGCTATTCCATGATGTGTGTTGTTGATGCTTATGCAAGGATGAATGTTCCAAAAGATGTTGTATGACGGATTTTGATTGATAGACACCATCATGGGCTTATGGGCCAATGGGCCAATGGGCTTGAACTATTAGGGTTTTAGGTATAATCCTTCAAATATAAATAGGGATGCATGCTAAGTCATTTTGCATCGTGAATTCTAGAGTGCTAGGCAAATCTTTGTGAAAATTGTACTTGTAACCACTGTTTGAGAAATCTGAAATAAAGAATACTCCTCTCCTGCCCGTGGACATAGGTCACCTTGACCGAACCACATAAATATTATGTCTTGTATGCTTTAAATTTTGCAAGTTATCCGCTTACTTCCTAACAAGCAAAATTGACCCATCAACATTCTAACTTTTTTTAACCTTATAAACATCTTTGGTAATCACCAATGTTAAATTCTTATAGTTTAAGTCTATATTTTAGTTAAATAAATTCAGTCAAATCTCATTCATTATTTCAATCTCAAAACTTTTGATTTTAATTTTCACCTAACAATTAATAAATTCTTAATTTAATTATTTTATGTTTACTAAATTGAAATTTAAAATCAATCATCTTTTATAACTAATCTATTTTTTAGTTTGTTTTTAAGGGATGATTAAAATGCCAAAAACAAAATTACAAGTGTTACATCGTTGTCGAACTAGATAAAGTGATGGATTGTGGTTGCGGGGAAGTGCGAACTAACGACATGATGTAGACCCAACCATATTTTGAAATGATGGTAGTAGGTTGTTATGGAAGTCGACATTGATTACTCTATTATTGTTGTTGTTGGAGGTCATCGTGATGTCAGTTTCCTTGACTTGGATCCTTCCCATATAAAAACATAGAAGAAGCATGATGCTTGTGAGATGGCGTAGAGGGTTCCTGATATTGAGCCATTCGTTGTTCCTCGAGTAGGAACATCGACTGGGTCCACAAGAAGTTCGGAAGAGGAAACCAATGATGGATTCTGCTTGCCACCTAGTCAAACTTTAGAGAAAAAACGTTAATGGTTTAGATAACAATGTTTTTGTCAATAACATGCCATAATTTTTATCTTTATATAATAGTATTTGACTGATAGATCACCCATGGAGATGGTGTGTTATTCGCTATGTAGTTGGACCATATTGGCATCCTTGTTTTCATGAAAAATCTTTTCGAGACTTACCCACAAATGACGAGCCGTTGTTTCTTTCTTCAGGACCACCAAAACAAGTGTGCGAGAGGGTACCATATATACATAGTAGATCAAGTCAATCTTATTCCGTTATTAATTAGTAGTTTATGGGACAGGTTTGTCGAAGGTACTGTTAGTGTGATCAATAACATCAAACCCTATACATTGTCATGAAAAGTTTTCTTTATGAATCATAGTTTAGGTGGGGTGGGTATAGAAGGATGGAAATATAGAACGTTATGTTGGTGATTATTTAGACTTTGTTTGGAGGGCACTCATCATCGCTAGCCATTATGGCCGTTGGATGAGATATATGAAAGAGAATCAGATTAGCTCTTATATAATGTAGAAGGCATCAAATAGAATGGAGAAAAGACCCACAGACGAGACTATAACTAAAAAAGGTGGATCACTTGACCCACCTAAAAAAATAGTAATAGTTATATATAAAAATAATTTAAGATCTATTTTAAATATTTGAAAGGACCTACCCTAATATTTTTGGAAAAAAAAAACATGTATAAAAATTTAAGATTTCTAAAGCCCAAATACCCAATTTACTTAAGATATTATACAATAAAATATAACTTAAAATCAACTTAAAATTAAATAAAGGAAAATCGAAATAAAAATGTAACACAAAGCACAGATTCAGTTAAATAATGAACCAAGTAGTTTTGGCTTCTAGGGAGTGCTGAGGCTACTGAAAGGGCCATAGTCCCTAACAACTTCGATACTTAGGTGTGTATTCAATCTTTTGTGGTGCACTTTATTGTGTTACATTTATTCACGATTGCTCCACACTCCTATATATCTATGTTAAAGGCAGTGGCGAAGGCAGTTGGGGGGCAGGCAAGTGCTCAGCCCCCCCAACTGGTCCATAAACTTTTTTATATAATTAAACCTACTATATACTTTTAAACAAACTACAATGCCTCAGTTATACTAACACGGATGAACACATTCACAAATCATAAAGGAGGTAATAAATCAGTATAAGGTCACATAACTCTATTTTTTAATTAAAATAATTAAATATTTTTATAGAAATTGGAAAAACTTGCTCCTAATTATCTTTAAGAGAATGAGAGATAAGTATGTAAATTTTTCTTTTCAAAAAAGTTTAAAAATTTTAGAATCCGCCCAATCCTAATAAAAAGATCTAAGTTTAAAATCTTTTAAAAAAAATAAAAACCCCTTTTTAAAGGTTACCATCGTATGTCGTTGAATTTTCCATTGTTACTCCCACGAGTCTAGTCTCCACTCTCACACTCTTCTCTGCCTCTTGGCCATTTATTGATTCGTTGGGTACTTTAATCGTTGCCAAGACTTTGCGTTTCTGCCTATCAGCCCCTATGTCAAACACAATGGTCGATGACCGTATACTGTTGGTTGTCGTCGCAACTTTACCTCTCGGTGATCGCAAATCACTAATGTGGCTTTTCTCAACGAACCGAATGTTTTTTAGACAAGAGGGAGTGGGTGCGGTCTGGACCGCATTCCTCTTGCCACATAAGCACAAACACTGCTCCCTGGGTGCGGTAGAGAGTGCACTGCACCTTTCTAAGGGAGCACTCCTTCAAACAAAATCTTTTAGTAATATGATTGGTTTATTTTTCTTCCCTCCCTCTGAATGATCACCTTTATTTATTAAAAAAAAATACCCAAGTGTGACACCACTTATTGAGTGTGGTATGATACCACATTTTTGTGATAATAGATAAAATGACGCTTACGTGTCATTGCGGTTTCATGAGAAAGTGCGACATCACTCCCTCCAGCCTTACCCATATTTCTTCCTTTAGAGTTTTTTTGTATAATTGTAAGTTGTGTATAAGTTAAAATTTGGGGAAAGATGAAGTAAAATAAAAATATAGAGTGGTGACAAAAGATAAAGAAAACCTATCCTTTCTGCCAACCATATTCTTTTTTCTATCTTTTTCTATGTACTTTATTATTTTATTATTTCATATGTACATATTTAAATTATTTGTTTATATATTAATAAAGTTAACTTGTACGACCTTAAGAATTTTGAATTTATTTTGGTCTTATAATTAGGAAAATTGATGCTTTTTGTTTAAAATTAAAAAGATAGTCCATAATAATTACAGAAAAATTGATAATGTTATATATATATATATATATTCAAAAAGTTTTATAAGCCCTCTCTATATTCAAATCCTTACCCCTGGTTAAAGGCATTAGACAAAGTGTTGGGTTCGTCTTAATCTTGTGTTTTGTGCTTCTTCATTTACCATGGATTCATAGATGGGAGGGGAAAGAAAGATAACAACTTTCATGTGTTTGGGAATAGAACTATAGAAGATTTAGGAATAAAAGAGAGAATGTAAAGGAGAAAAAAAAAGCTGTTAGGGAAAGAATAATGAATACCCACCAACCAAAACAAAAAATATATAGAAAAACATACTCTACCAATCTCCAAAGACTTAATATGCCTCGTAGAACCCAAATTCAAGCGATGACTTCTTGTTTCCATTTCCTTTGAAGATTCTAAAACCCCCATTTGGAAACAAAATTTTTGGTCATTTTCATTCTTCTTGAATTATAATTGTCTTCCGTCCTGTATTGGACAATTCTGTTTGGTCAGCGCCTCTTAATTGATCATCATCTAGACGTCCACATCACAAATCACTGTTGTTCTTCTTATTAATCACCACTTACGCATTCCAGCAATTAAACTCCGAACTGGTTTGTCGCACGATGATATTCTTGACGAAGTCCCCCCTCACTGGGGATCTTTGCGCCTTAACTTTCTCCATTTGTGTCGCACTCTCTTTGCTTCGATGTTTTGAAGAAACTGCAAGAAGAGGAGTTTTCGACCAGGTGGATCTTCTTTTACTTCTTTGATTACTCTACGTTTTCAGGTGTGTTTCGATTGGGTTTTTGATGCTTTCATCTTACTTCCTCGTTGCAAAACTGTCGATCAATTTTGGCTTTTACGTAAAGTCAACGAGGATTTTATTTCAACTTAACTTACGTGCATGTAGATCTGAGCTTTGCAAGTTGCAACATCATGAATAGAGTTCTGTCGGATATAAATCTACAACAAGATCCATAATCAAAAAGATTCATTTGAGATTTACTATAAATTTACAAGGAAATCCTGTCTTACAATTTTAATTTGGCTTAAAAATATATGAGAAATCCTATTTTTACGCCCAATCTTTCCTGATAAAGATTTTCTTCTTGATAAATGTGAAACGTTTTGCCGTTTTGGGTATATCGATGAAGGTTTTCACGCAAATGTGTCTTTATTAATAGTCAGAACTCGTAAGTGTTTTATAAAGCTGTTTTCATGCGTTATCAGAAACTAAACAGGAAGCTCGTGCATATAACGTTTGGACTACAGTTCATGTTATGCTGGCCGCTCTTCAGGTAATTAACGTGAGAAAGGAAGGGATGTTTTGGTCATTAACTTCATGTATGATGATTACGTTATTCCTATATTATCACAGTTCAGGAAGTCAAGGAGCATTCATGGCAGCTGTTGTGCCAGGTGTCAACATAGTGAAAGTGCTTCTCATTGGATATGGAATAGTGAAAGATGAGGCCACTGTCAAATCTATGAGCAGATTTGGAGACTACAGGTTTTTAAACTACAAAATATATCGGATCCTATGAATTAACCAAAGATTTTATTATCATTTTATTTGCTTCTTTATGTATCAGGGAACTTATAAGGGGTCCTTTGTACTATGTTTGTACAATCACATTGTGTTGTACTGTCTACTGGAGAACATCACCTATTGCCATTGCTGCAATATGTAATCTTTGTGCTGGAGATGGTAATGATTCTTTCTAAAATTATGATGATAAGGACATTTATTTCTTTTGCACACAAAAAAGATTAAGAGCAAGTCTATAACCAACATTGTTACACTTTATCTAGTGGGACAAAAGAGTGTCTCATGTGAAAATTATACCTTTCGATCTTGTTCTTTCTCCAGGCTTTGCTGATGTTATTGGAAGGCGATTCGGAAAGAAGAAAATTCCTTATAATATTGATAAATCTTTTGCAGGGTCCATTGCCATGGCAGTTGCAGGTTTCATTGCTTCTGTTGGGTAATCTTTTGAATTTTGATCCTTTGGCAAACAATATCCCATTGGAAAATAAATATTTTCCTTTTGTACAAGAGATTGGACTCTATTTTTTTCCCACTAAGTATTGTCTAAATAACGATTTTGTGCTGATAAATGATGTTAAAAATATATTTAAGGAAATGACATTGACAGCAACACTTGGCAACATGAAAGGAAATAATAAATTACCGAAACGTTATAAAACACTCTTAGTTTTTTCCTCACTTTCTCTATTAAGTGAAAAAGAAACTCCCATTTAACATTCTTGTATAAACACTCATTTGTTATTCAATGTCACTTATAAACAGAATGGTAAAGTCAGTAATTACTCACATTCAGACAAAGTATTTAGTCCTAAAGAAAAACTATCTTTGTGTATAGAACACTTACTCGAGATAGACATCATTTATCTGCTCAACACTCAATCAATACAACATTTAGCGGGGGAAAAGAAACATGCCTAAGGGTTGGCCATTTGTCCCTATTAATTCCATTTTTAAAAAAAGAAACACTTTGGAATATTAGTGATATTGTATAGGTACATGTATTATTTCTCGATGTTTGGCTTTGTTGAGAAAAAATCTGAAATGGTGGTGGGCTTCTTCGTGGTGTCTCTTATGAGTGCGTTGGTTGAGTCTCTCCCAATAAGCACTAAATTAGACGACAATCTGACTGTGCCTCTTGCCAATGTGTTGCTAGGAACTTTGGTATTCTTGTAAATGTATTGAGCTGAAATATGTGATTATTTGTTGTAAAATGTTACTCAAATGGATTATAGTCATGTACGTGTTATGTTGATTAGAACTTGCACCAATTTATGTACGCAAATGTTGGTTTTAATTGCAGAATTGTTCTTGTCTAATTGTAGTCGTTTGTCGTTATTGATGTTATAACTTCCTAAGTACGTTAAATAAAAAAGTAACTATTAAATTTTGTATCATTTATGGTGACTGTTGAAATTCAATGTTTTTTGTGGCTGTCTTATCTTTCGAAAGAAAGCATCATTATTTTGTCAAGGTTTTTGTATTACGAAATGAAGAGAGCTCTACAATTGTTGCTTTGTTATTTGACACATGATGAACTGTCACACACTTAGCTGGTGTAAGTAAGTGAGGGAAACGTCGTTGTAACCAAATCATGTGTGCTCTCCTACGTGTCTTATTATTATTGGTTGTTAATTATTCTACTAACTTAGCTATTCATACAATATATATATAGAGGTGGATGGAGAATGTAATGATTTTTTTGCTAGTTCGTGTTCTATCTATAACACCTAGGCTTGTGTTGCATTTTTTGATCAATCGAAGAATATTTATAATTTGTCTGTGCTCATTTTAGTTTTGCAATTTTGTTTATTATTGATTTCTTTACTGAACGAGTGGTATCATAGCATGACCGTTTAATAATTTTAGAATTCATTTGGTTTTCATATACCTCTGATATGTTACTCACATATTTGTTTTTCTGTTTGAATTTTATATTTCTTAAGTTTTTGGCAGTTTTGAACATGTTTTTCAATGGCAAACAGTTCTTAAGCGATGTACAATGTTGCAAAAATTGTTGATTCAAACACTTGTGCTCCAATTTTGGAGGAGTATGATCAGTAGACAATCCACATGGAAGACTATTTGTATGCTCTTAATGAATACGTATGGTAATCTATCAAACTTGGACCTCATAATCCTAGTTTCACATAAACAAGAGTTATTCCCAAATTACGAACCCTCTCTTATTTATAGCAACAAACAACTCCAAAAAATGACAAAACTACCCTTATAGTTAAAACCACATATTAAACTGACTAACAGTTCTTCACCTTGGCTTTAACTATGAGTACAGTAAAAACAAACAATTACTTCCACTTGTTGATGTTTAGAAAATCTAAACAATGTCTAAATTCTGTTAAAGGTAACGACATTGTTAATGCATCAGTTGGATTGTCTTGGGTCCTAACTTTCTTCACTTGAATTCTTCCTTCTGAATGGATAAAGTGATAACGAACATCTATATGCTTCGTTCTTTCATGATGTACTTGATCTTTAGCCAAACAAATTGCACTCAAGCTGTCACAAAAAATAACAACTTTATCTCGATGAAAACCAAAATCTCCAAGCAAACCTTTCAGCCAAATTCCTTCCTTTGTAGCCTCTGTAAGAGCCATATACTTAGCCTTTGTAGTGGACAAAGCTACTGAAGGCTGCAAAGTTGCTTTCCAACTCACTAAAGCATTTCCAACTACAAACACATATCCTTTCAATGACCTCCTCGAATCAATATCAGCTGCATAATCTGGATCCGAATAACCAGTCACCAAACATTCTTCTTTTCCTCCATAAATGACTCCAACATCATATACCTTTTAGGTATCTAAAAATTTGTTACACAGCAACCCAATGTCCCTTTCAAGGATAAGCCATATAAGGAGAAACCATGCTGATAGAGTGAGTTATGCCATGCCTTGTACAAACCATGACATACATTAGACTCTACAACACTAGAATAAGGAACCTTTTTCATATACTCAATCTGAGATTCAGATTGAGATGTCAATGCTTCATAAAGCTTGAAATTTGTTGATGATGGAATGTTCAATGACTGATGTCATTCCAAAACGGTACAAAATCTTCAAAATATAACTTTTCTGGGACAAAAACAACTTTCACCTTGACTTATCTCTAATAATATCCATACCAAGAGTCTTTTGAGCAGTTCCCAAATCCTTCATATCAAACTCATAATTGAGAAGTTGTTTTACTCTTGTAATATTAGCCATGTATTGAGAGGCCACCAACGTATCATCCACATAGAGTAACAAAAACACCCGTGACCCATTAACACCCTCCTTATGATATTTACAACAATCATAATGACTTCTACTATAACCATGGCTAACCATAAAAAGGTCAAAATGCTTATACCATTGACTAGCAGATTGCTTTAACATGTAGAGCGACTTCTTGAAATTACAAAGATAATTCTTGTTACCTTGAGCTACAAACCCCTCTGGCCGAGTCATATAAATCTCCTCTTTAAGCACCCCATGTAAGAAAGTTATTTTGATATCCGATTGCTTCAATTCCAGTTTCATTTGTGCCACAAGTGCCAACAACACTCTAATAGAAGTATAACGCACCACATGTGAGAATATTTCGTTATAATCAACTCATTGTTCACTTATAACAACTAGCCACCAAACGAGCCTTAGACCTCAAATTTTGAGATACAGGAAGCCCTGTTTTTCTCTTAAAAATCCATTTACAAGTCACACTTTCCTGAAACGAGGTAACTTTACCACTTCCCAAGTTCGGTTCTTATGAAGAGACTCAATCTATTCACTTATAACAACTATCCACACATCAACCTCTTTAGATGTTATTGCTTCTTTATAAGAAGATGGTTTAAAGAATTCTATTTCTTTAGCCACTTGCAAAGCATACGCTACCATATCTTCAAAACCATATCGAATTGGCCTTCCAAATTGTCTCCAGGGTGTATTCAAAGCAATAGAATAAGAATATTCATGGTGATGTTTTTCATTCACAACAGGTACTATTTGAGATGAATTATTAGGTTGTTCAACAGATTTCTCAAGTTCTTCAGAGTTATCTGACTCATACTCCACCTGTTCGGACATATTCTCACCATAAGTATTTGGTGCAGATGAGTATTTGATACCACACAACATACTATCCTCATCAAACATACATCTCTGCTGAGATTTTTCTTATCAAGACACCAAACTCTATAGCCCTTTACACCATCTCCATATTCTATAAACAATTATTTTTTAAATGAGGCTCCAACTTTCCCTCACTAATATGGTAATAAGAAGGACAATGAAACACTCTCAGGCCTATGTAGTCGGTTGTTTTTCCAAACCATACCTTAAATAGGGTTGTAGAATTAATTGTTGTAGCTGGAGTTCTATTTATCAGATAACACACTATGTTTATAGCTTCTACCCAAAAACACCTAGATAACCCTACATTGGACAACATACACCTCAACCTTTCCAAGAATGTTCGATTCATTCTTTCATGCACTCCATTTTGTTGTTGAAGCATCGTTTCTATTCAAAGATAGGTCTTTTTGGAAAGATTTAAATTGTGAGGAGAAGAAACATTTTAGAAAGATTTAATTTGTCGTTTAAGAGTAATGTTCATTCAATTAATCATATCTTTATGAAGCATCATTTTGATTAAAATATAAGTCATTATGTACCAGAGTCTTATTGTGTTACGAAGACTAATTACGTATGCAAACTAGAAAATGTAATGAATACAAATGAAATATAGGTTCCAAAGTAAATTTCAAAAAGGATATATGGAAGTAGGTAACCAAAATGATATCAAAAGCGGTAACATCATGGATAGCAGATATAGTAACCAAAAAAGCATATTGAAGCCAATAATCAAAATGATATAGAAGGTTATACCGAAGCCAGCATTAGCTTCTTCGATGAAGTTCGTAGCAAATAAAACAATGAGTTCAATCAAAATTTACAATTTTATTCTTCAAAATCGAATGACTCACTAGGATCCAAACAATAATTGCAGTCATAACCCTAATCCCCAAGGACTTTCTTGATTCTTTCCTTCGTATTCAAACTTAAATTTTGACCCTAAACTTTCTAGATTCTTCATTCTTTTAACCATAGAAATTCTTCAAAGATTTGTTGTTTCGAAGCTAGAAGGACCAGAGTTTGGTTTATCATAGAACTTCTTTTTCCGTACCAGTTTCTTGGCTTTCTCTTGCTGGTTCTCCAAAGAGCTGTTGTTTCAAGGCGATGTTCAGTTCTTTCTCCGTACTAGTTTCTTGGCTTTCTCTTGTTTGTTCTACAGCTACCTATAGCAAGACGATAAACACAATCACTTTTCAAATGATGAAGACTTTCGCTCAGATGCTCAGTATTCCTAATGTTGAACCCTTCTACAAGGCAATGAATGAACAAATTATTCATATGTTCAATGAGATAAGTTATCAACCTACTCTTACTAAAATTAATGAGTTTAAGAAGTCTGGATTACCTTGTATGTGGAATTTTTTCTTTGGGATCTATCTTTACTGCTTAACTGGAAGAACAGTAGGGTTCGATAAAGGTCGTTTGGAGGTTTAAGCAATGATGGCAGGATTATACTACGACTTGTCGATGGACTATGCAACTCAACTCTAGAATGAGTTTGTGAAAAGTGTTGTGAACACGAATGCAGTCGATGGGATTTCATGTGCTCGTTACTAGAGCTTAGTTTTACAATATACTTATGAGAAGAAATGTATTTTGGTTCCAGACAACGAAGAAACTACTACATTTTTGGTGTTTCGTCATCCTAAAACTGTTGATGCGGAACTTTTTCCAACTGTTGCCAGAATTCCTGATGCAATGCTTCACAAGGTGGATCCATCTCACCCTGTTTTGGTAAGCTATTTGAAGACAATTAATCTTGATATCGAAATTGGTGTGTTGTTAACTATAACCACTAGTCCATGAAAGAAGAAAAAGGGGTCTAATAAAGTTACAAAGGAAAGTCCATCCACAACAAAACCTGAGCAAGTTGAGAAGGTTACTACAATGAAGAAAGTGCAAACTGAGCCACTTCCAGTTTCGAAGCCTGTAACGGAAGTCATACCTTTGAAATCTAGTGTGTTGAAAAAGATTGCTCATACACCTCGCGATTCTCCTGAAAGGTCGAGAAGTTTTTCACCAACTTTTAAAGTGAAGCCATAAGTCATTTGAAAGGGGGGTTTTGTTTCGAGAATTTCAAGTACCTGTTTCTCCAGCTTCGAAGAAACGGAGGGTAAAAGACATGGCCAAACGTCTTTCCAAGAGACAAAAGAAGAAGCTAAGGAAGTTAGTGATTCATGATGATACAATAGATGACGAAGTTGTTCCTGAGTCTCCAATTCATGATGATCAAATGGGACATTCTTCATCTGTGAGGGATTCTCCACTCAAGTCGAATCTCGAGGTGACTGGAAATCTTGATGGCTCTGTGGAAAATTCTAAAGTAGACACACCCATCAATCCAGGTAAACAAATAAAGAAGTCTACTCCTAAGAAAACAAATGTCATACCACCCGGAGTGTCGACTGCCAGATTATTTCATGAGGAGGTTTGCACTTTAGGCATTACTGCGAACGTATCTAATATAGAGGCAGATGTCACTATGGGTGAAGGAGTATCGATTACATGTGACATCCCCATTTTCACGGCCAGAAAAGACTGATTTTGTTTATGCTTTATAAAAATCAGAGTACTTCTTCTCATAAATATGTTGCGTAATTTGTTCCTAGAAAAATACGATAAATACGTTATCAAAACATTTTCGAAGAAACGTATTTTATACATTTTAAAACTTTTGGGATGTCATTGTCAATATAGGAACATAAGCATAAACGGAACTTACATTTATTTACACTAGTGATCTACATCTCTTTTAATCTCTTAGTGTAATGTGACTTCGTATCAACGCATGTGATATAAATAAACTGAGTGGGTCAGGTAGGGAAACCTGGTGAGCACATAGGGTTTTCAACCCAAAATAATATAATTATTATTTTTAAACATCAAACAATCAACCCAATTACCCATTCCCGTTATCCACACATTACGTCCCTAAAACATCTAACACAAGGGACCTAGTCTAAGAACTATCATTGGGATGGACACTACTGCTAAGGGGATTCCTTGGCAATGAAAGTCCTAAAGGCAACCATGTGGGGGATGGAGTACACCTGGTGAGCACACAGTTCACACAGTTCGAATAAACACTTACAGGTTGCGAGCCTGCTAGTGTTCCACTGGACTGTCTAGAATAGTCCGTGGTCGTCATCTATACTCCGCTAGATGACTGGATCATCAATAACATCTATAATGAGGCCTCTTATTATTTTTATTTTGTCATACAGCAACTATTACATCTACCCTTGTTTTACCCAACACATTTTGTAGATATAAAATACATATACAGTTTAAATCATTGAAAACATGTATAAAATGTTCATCCAACATAGATAACAAGTATACAGATAATATACACACAGCACGTAATTTATATAAAATACTTCATATCTACGTGTTAGGTTAAAGTAACTATGCACTCACCTGAGTAGGTGATGACACAGCACTCGGACAGCGCTTCGATACTCTTAAAACAATTTTCCTTCGATAAAACCTAGTACCAATACCACTAGGGTTTAGTCTAACGATAACCGCGACAAATTAATAGTCTGACTATTATTATTATTATACAAGCGTTACTAACACTCAATATAACTCATAATAATAGCTTAAATAATTATTTTAAGGACCTAATAACATTCCTATAATTATTTGAAAGCTATATTAAAAATTACGTAAGCGTAGCACACTTACAATGAATTTTATCGAAAACCGGAACTTAATTGGAGCAGCGTTTCGAAACCGAAAGACTCATTTTTCTCGGGACTCCGGGAGCCTCGGGGCTTCCTTAGGATGCTAGGGGCCTTATCTAGGGTTTAGGGGGTTTATAGCACTTAGAGAGAGAAAGTTTATAGAGAGAGAAGTGAAAATGGGTGAAGAATGAGGCTGCCCTCGCTGCCTTTTTATAGCCTGTGAGGCCTCGGTACGCTGGTCGTACCTCGGACCTACGCTGCGCGTACTCTCGCATCGTACAACACCTGTCGCTTCGCTGCTGGGTCATCGTGGCTCTTCTCGGAACCGCACAAGGGTCGGAACACGGGGCGTAATGCCTTCGAACGTGGGGCGTATGCGAGGGGTGGCGTGTCGCAATCCGAAGCAACTTCAGAGACCATCATCAGACGGTTGTGGTGCTGCTACGTCATCGATTTAGCAAGAGACTTCGTAATTTCATGCTTCAGCTTTAAAAATTCGTAACTTTCGCGTACGAGCTCCGTTTTCGACGTTCTTTATATCCACGCGAAGGTGGTAACGTACTCTATAACTTTCGTTTAGACTTCATTGGCTAATTTTGACTCCATTTTAAATTTTATATTATTAACAGGCCGGGACGGGATTGGTCCGTTAAATCCTCATAACTTCTTCATCCGACATCCGTTTTCGCCCATCTTTCTCTCGTTACACTACTCTTAACGAGATCTTCGATTCTTGTTTAGGTCGTGTCGGCCAAAAACCACTTGATCTAATATTCGAATTTCGGGCTGTACACTACTAATCCGAAACTTCGAAAAATCATAACTTCTTCATACGAAGTCAGATTTGGGTGTTCTTTTTATCGATGCTCTTAGTTTAACACATTCTACAACTTTCGTTTAGATTGCTAAGGCTAAATATCGCTCTATTGTAAATTCACTATTTACGCTTTCCGGTGCCGTGTCGGTTCCGTCGCGAAACTTTGACGGGTCATAACTTCTTCGTTATAACTCGGATTTCGGCGTTCTTTATATGTACGGAAACCTTGTGACATATTCTACAACTTGGTTAAGATTATTTATTCTAAATAATCTTTTGTCGAAAAGTCATTTTCGACACTTATTGCCTCTAAATTGGCTAGCCCGGATCTACGGGCGTTACAATTATCTCCCCCTTAGGATGATTACATCCCAGAATCATCAATGAAACAGGGCTCGTATAATGACTCCGTACGTCATCTCTTCATCCTAGGTAATAATTATAACTTCTATAATCCTTCAAGTCTATCTCTCAGACTTATTGATTGTAAGTAGTACTCGGTCGTGCACCTGCTCTCTACCTCAGGCTAGACTCCAAATTATGACCTATCATTATGTGATGCATGTTTAGACTCAGGTCTCTTAGTGTCAAATTTAAAAAAACAGACTATGCCTTCCTTCATGTTCTAATGTGATATAATCACACTTTAACATGTATCATTTCTAACTACCAACTTCTTTAACAACGAGCGCGATACTTCTATTGATCGCTTTGATTTCAATTGTTTGGTTAAAGTCGGACGCTACATCAAACTTGGTTCTCTAAACCACGTAACCTACTCATCGTAGTCGGACTCAATGTGATATGACCACTAGGGTTGGGATTACAACAATCTTCTTAGTTATTACTAAAACAATGGTAATGACATACTTGAATAAAACGAAATCAATTACTAGCTTCTTGGTAACCTTGTGACTTTCCTTGATCCAAGTGTGAGTCCTATGCTTCCGGTAGTATAGGTCTCTACTACCTTTCACACCTACTCATACTCGTCCCAAGTATTGTCCCGCAGTTCACCCAAGTCACCATACAAGAAAAATCATATAACAACTTGACACATTAGATAACAAAACTAGGTTTTATATTATTCCTTGAAACGATTACATAGGTGTTCAAGTTCAACCTATATTATGCCTCTAATAGGCTACACCACGTGGTACTATTTACACAACTACTTCATAGATCCTCATTCCTGATTCCTTGCATCGTCAGCTGCTTCGTCTAGGATCATATAGAATGCTCTTGCCTTTGGTTTTGGCGGAATGTTTGGTCTTGCCACCTCTTTCTTCTTCGGGAAATCCTTAGCAACGTGCCCTTCTTCACGGCACTCGTAGCACACCCTCTTGTTCATGGTGCACTTATTGGCATAGTGCCCCGTTTTCCCACAGTTGTAGCAGGTTACTTCCTCGCTACATTTTCCCGACTGCTTCTTCTTGCACTTCTCACACCATTTCAATTCATTTCCTCCTCCGCTAAACTCCTTTGAACCAGACTTGATCTTCTTATTGTTGGGTTTAGCAGACCCTTCAAATTCCCTCTTCTCGCCAACCTCGACATTGTTGGCAGCTCTTCCCTTAATCATATCCTCCACAGACTTGGCAGCCCAGATAGCTGCCTCCAAAGTAGGTGCCTGACGCACTGGCACCGCGTACTCCCATGGTAATCCCTTTGCGTACTTATCAATTTTCGTCAGCTCATCCGGAACAAGACGCAAGACAAACTCCATCTTTTCTGTGAAGTTGTTCGTGTATTCATCGATTGACATGCTTCCCTTTTTCAGGGTTAGAAACTGGTTGTAACAGCCCGGATTCCCAGGTATTATTCATTCTTATAATTTTGGTGATTTGTGAGGAGACTCGGCGAGTTGGAGCTCAAACTCGCCGAGTATGATCGCGGCTATGGGCACGGGTTTGCGTCTGGACTCGGCGAGTCCAAAAGTGGACTCGGTGAGTCCATGCTGTTTAATGAAACCCTAATTTCCATGGTATGAGACCTATTTAAAGGGGCTTATGGCCGTCATTTGGGGCCACCAACCCCAGAGAGAACCCTAAAGAGTCTTTGAGCGTTTTGTGAGAGAGAAGAGGAAGATCCTTGACTATTTGTGGGTGTTTTTGCATATAGAAGAGGATAAAGGCAAGAGGAGACCAAAGAAGGTGCTAATCCAGTGATTCCTAAGCTCAGAGACTTCATTTGAGGTAACCATTCGTTCCTTTCTCAGTCCTTGGTGTAAATCTTAGAGTTAGGGTTTCTGTGTGGAATGATCCATGGAGTAATTGGCCTCTTCTCGTGTTGGTGCTTTAGATCTGGACCCAAAGAGGTCCAGAGACTCTTTTCCCTCAAGCTTTATGAGTGTTAATGGAGGCCATGAGCTTAGAATAGCATTCTAGAGACCATATCATCAAATAAGGCCTTTGAACCTTTGCATGAGCACCAAGATAGTAACTTTACGTGATGTATGTGCTTGAAAGGACTGGATCTATGAGTTATTGGAACGGATCTGACCTCAGGAGTGAGTTTGAGTTTATGCATGGCATAGACTCGCCGAGTCTGAAGAACAGACTCGACGAGTAGCATGAAGATTGTCCATAACCACTCAGCGAGTGGTCTTGCCGAGTTAAGGGGTTGACTCAGTGAGTCAGGGAGAGTCAGAGAGGGTTGAAGGGTGGACTGAGTCAAGCTAAAACTCGCCGAGTTGTTCTTGAGACTCGGCGAGTTGAGTCGTAGTGGCCCCGCAACTCATGTCAGGTGGAACTCGTCGAGTTAGGAAAATACTCGACGTGTCGAGAGAGGATCCCAGGGAATCAATGGATGCGTATAGACTCGCCGAGTCACTATAGTGCACTCGCCGAGTCCAGTCAAAGTTGACTGTTGACCATTGACAAGTGTTGACCTGTGTTGACTTGATAGGGTTAGTCAACCTTAGTTGTGAAGTGTTATTTAGAGATATATTGTGTTATAGGAGGACTATAGATCGGAGGATCGAGCACGAGTGATTTTAGGGATTTGCCAGTTACCGAGATATGCGAGGTGAGTCTTCTCACTATACTTTACCTTGAGTAGGTAATCAGAGTTATGTGACAGAGTATTTGTATGCTATATGTATGTTATGTGTTTTACTGCATTATTTCTATGTGATTTATGTCGTGCATGTTTATAGAATTGGAACCGGAAGGTTCACAGAGATAGAACCAGAGGGTTCACAGAGTAGGGTCCATGGACCCACAGAGTTATAGCCTCGAGTGGCTAATATGTGTTACGTGTGGTATTTTGGGGAACTCACTAAGCTTTGTGCTTATACTGTTTGGTGTTATTTGTTTCAGGTACTAGTGATGAGATCTTGGGATTGTTATATGGCATGGATTGAGTTTCAAACATTGATGTTTTTATGAATATTAAATGAATTATGTTTTTATAAAATGCGAAAAATTGTTTTGAAATTTACGGTGTTACACTGGTTCTCTAGCTCGAGCAGGTTTTGAGCTGAGCAGTGCTTTCGTTTGAATTGTACTAGAAATTATGCCCATGTCAGTTACAGGGGCTTGTTGGGGCTTAAAGTCTTCCCCAAGGTATTCCACCATCGTACAATGCCTCCTCGAAACTGACGCACTGCAAATGTGGTATGTTGTTTTCCCTTGCAACCGCACGTCATGAAAGCTAATTCCATTTCCGAGATCCAATCCATGACCCCGATCGGATCCTCCTTTCCAGTGAAAGTCGACGGCTTGCAAGTTAGAAAATCCTTGTACTTGCATCCATTCCTCTCGACTTCGTCATCTTGGTTGTTTTGTCGAACTATTGGTGGGTTGACTTGACCAACAGTCCCACTGTAGTTTCCTTCCTCAGTCTGCCCTTCATTCAACTCGGGTTGTTCGATCTGAATGGTCGCTTCCTCTTGATTTTGCTGGAGCAAACGTCTGGTTTCCTCCATTTGACGATCCAACATTGCATGGATCATCGCTTGCACTTCGGCCATCGTTATTGGCTCAGTAGCAGCTACCACAACCGGGATTTGCTCAATCACTGGGGGTTGATCTCGGTTCCCATTTGCATTCGCGTTTCCACTACGAGTCCTTACCATCTTGATCTATACACCGAATATGGCGAATCTAAATCTTTATTTAGGATTGACGTTTAAGTCATCCTTATCACTCCGAAACGTTTATATGCTAGTTCTAATATCGTAGTTAAACGCTTAGAATCCTAAACACATAAGGTTTCCAGATCCGGTCGGCAACAGACCATAGATCCAAATAAATAACAGCATAGAAGGCATAAAGAATTTAGCACATAAAAGCATTTTAGGCATAATTCCTAAAATAAGCTAGTGCTCACACCTCACAATCATAGCTTAGCATTCTAAGTTTAAGTCTAGAAATAAATCCATATTCCTAGTTCGCTTAAACTAATGCTCTGATACCAACTGTGACATCCCCATTTTCACGGCCAGAAAAGACCGATTTTGTTTATGCTTTGCAAAAATCGGAGTACTTCTTTTCATAAATATGCTGCAGAATTTGTTCCCAGAAAAATACGATAAATACGTTATCAAAACATTTTCGAAGAAACGTATTTTATTCATTTTAAAACTTTTGGGATGTCATTGTCAATACAGGAACATAAGCATAAACGGAACTTACATTTATTTACACTAGTGATCTACATCTCTTTTAATCTCTTAGTGTAATGTGACTTCGTATCAACACATGTGATCTAAATAAACTGAGTGGGTCAAGTAGGGAAACCTGGTGAGCACATAGGGTTTTCAACCCACAATAATATAATTATTATTTTTAAACATCAAACAATCAACCCAATTATCCATTACCGTTATCCTCATATTACGTCCCTAAAACATCTAACACAAGGGACCTAGTCTAAGAACTATCATTGGGATGGACACTACTGCTAAGGGGATTCATTGGCAATGAAAGTCCTAAAGGCAACCATGTGGGGGATGGAGTACACCTGGTGAGCACACAGTTCACACAGTTCGAATAAACACACAGTTCGAATAAACACTTACAGGTTGCGAGCCTGCTAGTGTTCCACTGGACTGTCTAGAATAGTCCGTGGTCATCATCTATACTCCGCTGGATCACTAGATCATCAATAACATCTATAACGAGGCCTCTTATTATTTTTATTTTGTCATACAACAACTATTACATCTACCCATGTTTTACCCAACACATTTTGTAGATATAAAATACATATACAGTTTAAATCATTGAAAACATGTATAAAACGTTCATCCAGCATAGATAGCAAGTATACAGATAATATACACACAACACGTAATTTATATAAAATACTTCATATCTATGTGTAAGCTGAAAGTAACTATGCACTCACCAGAGTAGGTGGTAACTCAGCACTCGGACAGTGCTTCGATACTCTGAAAACAATTTTCCTTCGATAAAACCTAGTACCAATACCACTAGGGTTTTGTCTAACGATAACCGCGACAAATTAATAGTTTGACTATTATTATTATTATACAAGCGTTAATAACACTCAATATAACTCATAATAAAAGCCTAAATAATTATTTTAAGGACCTAATAACATTCCTATAATTATTTGAAAGCTATATTAAAGATTACGTAAGCGTAGCACACTTACAGCGAATTTTATCGAAAACCGGAACTTAATTGGAGCAGCGTTTCGAAACCGAAAGACTCCTTTTTCTCGGGACTCCGGGAGCCTCGGGGCTTCCTTAGAATGCTAGGGGCCTTATCTAGGGTTTAGGGGGTTTATAGCACTTAGAGAGAGAAAGTTTATAGAGAGAGAAGTGAAAAATCGATGAAGAATGAGGCTGCCCTCGCTGCCTTTTTATAGCCTGTGAGGCCTCGGTATGCTGGGCGTACCTCGGACCTACGTTGGGCGTACTCTCGCATCGTACAACACGTGTCGCTTCGCTGCTGGGTCATCGTGGCTCTTCTCGGAACCGCACAAGGGTCGGAACGCGGGGCGTAATGCCTTCGGACGCGGGGCGTATGCGAGGGGTGGCGTGTCGCAATCCGAAGCAACTTTTGACACCATCATCAGACGGTTGTGGTGCTGCCACGTCATCGATTTAGCAACAGACTTTGCAATTTAATGCTTCAGCTTTAAAAATTCGTAACTTTCGCGTACGAGCTACGTTTTCGACGTTCTTTATATCCACGCGAAGGTGGGAACGTACTCTACAACTTTTATTTAGACTTCGTTGGCTAATTTTGACTCGATTTTAAATTTTATATTATTAACAGGCCGGGACACGATTGGTCCGTTAAATCCTCATAACTTCTTCATCCGACATCCGTTTTCACCCATCTTTCTCTCATTACGCTACTCTTAACGAGATCTTCGATTCTTGTTAAGGTCGTGTCGGCCAAAAACCGCTCGATCTAATATTCGAATTTCGGGCTATACACTAGTAATCCGAAACTTCGAAAATCATAACTTCTTCATACGAAGTCAGATTTGGGCGTTCTTTTCATCGATGCTCTTAGTTTAACACATTCTACGACTTTTGTTTAGATTGCTAAGGCTAAATCTCGCTCTATCGTAAATTCACTATTTATGCTTCCCGGTGTCGTGCCGGTTCCGTCGCGAAACTTCGACGGGTCATAACTTCTTCGTTATAACTCGGATTTCAGCGTTCTTTAGATGTACGGAAACCTTGTGACATATTCTACAACTTGGTTATGATTAATTATTTCTAAATAATCTTTTGTCAAAAAGACTTTTTCGACACTTATTGCCTCTAAATTGACTAGCCCGGATCTACGGGCGTTACAGTACAGCTGCTCAAGGTAATCCTTCTCTTGTTGTCTCATCTACCTTCGAAACAACTCTTGTTGATACCACAGTTTCATTACCTCTATTTATTATTCCTAATTCAACCAAATCACCTTCATCCACTCATTCACCTACTTTTGATAATATCATGCAACAACCCATTACTTCCTTTTTCCCATCCCAATCCACAGAAGGTCCCAAAATAGTTAATGATGTTGGAATGAATGATGGTGGGTTCGTGGGTTCTTTTGCTAATATAGAGTTTGATCCTAATGAGGAGGACATTCCAGATCACATGTTGATGTCTGGGAAGCAATTTAAGATTCTTAATTGGAAGCTTAATTCAATGCTACAATTACAAGCCGATGGTGGGGGTAAACATCCAGTTTCGAGTATCAAGGTGATGTTATGTTGAAAGCTCAAGAGCATCGAATTCAGGACAAACTTTATTAAATTGACAAGAATAATGAGTTAAGGATCAAAGCATAATCTGAGAATTTTAATGGAGCCTTAGGGCTTTAAAGAATGTTGCGAAGGAAAGACATGTTTTGTATGTTCAATATGTCAACACCATTCGTGAGAATGTCAATTTGAAACTTCAAGAGTTAAATAATGACATGGTGAAAGAAATCATTGTTCTAACTCACAATTATTCTACCCTTCATATGAAGGTCGATATAATTGCTGATGTTGTCACACAATCTATTGAATGGTACAATTCTTTCGTTCCCAAATTTGAAAAGAAGGTTACAGTTGATGCTACCAGTTTTGGTGATATTGTGAAGTTGTTGGGTACGTTAAAGGATCTCATGTCAAAGTCTAGATCTTCGACATCTTCTGTATTTACTCCTGGGTTCTTAACTCAAAATTTTAGCTTGCTCGAGTCAATAATTCACAAAGAATTGGCTCCGCTTGTGAAACTTCTTCCATTGATGCCAACGGGTGCCCCACCTATTGTTACAGGGATGCAAGGGGGAGAAAGAAGGCATGTTGGCATTGTTAAAGGCGAAGGAGGTTCTCTCAAAATAGGTGAAGATGCAAAGGTAGTGGAAAAGGTTTTAACTACTCAAATTCCTGTGACAATGCAAAGTAAAACTGATCCAATAACCTCAACAACAACAACAATGCCTTTGAAGAAGGGAATTGTAATTGGTGGTACAAGTTCATCTTTAAACCCAAGTCTACGGAAGCAGATAATGGGAAAGGGAAATAAGTAAGTATTGAGCTTACGAAGGAGGAAAAGAAAGTTGCAATGGAACAAGAAGTCAAAAAGCAACGTCAAATACAATGTATACTTTGATAGAGAGTCAATGATCCACCTGGTCTCAACAAAGGTGATCCTACAAAGCTTTATCATTACAAATATATTGAAACTTTGGTTGTTTCTGGTGAGATGCATGAGTTTGAGAAGATTCCCAAAAAAAGTTTCGACATTGTCAACTCTGACATGAATCAATTAGATTTTCCAGTGAAAAGAATGATGTTCTTGGATGAGTAGTTCGAGCTTGCTAACAAGTACAAGGATAAACTTGAGTACAGGCACATGAAGTTTCGTTTCCATGCTATACGTAGGAAGAAGGAAGAAGATATATGGTCATTGGTCAAGATAATTGGAGTTCTGGGCATAACCAAAGATGTTCTGGTCAAGATATATGGTCTCAACAAAGGTGATCCTACAAAGCTTTATCATTACAAATATATTGAAACTTTGGTTGTTTCTGGTGAGATGCATGAGTTTGAGAAGATTCCCAAAAAAAGTTTCGACATTGTCAACTCTGACATGAATCAATTAGATTTTCCAGTGAAAAGAATGATGTTCTTGGATGAGTAGTTCGAGCTTGCTAACAAGTACAAGGATAAACTTGAGTACAGGCACATGAAGTTTCGTTTCCATGCTATACGTAGGAAGAAGGAAGAAGATATATGGTCATTGGTCAAGATAATTGGAGTTCTGGGCATAACCAAAGACGTTCTGTTCGAGGGTATGCTCCAGAATTATCGATATCACACAGTTCGAGCAAACAATGTTACATTCGACTTCTCGGTTGCAGACTTTCCACTAATGAATCTTCATGATTTGTTAGTTGTCGCATTGATCATGAAGAGTGTTGATCTATCAAAATTACAAGTGACAAGCAAACAAGATTTTTTGAATGCTTTTGCTCATCTCAAGGTTTTTATTGATGGATACTATGGAGCTTTAGTCTTAACTGATGTTGAGTTGGCTATATATTTGGATGAAGAGATCATTCTTCCACAAACTATGTTTATGAGTAAGGCTAGTTTGAAAGATTTCAAAGATTGAGAGATTACCTTGAGACCTTTAGGAATTGTTTTTGTTGGGAAAAAGAAGAAGGTCAATAATTCTAAATTACTGTTTCAAGCGTGTGATGTCGAAAGGTATACAATGCCACATTACACAAATCTCATGGTACGTATGAACAGTTGTGGCAAGAATAATGATAAGGAGAAAGCTGAGATTCATAGGATCATAAACCGGTATGCTGAGATTCGGAGGGTGATTCATCAAACTGCTAAGGTGTTAACAACTTAGATTCGGCATCTCTCATAAAGGGCGAGAATTTAGGGTTTCGAATTTTATTGTGAGGTGTCGAATATCTCTTAATTGTATGTAGCTTGTAATGTTATTACAAGGGAATTTTATGTTTCGAAGCTTATTTTATTTAGTCCATTATATTTTTTGTGCTTTCAGTATCCCTATATATATATATATATATATATATATATATATATATATATATATATATATATATATATATATATATATATATATATATGGGATGGATACACTTAGAGGTTTAGACTTTGATTCTGATCTTGTACTCTTTTCTCTTATCCTCTTGTATTCACTAATAAGCAATACAACGAGCCAACAAGATTTTATTTAGATATTGTATTTGTTCTTACTTTGATTTCGTTTCTATACTCGATTCAATCGTCACTACACTGATATCTTTTTCGAATGCCAGGGATGTGTTGAGGTTGATATTACTTTTATAAAATGAGCAGGGCTTCCCTCTACAACCTCATCCTTTATTCCTCCACCACACAATCAACATCCACGCCTCATCCATCACATAGCCAACCTCTTACACCAAATTATCCTATACCACTTACTCATTCAAATCCACCACCACAACCAACCCACCCTCATGCTTCGTTATCTACCACTAGTCCTTCCGATAATTCCAAAAAGGGAAATAGTAGTTCAAGTTCATCCTTTGGTTCTGAAAAGAAAGTAGTTTTAAAAGACTATGAAAATGAGGAAATTGATGATGAAATCAAAAATACAGGGTAAGGACTCTTTGATTTCTCTTATTTAGGGGACTCCATTCATTCAACACCTATTTTTACTATTTTCCAAGTACAAGTTATTGTGATGATTCTTCTTATCATCAGGAGAACTCATCTACTGAGGGGGCATATTTCAAAATCAATCTTTGAAACATTTGAGGATCTTAAGCTAATTTCCTTGTTGAGATCCAAAAATGGCCAACACTTGTTCTAGTTCACCCTGATATTTGAAAGAATCTTTGAGTAGTCTCATCAATAAAAGAAAAGGCTATTGAGTGTGAAATGTCTAAAGAAGAAGTCAGAGCCTTTTGTGATGAGCATAACATTGGCATACCAAATAAAAGAATTTTTGTTGAAAAGGTTACTTCTGTTGAAGGAGATCTGAAAAAGGAAAAAAAAGGTCATGATTCATTTTAATGTGTTGGTCAGAAGATTTAACCATGTCAAAGTATAGTGCTCCCTACACTCAAAGTCCTTATATGCATATTATGTATTAAGGATACAAATATGGTACCTTTGTCAAGTACCACTCATGATAACGATCCATGAGGTGATCTTGATGCGGGTCATGTCTAATACTTGCTCTCTAACAAGTACCTATGAACCTTGGTTACAACCCTTTGCTCACTTTCATCTTATGATAGTCTACCAATCCATTTCATATTAGTCTTACATCATAATTGCTCCCATAATTATGACCGACTATGAACTTCTAGAATAATTAGATTATTTATGGACTAAACATGTTAATATAGAACACAAAAAGTATTATTTTGAAGATCATATCCTAATATATCAAAACAATATAACATTTGTTGTTATAATGTTACAATATCCAAAATACTAAATCCACATCAAATCTCATTTCTAGAATAATAAAGTCCTATAGATCAAGAGTGGCCTTTCATGCCTAGCTTAAAGAAGGACTTTATTAATGGATTTGACTAAATTTAATTTGTGTGGATTCTACGAATAGGATTATTTCATATTTAAATTTATTCTAAGAATAGTAAGATATCTTAGAGAATATGAGTCATGTTATGATCTGATTTAGAGTATCTTAGATTGATTAAGTGCACTCGTGAAGTCACAAAAGATTTCTAGGTGATCATTGAATTAAAGGACTCAACCTAGTTTTTCAATGAACTTATTCATCCAATTATATTCGATTGCAACTTCTGAAGTAGCAGTGTATGCTTATTTTATAGTAGATTATGCAGGTATGTTTTTTCCTTGAGCTATTTCCAACAAGACTCATTCTTCATTTTTAATGAACTCATAATCTAATTATAATTCATAATTATATCTATATGGTTTAAACTTAACATCTTATGTAACTCCTTTACATAAAGATATTCTTTTAAACTGATTAACTCACATACATTCTCTAGTTCTTCTCAAGTAGTTTTAGAATGTCCTTGTACTTATCTAATGACTTTCCCATGTACTTTATTGGTATCTTCTGATAGGTTCATAGCTTAATCATATGCCTGGTCTTGTGAATGATGGATTTATATTTCAAAGAAAATACAATAAAAATCGGTTTTTCTAGCTCAAACCTATATGATAGGTCCTTTTGAGGCAAGCTCAAAAGGGTGTCATGTGGCATTGTCAAGAGTCCTTTAAAGGAATATTGTATCTTGATTGCTTTCAAGATACTGCCAATATATGCATAAATATTAAAACTTTAACATTCATCTGTACCTATCACCATAGATTTTACATTCCAAAAATGTATCTTATCAATTCTAAGCCTTTAATTTTAGAAACACTTTCCGAGTCAAGGTTAAATGACCTTGCATATTCGAAATGTTATTTCCCATGAATAAGTATGGCTTAATTATACAAGATTTGGAAATCACTATGCTCCTACTTGTTCTTAGTAAACACATATTTTATCTTCATTTGGATGTAAAACCATACTTTGTGCTTTCACAATAAAATGATGATTTTAACCTTGGCTTTAGAATATATAGCCTTACATAAGCTTCAAATCCTCAAAACATTAAGTGAGATAAGGATGGAGCCTTTCCATTCTAAATATTACAAAGTGTTATTTTTACTTGTTAGTTGGTAAGATACAAGTGATAATGATTAAGGCATAATCCCAAAAGGATAAAGGAATATAACTTCTACAGATTAGAAAGTAAACCAAATCTAGTAAGGTTTCATTTATCCTTTATTATCTCTAAGGCTTTAGATCTACTGATTTGTTTCTCAACTTCATGTATGAAAACTTCAAACGATTTCATATTTATCTTTTACCCTATAAAGTATAAGTACAACGACTATAGTTGTTAATAAAGTTGACTAGTTATCTTGGAATAAATCTAGACATTGATTAGAAGGGAACACATATGTCACTATGTATAGTTCATTAATGATTATTTTCCCTACAGTTTAGTGAAAATACAATTAATAATCTCATATATATATATATATATATATATATATATATATATATATATAAGATTCGTATATGTCAAATAAACTACACAATTCACCTTTAAAAATCCATTTCTAAAGTTGGAATATGTGTAGTATATTTATGTACTAAAGATAACAAAGTCATAAATAAGTTTGATACAAATCATGTTTGAGTCAAAACTTTTTTGTTATAGAACTTATTATCTAGAAAATCTTGATATTTATTTATAATTCTATTAATAGATCTAGTTCCCAAAAAACAGAATTTAATCATTTTAGAATATGATGGTGATCGTTATGAAACACAATGAAGTAAACGATCAATTATATAATAAATTAAATGAGATATATATTCAGATAAGATAATTTAAAACATACATTATTCGCAACCAAAATTGTTATACAATACAAATACTTTTTAATCAAAACATAAATAATGAAATTCGGGAGTGAAGTTCCAAATTGTTTGTTGTATGTTGCTTACTCTTCTCGAATATTTGTTGACATTAACACATATTAGATTAACATAAAGTATCAAGTACTTGAGTGTTATACGAAAAGTATACGTTTTTTCTTATAGATAATCGAATTACTGGTCCGACTACTATTTCTTAGATATTCGGAACCTTTCCTCGTCTAGTGTGCTAACAATCAAAACAATATCTATCTCTATGGGGCTTTATAGATTTATTCAGATTATAGGTATCTTTTTCATGAACTAAGGACCTTTTAGGGAACACAAAATGACTCTTTTCAACTTTGCATTCTTCCTATGCTTGAACTGCCTCAAACCAAATAGTGTTGTATTTTAGAAATATTCATTTCACCTAATGAAAGATATGATATGATTCCAACTTTTTCGATTCCTTACGAACATCGAGAACAATTGTTCCTATTATGGTGTCAGAAACATCTTCAGCGTTACAGTGATGCCTCCACCAAGTTTCATGTTCAAGTCTATTGCTCAAAGTAGGTGGTTCATGAATAGTGCCTTCTAAAATATAGAATTTCTTATCCCTGTTTAGATTATCCCATAAGGTATGAACTCATTCGTTGAAATTATGTCCATCAAATTTTATTATCTCTTATATATTAGCAAAGAAAGATGATGCATGGTAATGAGATTAGATTTTGTTTTTATCTACAAAATTTTAACAGATCTCATTTAGTATTTTCAATATCTAAATCTTTAATAATGAATACCCTTTAAGTTTCAAAGACAATAATTATCAAAGTCTATGATCCAATTTGCAAAACAAATACATGGTTAGGTATCTTTTAATTATCAAATGCTAGTGTGAATCCATTAAACTTCCACTAATACAACCCAAAACTTCTAAAGAATCTCCAATTTGATGATGTGTGAAATGACCAGTGATCGAGAACACATTGACACCTAATCTAGTGGGCCAAAACCCACACATAGCTAAACATACCCATCTGTGAAACTGATTTGCCGATTGACAATTGCCCAATCTAAATTGTAAATAGCAATCCATACAACAAGCTGACAAGTCCCTCAACAACCGATAGTAAACCTGAGCGATCCTAGTGCATCCTCATCTATTCATTGGCATGCCCTGGCTCATTATAGCCAATAGACGAGGAATGCCCCGACCCACAAATTTTTTGTTGGAATGCCCTGGCTCGAAAACTTATGGTTGGATTGCCAATACATATTGGGTCCACAACCTCTCGATTGGATTGCCCTCGGCCCGTAACCTTTCAGTTGGAATGCCCCAGCCCACAACCTTTCGGTTGGAATGCTCTAGTCTGTTGAATGACAACACAAAGCCATACAGTCTCGACTTTACCATGTCATGTAGACATATACATAGAAATTAACATATATCTAGCAACAGAGGAACATAAGACCAATCAAGAGACAAACAGACAGATCTATAGAATACTACATCATAACGACATTGTATATACTAGGATACACAATTTAGTGGGCCGACATTGGTGCATTCGACCGACAAACACAGTGAAAAAACTCACCTCATAGTCTGACGAATAGCTAAACAATAAACTACTTCGAATACCGGCTCTGCATGTCACCTATTCAACAGATAGAGACCAAGGCTTAACTAAAACTCAAAATATGCAAAATACCCTTAAGTCAAACTTGGTTAACCCTGGTCAAAGCCAAAGTCAACGGTCAAGGTCCAAAAGTCAATATTTCTTCCCAACGGAGTACGCCCAACCTACTCTGATATTGGCCTAAAGTAGGGCGCTGACCGCATATGCGCAACGTACCACTAGTAAGCCCAACGTACATAGCCCAGTCCCAAAACTCCATTAACAACATACTCCATTAAGCCCTTACATCAGAAACTCAGATCCAAATCCAAAATGATGTCCTAAGTCATAAAGTTTCCGACTTTATGAATTTGCATGGCTATAAAGTGCTTAATGTCTAAAACCCTAAGCTCTTAACCCAATAAGACATCATAATTGTTGTATGGAAGGGATAGAAGGGCCAAAATCATATTTTTCTGGTTCATAATAGCTCCATAATGGATAAACTTTCAAAATTTATCCATTAGAAAGGTCCCAACAAACAAGATCTAGTCTTTAAGTCTCCAATAGACCCAAAGGGCATCTTTTTCAACTTAATCCATTAAGTCCAAGTCTCCAACATTCAGATCTGAATCAAAATGATATTTAGATGGATAAAGTTTCCAAATTTATCCATAACAAGGTCACAAGCTTTCAAGAACTAAACTTTATGCACTTACAATGACCAAAAGCTCATAACAGCCAAAACTAGTTAGATCTAACAATTTTATCATCAATATTCAAACTATATACCTCTAGAAGAAAGATGAAGGTGAACAAAGTCTGGATCTACAAGCTCTAATGCAACCAACACTTCTTCAATGAGTTCATTCTTCTATAAGGTGCACCAAGAAGACTCCAAAGTGCTTAAATTCACCTTCCGGTTGCTCACAAGATGTAATCTAGGGTTAGAATTTCAAGAGAGAGTGTTAGAGAGGTGGAGGCTGAGAATGGAATGGGTTTGGGGAAGTTAAGGAGCTTAAATAGGGCTCAAACCACACAAATATGGTTTGGGCACTGATCGTGTACGACCTGCATACTTCTGGTACCCCCACCATGTTAGGGATGCCCTAGTATGCCCTGCTTACTCATCATACACCTTGTGTATGCGGCTAACCCTAAAATCTTTCTAACTTCAAACGGTCGTAATTTCTTCGTTCCAACTCCTTTTTCGACGTTCTTTATATCCACAAAAAGGTGTTGAAGAGCTCTGTAATATTATCTTAATATCCTGGACTAAAACATTTTCGAACAAAATCCATATTTCATACAAGGACCCGGCCTATGACTTTTTCCTTTCTACCCTTCGGCCCAGAACACAGATTAAGGGTAAAATCTCTTTACTATCAATACCTCCTTCCACAAGGACTAAAGTTTGCCTCATAAAGGACCAAAACCTTACGTAATCGACTTTCGGCCTATGGCTTAGAAATGATAGGAAACAAGATGTTACAATTCTATTACTTAATACATTATACTTTTAATGTGATTTGTGTCCTATCAAACACGTTAGGCTAACGACCCTCCACCATACAAAGAAGCGACAGGTAAAAAGGACACCCATTCAACGATCATTTATGACGCTTCCTTCTACCTCTTTTAGAGTGTAGCTTAATGAATGAGGCCTACTATTAATTCGTTTGACTGTTAGTTTTACATACAGTAATATACTATTATACATCTTTATAGGGTGTATTTTAAAACTTTATATACACAAGCTTTAATTTAATTATCTGAACTAACAATTAATTAATTAATCATTTATACAAATTATGGATTTAATATTTATCATTTAATTAGACCATTAATTTAATATATATTAAATTTAATTAAGGATAATTTCATTTAATTATCTTATAATTAAATATTTTGTTTCCTTATTTACTTCCTCGAAATTCAAATTAGGGTTTCAACATTATGTAACATTAATTGGTTCGGATTTTATCAAATAAAATAACAGGTAATGACTAATAATTAGCCTACAAATCAAATTAGGCTAGCGTATATGAAAAGAAAGATTTTTTAAATGATGTGTCGCGCCTAGGCATGTTGCGCCCTATGATTAGGGTTTTTTTCGTGTAACACCCATAAAATTTAAGCAAAATTTAAACTTTTCCAAAACACTTAATACCATTCAACATTACATAATTTTTTTTTCAAAATACAAATTTTCAAAGTATCTCAGTATCAAATCATAAAAATCATAACAGCAGGAGGAGCGGTACGATCAAACCTTCGCTTTACCTCGATCACTAGAAGTACCTGAACCAACAAACTGAAACTGTAATCCCGAAAGCTTAGTGAGCTACCCCAAAATACCAACGCCATGTCAATATAATCATAACATATAACCAATACAAAACAACATGCATAATGAGCCTCCAGCTTGACTAGACCGCCTCGTAGGGCCTACAGCCTATCTGGACCGCTCCTGAGCCTTCGGCATGACTGGACCGCCTAGCAGGGCCTACAGCCTATCCGGACCGCTCACCGGGTATGTTGGCCTACAGCACGAAGTAGGACAGCCTCAACCCAACCCTCAATAAAACAAACATGCACACATAAATACCATACGCTAACTCATTTTATGTAACAGTCAAACCGATCTAATAGATCACTAATCATAGCAACATCCCAATAACCGGGATATAGACCTAACCGGTCACTAACATAGCATCATCCTATTACCAAGACACTGACCTAACCAGGTCACTACGTATAAGCATACCACCATCCTAATTACTAGGATGTAAACAATAAACATATCATGCTATAACCGGATACAAACAATAAAGGGCCGGCCTTGGTGCCTTAGACCCTATTGATATAGTGAGGATAACTCACCTCGCTAGTCGTGCTGAAATGCTACAAATCTCCGACTGCTTTTTCACTGGGAATCCCAAACTATTACATAATAAACACCCAAAATTATTACCCAAAATAACCTTCTTGACTAAAAGTCCACACCATTCATTAAGTCCATTTATGCTATTGGGCCAAGGCCCATATACCCAACCATTGACTTGAAAGTCCATATAAAAGCCCATTATCGACCCAATTTACCAAATTAGGCCTAACCTCCTAATTGGGCCCAACCCTAAGATCCACTATCACTACCTGGCCCAAATTACTTAATTCACCAAGTCCTACAATAGCCCAATTCCATTTAGTCCATAAGCAGCCCGAAACCTGAAGCCTAAATGTCAAAACCCAAAGAGAGAACGTATGTGGGGCGTCCTCATCCAACGTTGACCACCATCGGGGCGGTTGACGCAATACGCTGGGTGTACAGGATTTACGTTGGGCGTACTGGACGATTTTCCAAAACCTCATTAAGTGCTTAATGGCTTAAGCACTCAAGCCCAAACTTCAGATCCAGAAACCTAACATGTGTAGGATCCATAAATTCGTGAACTTTATCACTTTGGACATCCATAAAGTTCTAAATGCTTGGTCTTAATCCATTAAGACCTTATTCCTCCATGCATGGGACTTAATCAGCTATTGCGACCTCATTTTTATCACTCAAGGTCCCTTCTAGAGTCCAAAAGGACAATTTTTAACGTTCAAAACACAACACGCACCACCTTGTGGTTTTTGGGACAAGAAATGGGTCTTTTAAAGCAAAATGGAGAGATCTAATCATATAAGCATAAAGTTTAGAACTTTATACCCTCTGGAGCTTCTTGAGCACAAGTTAACTTTAGATCTACAAGCTTGGTCTCTTCCTTCAACTCTTTGATGCAATGTTTTCCTCTTAAGGCAATCAAGAACACACCAAAATGAGCTTAACACACAAAGGGGAGGCTATGGTTTAAGAGAGATAAGTTGATCTGTGGAGGCTGAGGTACAAGAGGTGTAGGTGCACGTCATGTTGCTTTTATAGGCCCCAGACCCTAAATATTAGGGTTTTCATCCCCGACGCTAGTACGCCCAACATACACAAGTGTATGCCAAGCGTCCTAGGGCAGACCTTCATACGCCTAGCGTACTCCTATGTACGTGCAACGTACCCTCCCTTTTGGTCTAATTTCCAAACTTGGACCTTAAACTTATCTTGGATCTACATTGTAAATCCTAGGGGCTATAATCAATAAGGTAATAATAGAAGAGGGTTTGGAAATACCTGCAATATCTCGGAATTTTACAATTCTCCCCCACTGGACCTAGACTTTGCCCTCGAAGTCTGCTATGGCAAATAGATCCGGGTAATGCTCCCGCATCTCAGACTCGGGTTTCCATGTCCACTCGGATCCCTTCTGATGCTCCCACTGTACCTTCACCAAGGGTATCTTCTTGTTCCGTAAAACCTTCTTCTTCTTTTCTAGAATGGCTACAGGCCTTTCCACATAATTCAGGTGCTCATCGACCTAAATATCATCCAATGACACCACTGCCTCCTTATCCATAATGCACTTTCGCAATTGCGAAACGTGGAAAGTGTTGTGGATCCGGTTAAGCTCCTCGAGTAGCTCTAACCTGTATGCCACCTTGCCAACCCTGACAATAATCCTGAATGGTCTAATGAAATAGGGACCTAATTTCCCCCTCTTCCTGAATCAGATCACACCTTTCCAGGGTGAGACCTTCAGGAGTACCATATCACCCACCTAGAACTCTAACTCCGATCGACGTCTGTTTGTGTAACTCTTCTATCGACTCTGAGCAGTCTGCAGTCACTGCCTAATATGCTGAATCTTCTCGGTGGTCTGCAAAACCACCTCCGTCCGTCCTATCACCCTGTGTCCCACCTCACCCCAACAAAATGGGGTGTGACATCTCCGCCCATACAATAGCTCGAAAGGTGGGGCGCCAATGCTCGAATGATAGTTGTTGTTGTAGGCAAAATTTACGAGGGGTAGGTGGGAATCCCAGCTCCCACCGAAGTCAATGACACACACCCTCAATATATCCTTGATGGTTTGAATGGTCCGCTCACTCTGACCATCAGTTTGCGGATGAAAAGTTGTGTTAAATTGTAGTCACGTGCCCAGTTCTTCATGGAACTTCTGGCAAAACCAGTAAGTAAACCTAACATCCCAGTCCGAAACAATGGTGACTGGAACTCCATGGCGAGCAACGATCTCGCGAACATACATATCGGCCAACTTATCAGCCGAAGAACTCTCCTGTGTAGCCAAGAAATGGGCACTCTTGGTCAATCGATCTACGATGACCCGTATGGCATCAAACCCCTTCACCGTCCTCAGCAGTTTGGTAATGAAAGCCATCATGATCTATTCCCATTTCCACATGGTAATCTCTAGGGGTTGCAGCATACCATGCGGCCTCTAATGCTCAGACTTGACCATCTTACATGTCAAGCACCTCTCGACGTACCAAGCGATTTCTCGCTTCATACATGGCCACCAGTAACTCAAACTCAGATCTTTGTACACCTTGATGGACCCCGGGTGAATAGAGAAATGAGACTTATGAGTCTCCTCCATCACTGTCTGTCTGACCCCACCAGACATTGGAACCCACAACTGACCACATCAGGTCAATAATCCTCAACTATCCTGCACAAATTGGTGTTCTCACCCCTGATCCTCTCCAGCTTCCAGTTCTCAGGTCGCATGCCCTCTACCTAAGCATTTTTTATCAAACTCACAAGAGGATAATCCACCGCTATCCTCATACATATCACTGGGGTGAGTGACCCAGTTGTCTTGCGGCTCAAGGTGTCTGCCACCACATTCTCTTTACCGGGATGGTAAAGGATCTCGTAATCGTAGTCCTTGACTACATCCAGCCACCTGCGCTGCCGCATGTTCAAGTTCGGCTGATCAATGATGTGTCTTAAGCTCTTGTGATCCATGTATATGGAACAACAGACCTCGTATAGGTAATGTCTCCATATATTGAGAGCGAACACCACCGTTCCCAGCTCTAAATCTTGAGTAGGGTATCTCGTCTCATACGGCTTCAGCTGCCGCGATGGGTAGGCTATCACCCGTCCTCTGTGCATGAGGATCGCCCCCAAGCCTGTGATGGAAGCATCACAGAACACCACCAAATCCTCAACTCCCTCTAGGAGAGTCAAAACTGGGGCTTTGCACAACCGCTACCGGAGGGTCTCAAACGCCCTCTACTGCTCAGGGCCCCACCAGAAATCCACCCCCTTCCTCGTCAGACGAGTGAGGGGTACTGCAATCTTGGAGAAATCCCGAATAAATCTCCAGTATTACCCTGCTAATCCGAAACAAACTCCTGATGTCCGAGGGAGATCTGGGCACCTCCCACTACATGACTGCCTCGATCTTGACCGGGTCGACCAAAATCCCCTCCTGATTAACGAGATGTACAAGGAACTGGACCTCTCGCAACCAAAACTCACACTTTGAGAACTTAGCATACAACTGTTCTCATCCCAACAACTCCCTGAGGTGCTCCTCGTGCTGCTCTCGGGTCTTGGAATATAACAAGATATCATTAATAAACACTATGACCGAGCGATGAAGCATCGATTTGCAGACCCGATTCATCAGGTCCATGAATACTACTGGCACGTTGGTGAGCCCAAATGGCATCACCACGAACTCGTAATGACCATAACGAGTCTGAAACGCGGTCTTCTCCACGTCCTCCTCTCTGACTTGTACCTGATGATATCCCGACCTCAAGTCTATCTTGGAAAACCAAGATGCACCCTGCAACTGATCAAAGAGATCATCTATCCTCAGGAGTGGATAACGATTCTTCACCGTTAACTTGTTCAACTCCTTATAATCAATTCACATCCGGTGCGATCTGTCCTTCTTCCAGACGAAGAGGATCGGTGCTCCCCATGGGGAACTACTAGGTCAAATGAACTGCTTGCCTAACAGTTCCTGCAACTGTGATGACAGCTCCTGCATCTCTAGTGGCACCAACCGGTATGGCACCTTGGCGATAGGGCCGCATCAGGCACCAGGTCGATTCGAAACTCGATTGCCTCCCGGAGGTATCCCTGGCAACTCCTTCGGAAACACATCTACAAACTCCCTGACTACTGGAACCTCTAAAACTGAAATCTGATCCCTGGCTTGCGTATCCATCACACACGCTAGAAAACCCCACACCCGTGCTGAATATACTGCCGATCCCTGGTAGCTGAACAGAACTCGGATCCCACTCTGGTGCCCTCGCCATATACAATCAGTTCTCCCCCACTTGGGGTTCAAACTACAACTCGATGTCCCTCGCAATCTATAATGCCACCAAATCGACTAAGCCAGTCCATTCCCACAATCACACATACTTCCCCCATGGGAAACAGGACCAAATCTATCGGAAATGACACTCTGAAGATCTCCAACTCACATCCTCGGTATACCAAAGAAGCATAAACTCCATGTTCGTTGGCGATAGAGACTCGCAACAGACACTCTAGCTCGCCCACTGGCACACTGAACTCTTTACTAAAAGTCTGAGATACGAAAGACCGACTCGCCCCCTAGTCAAACAAAACTAATACAGGCAATGAGTTCACTAAAAATATTGCTAAACACAGCTACAACATATAAGCATAACACATATATAAAAAATGAGATAAAAAAATAGAAACATACCAGCAACCACATCTGGTGCTGCCCTGGCCTCCTCTGCCGTAATCTGGAAGGCACGCCCCTGAGCCTTTGGAGGCTCGGCCTTAACTGGCCTCTCATCTGCAATCCTCATAGTAGCCGGCGCTGGAGCCTGCACCGGTCTGGCTACGAGCTGTGGATAGTTGGTCTTCACGTGACCAACCTGATGACAATGATAACGTATCCTCATATCCAACACAGGGGCTAACTGGTGACAGTCCTTGACATAGTTCCCCTCCTTGCCACACTTATGGCACCCACTACCCGCTCGACAAACTCCGGAATGACTCTTTCCACACTTTCCATAAGTACGGCTCTGCTGACTCCGGTGCTAGAATTAGCGGTCTTATTCTACTTCAATGCTGACTGAGGCTGTGTCGGGGCCTGACGCTGCTCCTTCAATTACAACTCAATCTCCAACTCATGCCGCCTGGCGGCCTCCTGTAGATCCAGAAGAGTATAACATCGCTGCGTGGAAACAAACTGACAGATGTCCGTCTTGAGCATGCTCAGATAACTAGCCATCTGAGCCTGCTCAGAAGCAAACTCTGGACAAAACATCGCCCTCTTAGCGAACATGCGAGTGATCTCCGACACCGACTCCCCATCCTGTCTCAAACTCAAAAATTCTTATGACAATCATTCCCGCTCAACCCGTGGAATGTATCGGGCACGAAACATATCCCTAAACTGCTCCTAAGTAACAGCGACTCTCTAATCATCAGTGTACGGCCCGCTCGTCAATCTCCACCAGTCCTTGGCCCCGGACCTAAGCAGGTTCAGAGCACACCTGAACTTTTGGTCAGTAGGATAAGAGCAAGTAAAGAAACACCCATCCACATCTGAAATTCCACCTCATAGCCATGATGGGGTCTTGAGTCCCATCAAAAGTAGGGGGCTTCCCCTGTACTGGAAGCCCCGAGTGGCTCCTACTCCTCCCCTGCTGTTGATAGAGCTGATGTGGCTGTAGTGGCAGCCGTCTCTGCAAGGGTTGCGTATCTCTTATTGAAGTACTCCATCATAGCGGTCTTGATAGACCCAAACAACTCCAGAATCTAACCCCGAATAATCTCGACCACCTCCTCGCGGATGATCTCCCTGATGCGATCCTCTGACAACACTGGTCCCTCCTGGCCGATAACCTCAGGCACGGCTAGGGCCTCCTAATCGCCCTGCCCTGATCCCGACCTGGATCCAGTCACAAAATGCCTCGTAACCACCATACTAAAAATATAACAGGAAGATATCAGACAATCCGCAAAATAACTGGGACCCAACTCCCAACTTAACCCTAGGGGTTGTGACTTCCTTGCTACGCGTACGGGTCCTGTACTTCCAGCAGTACGGGCCCGTACTACCTTCCACACCTACCCATATTTCTCTCAAGTATCATCATAATATGCTAACACTATAAAAGCATATGGTGGTCGCTCGACCTCACTTATCCATGAAACTTCCACCAACCCGCGTAGCACTAGTGTATGCTAACCATACATAACATTGGACCCTATAGACTTTCGAATATCAGATCCTACCCTAAGCCTAATAAATAAGAATAGAACACAAGGACAAATCAAACATTCTCAGGCTATAAGATCTTAATTATAAACAGTCGTAATGCATACACAAGCAACTAGAGTAATGATGTCAATCTCAAATAAGGAAACCCTAGGCTAGCAAGTATCATATAATCAGACAATTCTTATCATGCAATTCCTAAGAATCCATAGCCTAGTACTAGCATGTTGTTCTAACATATTGTATAATCAAATAACTGTATGGTATTTTGGGTTTAGTTACTGGCTCCGGCTGATCATACTTTCTTCATCCTCTTTTACTTATTTTAAAAATCATTTTTAAAAAAAATCATTTTGAAAACCTTTCCTCTATTTGAGACTGGATTCACACAAATGCTCCTCCAATTCACCCAAATCAAGGCTCTGATACCAACCTCTAACACCCATAAATTTAAGCAAAATTTAAACTTTTCCAAAACACTTAATACCCTTCAACATTACATATTTTGTTTTCAAAATACTAATTATCAGAGTATCCCAATATCAAATCATAAAAATCATAACAAGAGGAGGAGCGGTATGATCTGGCCTTCGCCTTCCCTCGATCACCAGAAGTACGTGAAACAACAAACTAAAATTGTAATCCCGAAAGCTTAGTGCGCTACCCCAAAATACCAACATCATACCAATATAATCATAACATATAACCAATACAGAACAACATGCGTAATGAGCCTTCAGTTTGACTAGACCGCCTGGACCCCTCCTGAGCCTTCAGCCTAACTGGACCGCCTCGCAGGGCCTACAGCCTATTCGGACCGCTCACCGGGTATGTTGGCCTACAGCACGAAGCAGGACCGCCTCAACCCAACCCTCAATCGAACGAACATGCACACATAAGTATCATATGCTAACTTATTTTATGTAACAGTCAAACCGATCTAACAGATCACTAAACATAGTAACATCCCAATAACCGGGATACAGACCTAACCTGTCACTAACATAGTATCATCCTATTACCAGGACACTGACCTAACCAGGTCACTACGTATAAGCATATCACTATCCAAATTACCAGGATGTAAACAATAAACATATCATGCCATAACCACATACAAACAATAAACGGTCGGCCTTGGTGCCTTAGACCCTATTGATATAATGAGGATAACTCACCTTGCTAGTCATGCTGAAATACTTCAAATCTCCGATTGCTGTTTCACCGGGAATCCCAAACTATTACACAATAAACACCGAAAATAAACTTCTTGACTAAAAGTCCACACCATTCATTAAGTCCATTTACGCTATTGGGCCAAGGCCCAAATACCCAACCATTGACTTGAAAGTCCATATAAAAGCCCATTATTGGCCCAATTTACCAAATTGGGCCTAACCTCCTAATTGGGCCCAACCCTAAGATCCAGTATCACTACCTGGCCCAAATTACTTAATTCACCAAGTCTAACAATAGCCCAATTCCATTTTGTCCATAAGCAGCCCGAAACCTGAAGCCTAAATGTCAAAACCCAAAGAGAGAACGTACGCGGAGCGTCCTCATCCAACGTTGACCACTATCGGGGCGGTTGACCCAGTACGTTGGGCGTACTGGACGATTTGCCAAAATCTCATGAAGTGCTTAATGGCTTAAGCACTCAAGCCCAAACTTCAGATCCAGAGACCTAACATGTCTAGGATCCATAAAGTCGTGAACTTTATCACTTTGGACGTCCATAAAGTTCTAAATGCTTGGTCTTAATCCATTAAGACCATATTCCTCCATACATGCGACTCAAACAGCTATTGGGACCTCATTTTTATCACTCAAGGTCCCTTCTAGAGTCCAACAGGACAATTTTTAACATTCAAAACACGACATGCACCACCTTGTGGTTTTTGGGACAAGAAATGGGTCCTTAAAGCAAAATGGAGAGATCTAATCATATAAGCATAAGGTTTAGAACTTTATACCTTTTGGAGCTTCTTGAGCATAAGCTAACAACATATCTACAAGCTTGGTCTCTTCCTTCAACTCTTTGATGCAATGTTTTCCTCTTAAGGCACTCAAGAACACACCAAAATGACCTTAACACACAAAGGGGAGGCTAGCGTTTGAGAGAGACGAGTTGATCTATGGAGGCTGAGGTACAAGAGGTGTGGGTGCACATCATGTTGCTTTTATAGGCCCCAAACCCTAAATATTAGGGTTTTCATCCCTGACACTAGTATGCCCAATGTACATAAGTGTACGCCAAGCGTAATAGGGCGGACCCTCATACACCTAGCGTACTCCTATGTACGCGTAGCGTACCCTCCCTTTTGGTCCAATTTGCAAACTTGGCCCTTAAACTTGTCTTGGATCTACATTCTAAATCCCAGGGGCATTAATCAATAAGGTAATGATAGAAGTGGGTTCGGAAATACCTACAATATCTCATGATGTAACATTTCAATTTTCAAGTTTCATCTTTTATGCACCAGTAATTGAAAAGGCATTGCTCTAATACCACCATTGGGGTTTTTAGGTTATAATTACATTGAACATGTGAAATTTTACTTAACTCTAAGGGTACATGCAACCTAAATGGATCTATGGCTTTTCACAATTAATCACAACGTACTTATGAAACAAAACTAGGAAAAAACCCTATGGAAATCGAAACATGAGTAGAACCACATTCCTTTGCTTAAATCGAATTAAGCTTATCGAACAATTGAAGTATCTTTGGAAAAATAGCTCAAAAAGTGTGGTAGCCTCTAACATGTGACACCCAAAACTCAATAAAACACCAGGATTGAAAGGAGAGAGGGGAGAGGATGAGAAATTTTGGATTTCTCTTTGTGGTAAGCAGTAGTCGAAAATCCAAAGGGTATACCCCTATACATAACTGCCTAATTATCCTAGAAACCCAAGATTTTAATTCAAAATAATAATATTTTAATCCAATAATTGTCTAGTTTCCTGTTTTCAGTTGGAGGCTTCCACAAACCCTATATTAGGGTCTCAAACTGTCCACCTTATAGGTAGGTTCTAGATCCTCTCTTTAGTTCAACTATTGAACAATAACAACTCAGCCCTTATACCTCCAATTAATTCTAATTAACTCATAATTAATTACAATTAATTCTTATTTAATTATTGCTATCTCTAATTAATATATTAATCATATAATATATTAACAAATCAGAATCAATCCAAAGAATTTCCTGGTTATCAGGGTAACGCAAAAAGGACTTTACTTTTATTCTTCAACATCGTACTAATTTAGTTAGGACCTTAGACACCTTAATCCGAAATTTGTATCATAGTTAATGGAATTACTCTTTTTTAGGAAAAATACTTTCCCTAATATGGCTTCAGAGCGCTCCTAAGCTATTACCCAAATTCCGGTAAAACTCATTCATTAACGGCTGCTCCTCTTCGGCACTCACTCTCTCTTTCTCTATAATATTCATGTTTTTATCATCATAATTCCATTTTCGATCTTTCTTCCTCATTTTTCTCATCACCATAGACAATAACGCTACAAAACACTCAAACCTCAAATCTTATTGTATTATGAACATAAAGGCATTTGTCCTGCTTATTTTCGACCTCAAACAAATGAACTACGATGTATGATGTGTTCTTGTTGAAACTCACTACAAAGCATATGGTGTGGCTAGCTATATCGACGATACCTACACCACAACCATCACTAATGACTCTGAGTTGTCAAAACTAGAATTGTTTGTTACCATGTGGATTTTTAGAACTATGATTCCACGACTCCTTCATATGGTTAAATATGGATCATCGACTCATAGTGTTTGGAAAACTCTTGGAAACCTTTTTTGAGGCAATAAGGATGCATGGGCCATTAATCTCGCCAACCAATTACACTTAATCACTCTCAGAGATTAGTATTGTCTATTATATTCAAAATATCAAGTCCCTTTCCGACCTATTTGGGAATATCGGCTCCATTATTTTGGAATAAAAAAACTTTGGTAACTCACTTGCTTAATGTCTTATCTCCAAAGTTTGACAATACTACTATTGTTATTGGCCACAAGGAATCTCTTCCCACCTTCCTTCAAGCACAGTCTTTGTTTGTTTTAGAGGAAAACGGTTCAGTCGGACTCATCTCATGCTTCCTAACTGCTTTGATCACTCTTTAGTTCCAATACTTCTATACATCAAGTCTTCTGCTTCTTCTAATGCACACCCCCAAACCAAGGATGGCGGAAACATCCGGGGGTGGAGGACTTCATGTATAGTATCATAACAACAATTGCAATAGTGATGAAAGTAAACACAACCAACATAAATATAATTGAAAGAGTTACATCATTGTATGAGTTTACATGTTTCCAAATCAATTACATTATGTTGAAAAAAATGAAATGTTTGACGCCTTAACGTCCCATCCTCAAAAACATTTGGTTACCTGTTTAGTGATTTCCTGAGAATACAAGTTGTTTTGAAAAAGTGTCAATACGAAGATTGGTGAGTTCATAAGCATGTGTATATAGTTATGAAAACCTTTTCTTGTAAAACTAGTGTTCAATCCAGAAAATCCAATATTTTCCTTAATACGTAAAATGTAGTCTTAAAACCCAAGACCAAAATTTATAAGTAACATTCCTTACTTATAGTAAATAATGCAAGTTTAAATCGACATAAACTCGTTTGATTTCAATGAAATCCCCATAAATCCTATGTTTGTTAATACTTAATATGAGTTATTATAACCATGCTATGACCTAGATGGCCTGAAACGACGTTCTTCAGGCGTCGGAAATGTTATGACATTTGTCACCCCTGAGCTACCGGTCTAGCTGTTGCATGCAGCTAAGGTGTGGGTGTGTCAGACCCAATATAGATCTATATACAACTAGCATGCTCTCCCTCCAGGAGACTCTGGTTAAAATACATGACTTATTTGTAAAGTGAAGCGAATGTCTCACAAAAGTCATTAACGAATTTACGTGTAATGTAATGAAAACCCCTTTTGTATAAATGTACCCTTTAGTAATGAGTTTGTTATGTAAATGTATCATAAACTATAACTATTATAGTTTATCAAAACAAGGGTAGTAGTAGTGTACACAAACTATACTTATCCTAGTTTACGAAAAGTTTGTATGTAATAGGTGCAAATTCATTCATAACAATGTCATTTAACATGCTTAATATAGAAACACAAATCCATTTGATAACTGATGTATGTTTAATAGTAAGACAAAATGACATATATGATAATAACATATAATCACATAATGATACACACCTTGCCCAACAAGTTACAAGGTGTAAATGAAATGATAGCATTTTTCTAGTAATAGCATTTCTATTTCCTGTTGTTAGAAAATTTATAGAAAATTTATCAAAGGTCCAAATCAAAATCCGTAAATTCTGGGAGTTTGTAAAATGTGTCTAGTTTGTTCATAAATTTTCTCATGATTTTTAGTAACCTCCAACTTGAGTGAAAAAGTCCATAATCACAGACTGGTCCGGATGTGTTCTTAAAATTAAAGGCAGTTTTGTAAAAATCACCATAAATTGTAGAAAAATCGTATGGATATGTGCAAGTAGTCATTTTAAAGATAAGAACTTGAACAACTTGCACCTTGTACAGGTTTGGAAACAAAATTGTTTAAGGTGCCCAAAACAGTCCGTGATTAGAGTTGAACATTCCTGATGAAAGCTGTTGGAGAAGTTTAGTCGTGTTCTTGGTGATTTAACTTATATTTGATGGGTTTTAGCCAAATGAACATTCCTATGTGCACATGCAACCCTAATGCTTGGATCTAGGTTTCTCTAATTGAACATACATTGAATCCAAGACTTCTAATGGCTAAATGAGTATAATAACAACAAGAAATCAGAATTAGAAGATTACCTTTAATCACTTGCTTGATCTTCTTGTCCTTGGAGCTTTAGAGTCATAATTGTCACTCCTCTAATGGCTTACAAACACCAACTAGCAAGAGGATGATTTGAGAGAGAGGAGAAGGAAGAGAAAATCGGTCAGGGTTTCTTTTCTATCAAGAGTGCCGATTTCCCTTGACCCTTAGGGACTATATATACTAGTGAGGCTCCTAGGGTTTCACCTTTAAACCCTAATTGGATAACTTAGGCCCTAAGCAATCCAATACCCTAATTGATAAGCCTTTGGATGAATTCTAAGCCTATCCTAAGCCCTAGAAATCGTCCACCTTTATCCATAAGGGATTTATAGCCCAAAGTACAACTATCATACAATTGACAGTTTATGCCCCTTTATTTAATTAATCTCTTTAAATCGGAAAATTAATTCCTAATTAATTTATGACTTATATTAATCAAATAATAATATTATTATTCCTTATATTATTCACATAATATATTAATAATATTTCTTCTCTCATAATAAATCATCCTGTCAAGTTGCTATGGTGAAGGCAACCCAAAAGGACCATGCACAATCGGGTCAAATACTTGCCTAATATAGTTGCAGCCTTAGACACTATTCCAACAGTTTTCCACTTGGATAAGTCTAGTAACTATATATACAAGTATAATCCGATTAGCATTCGTAGCTCTCAAAGACGCTGTCAAACTCTGATGTTATCAATCTTGTCCTTTAGATAAGGGATCGTACAGTCCTCTGTTTAGATATCATGCGGACAATTCTATGGAACCAATTTGTCCACCAGTTGGTTTCTCGATCTCAGATTTATTTGACATAGAACTTAATCGAACACATCAATTCAGTTCTGACCGGGCCCGGCACATAAGTCAAATCAAATCATCGAGCGGCCGAGATATCGCTTTTACCCTCTTAGGATAAAAGTAACAGATAAACTTCAACTTATATGCATTTAATTATTCATTAATCAACTATACACAATAATGCGTTTTATAACATCAAGTTACTGATGCGGTTTCGCATTATCAATGTACAGCCAATTAACAAATAACAAACCATATATCTTGGTTTTAAGAACATATGATATTATCGTCTTGCGATCACCCTTTTTATCACATTCCATAAGGTGATTCCAGCAAGCGCGGGTTTGTTCCAATGCTCAAAACCAGTTCATAAGCACTCATGAACGTTGCAGCAACCTTTTGCTACGTCTAATACCATTTAGAAATTCTGCACACCAATTCATGACAATCTTCATTCATATCTACTTCCAACATATGAACGATTGTGGACAATTTGAATAATTCGATTATTCTCAATAAACTCAATTATTCTGGAAGTCAAAACATGCAAAGTGAAACAATAGTTAAACAATTAACATAAGACAGTAACATTACTCATAAATAATACTCTTTTATTTAATCATCAAATGTTAATTACATTTATCTATTACATGTTTCTACTACTATCTAATCTATACTAATATCATCCTTCAGCCCAATACTCCTAGCATGTTGCAAGTGCTTAACCCTACTCAGTCCCTTCGTAAGCGGATCTGCTGGGTTATCTTCTGATGATATCCTCTTCACCACGAGTTGTCCTTCTTCTACACGATGTCTAATAAAGTGATATTTCCTGTCGATATGTCGAGATCTACCATGATCCCTTTGTTCCTTGGTCAAGGCAACCGTTCCTTCATTATCATAGAAAATCTCCATGGGCTCCTTTATGGCAGGTACAACTCCAAGATCACCGATGAAGTTCTTCAACCATATTGCCTCCTTCGACGCTTCGCTCGCTGCAATGTACTCTGATTCACACATTGAATCAGCTACGGTTTCCTGCTTGGAACTTTTCCAAGTTACTGCTCCTCCAATCAGGGTAAAGACCCAACCCGACTGCGAACGGTAGTTGTCCCTGTCGGTCTGAAAGCTGGCGTCACTATACCCTCGCACCTTCAATTCATCACTCCCTCCGAGGACTAAGAACCATTCCTTCGTCCTCCGAAGGTACTTAAGGATATTCTTTACCGCAATCCAATGGGTTGTGCCAAGGTTCCCTTGATATCTACTAACCATGCTCAAAGCAAAGGCTACATCAGGGCGAGTACAAGTCATAGCATACATGATTGAGCCAAGTGTGGAAGCGTATGGAACTCGGCTCATTCCTGCTATCTCAGCTTCGGTACTCGGACTTTGAGTCTTACTCAACTTGGCATTACTTTGTATCGGTAATTCTCCCTTCTTCGAGTTTTCCATACTAAAACGTTTTAGTACTTTATCTAAGTAAGTGTTCTGACTAAGTCCAATTAGTTTCTTACTTCGTTCTCTCACTATCCTTATTCCCAAAATATAGGAAGCCTCTTCGAGGTCCTTCATAGCGAAGCACTTCCTAAGCCAGGACTTAACCTCCTGCAGAGTCGGGACGTCGTTTCCTATGAGTAGTATGTCATCGACATACAGAACGATGAAGCTTACTATACTCCCACTAGCTTTGACATATACACATCATTCATCTTCACTTCGTACAAATCCAAACTCTTTGACTTTATCATCGAATCAAAGATTCCATCTGCGAGACGCTTGCTTAAGTCCATAAATGGACTTCTCAAGCTTACACACTCTATTTGGATGCTTCGGATCGACAAAACCCTCTGGCTGAGCCATGTAAACATCCTCAGCCAACTTCCCATTAAGGAAAGCGGTTTTGACATCCATTTGCCAAATCTCATAATCATGAAATGTGGCAATAGCTAGCATCACTCTAATAGACTTTATCTTCGCAACTGGTGAGAAGGTCTCATCATAGTCAACTCCGGGAGTTTGAGTAAAGCCCTTCGCAACCAATCGCCCCTTATATGTGTGTACGTTTCCATCCATGTCGGTCTTCTTCTTGAAGATCCATTTGCACCCAACGGTCTTACGTCCGAGCACATTATCAACCAAATTCCAAACTTGGTTGTCATACATGGATTGGATCTCGCTGTCCATTGCGTCTTTCCATTTCGCAGACTTCGGGCCTGCCATGGCTTCCTTATAGATATTAGGTTCATCTAGATTTATTAGTGTACCATCACTAATATACGTATCCCCTTCGGTAGTAATATGAAAACCATAAAATTGGGGTTGAACTCTAACTCTTTTGGAACGTCTAAGAGGTAAGGACTCGTCAATCGGTTCAACCGGAGTTTCCTCCTCGAGTTGAGTGCAAGCGGTAGAGGTTCCTTCATCTATCGATTCTTGAATCTCTTCAAGCTTGATTTGCCTCCCACTGTCTCCTTGGCTTATGAGTTCTCGCTCTCGGAAAACTCCTCTCCTCGCAACAAAGACAACATTGTCCTTCGGTCTATAGAAGAGGTATCCAAAGGATTTCTGCGGGTAGCCGATGAAAATACATCGCTCACTACGATGTTCGAGCTTGTCGTGAGTATCTCGTCTTACGAAAGCCTCGCAACCCCAAACCTTGATATGTGCTAACAAGGGAGCTTTCCCTGTCCACATCTCATGAGGTGTTTTGGCAACCTCCTTAGTAGGGACTCGGTTAAGGATATGGGCGGCAGTCTCTAAGGCATACCCCGAAAAAGAGATAGGTAGTGAAGCACGACTCATCATAGAGTGAACCATGTCTAACAAGGTTCGATTACGCCTTTCTGCCACACCATTCAACTGCGCTGTCCTAGGTGGTGTCAATTGTGAAACTATTCCACACTCCTTGAGATAGTCGTGGAGTTCAAGACTTAGGTACTCTCCTCCTCGATCGGATCGAAGCATCTTGATTCTCCTACCCAATTGATTCTCTACTTCATTCTTGAACTCTTTGAACTTTTCAAACGTTTCTAACTTTTGCTTCATTAAGTAGATATACCCATATCTACTATAGTCATCGGTAAAAGTCACATAGAAGCGGTTCCCATCCTTTGTGTTTGATCTAAACGGTCCACATACATCGGTATGTATGAGGTCCAATAGACCCTCACCCGTTTCACATGTACTAGTGAAGGGTGACTTAGTCATCTTTCCAAGTAAACAAGACTCGCATGTGTCATCTTCCCTAAGGTCGAATGGCTCCAACACTCCATCCTTTTGGAGTTGGGCTATGCGATTCTTGTTGACATGTCCAAGACGACAATGCCACAAGGATGCTCTATCCATACCATTGGAAGAATCCATGCATAAAACATCATTTCCTAAGTTATCTACAATCATAACAGTTTCATAAATTCCATTATATGGTATTGCTTCAAAATATAAGACACCATTTAGATAAGAACAAATAGAACCACTCTCATTATTAAAAGAAAATCTAAATCCTTGTGTAAACAAACCATGAAATGAAATGATGTTTCTTGCTATTTCTGGAAAATAGCAACAATTGTTCAAATCTAAACATAAACCATTCCTAAGCACTAAAGAATACACTCCAATCTTGGTCACAGGCGACGATCTTCTGTTCCCCATGATTAGATTTATTCTTCCATGCTCCACATCCCTATTTCTTCTTAGTCCCTGCAATTCAGAACAAATGTGGTAACCACAACCGGTATCAAGGACCCAAGAAATAGCATGAGATGAATCATTAGATTTAATTGTGTATATACCTACGAAAGACGGCTTGATCTTTCCTTCCCTAATGTCTTGCAGGTAGTCTGGGCAGCTTCTCTTCCAATGCCCTATTTTGTGGCAGTGGTGGCTCTCTGCCTCCTTTGGGTTAGGGTTAGGCTTAGCGGGATCAACTTTGGTCCCACTAGAAGAGGAACCATCTTGGGACTTTCCCTTGCGGTGGCTCTTAGACGGAGCCTTCCTCTTCTTGCCTCTTCCTTGCCCAATGGCCAAAACAGGAGCAGCGGGTGGATTGGGAGTGGGTGCAACAGACTTGTCCATGAGGTTGCTTTCAGCAACCCTAAGGAGACCTTGGAGCTTGCTTAGGGTGACCTCTTCTTTGTTCATGTGGTAGGTCATCCTAAATTGATTGTAACACGGAGGCAAAGAGTGAAGCACCATGTCGATTGCCAAGTCTTCCCCAAAGTCAACATTCAACTTGCGAAGACGATCGACATACCTTTGCATCTTTTGCAGGTGCACGGTTAGAGATTCTCCATGACCCATTTTGGCGGAGATCATGTTAGTGAAAATCTCGTAACGCTCTTGCCTCGCGTTTTGGTGGTATTTCTCCAACAAGTCTTGGTGCATTTCATACGAATACATGTCCTCTTAGGACTTTTGGAATTCGGCGTTCATTGTGGCTATCATGATGCAATGAACCTTCGTTGCATCACGTTCATGAGTCTCAAAAGCAGTCATTTCAGCCGGAGTAGCGATTTTTGGGTTGATTTTCTCGAGCTTCTCATCGAGGACATACTCCTTGTCCTCGTAGCGAGCAATTGTGCGAATGTATCTTATCCATTCGCTAAAGTTAGTTCCATCGAAAGTCACCTTTTGGCAAAGGCTCATCAATGTGAACGAGCTAGCAGCAGCGTTGTTCGCGTTCGACATCTACAAATAGAAAGTACAAAGATAGATTAGAATTTGAATCCCTAATTATCACCCAATAAGAAAAATTAGGGCTAGGATCCAACAACAATATTTACATATTAGAAAAGGGATGCCGTAATCTAACATGCAAACAATTTGAAGGCAAGTGAATGACGATTCACTAATTCTCCACCATGAAAACATAACTTTAAGTTCTAAATGTATTGAGAATTCCTAGGTTTGGATGAGATTCATTGAAACTTTTCAATGGCATGTTTAAATCTCGATATGCCCCTCTCGTTTTTGACTGGGATACCGAGGATCACAAAGTGGGTATGAATTACCATGCAAATTCACATGCTGCCTTCATTGTAACAATCACCTATTCGACGTGCCGGTAAACCACACACGCTCCATCGAACTATGATAAACAATGAATCACCCTTTGCCACCTTTGCTTAGAGCCAATTAGTGTGCCGGTAAACCACACACGCTCCACTAACATCTTAGCAGGGGTGCAAAGTGTAATTTCATGGGATTGCATCAATTCACTTTTCCTAAAGTAACTAGGATTGGGAATTTTTTGAAAAACATGTAGTTACTTTGTATTTCATATTATACTTTTAATGAGGTGATGAAGTTTCCCTATGCTACCCGTTCGGCTAACGACCCTCCACCAATCAAGCAAGCGGTGGGTGTGAGTGTACATCCATTAAGCGCCATTTTATAGGCAGCAACCTTATACCCACCTTATAGACCGGCTTCGTGAATGAGGCCTACTAACAGTAAGACTAGCATTTTAATTATACATATATATATATATATATATATATATATATATATTAATCTTGTAATATCATATTAGTATAGGGTTGAATTTTAAACTTGTAAAATTCTAGGGTTTGAAATTTAAATTGTCTAAATTAAACTTTTAATCACAAAACATAAATTTCAAAACTTGAGGGCAAGTTTTAAACTTTTCAAAACATAGGGGATCAAATAACAAATAATCTAAATTAACATTTAATTACATAATTATCCATATTTGATTTATTTAATAATTTCTTGCAAAACAATTTATCAATTTAATCAAAATAATTAATCAATTATCACATAAGGAAACAAATATTTTATTAATTGATAAATATCTTCAATAAGGTCAAAGATATACACATATATATATATATATATATATATATATATATATATATATATATCATAAAATCGGATTTATATTGACCTAATATGATTAAGGCAAGTATCTAAAAGATAAACAGCAAGAAATCCCGAAAATAGCTCTTTCTGACGCTTGGACCCGCCGAGTACCCCAATGGACTCGCCGAGTTGAGCCTACTCGCCGAGTCCACTATGGGACTCGCCGAGTCCATCAGACGGAAACACAAAATTCGAATTTAGCAAGCATCAAACAAGCAACCAATGCATCAATTCAATAGAAACCAATCTTGGCTCTGATACCACTGATGGGTTTTAGCCATATGAACATTCCTATGTGCACATGCAACCCTAATGCTTGGATATAGGTTTCTATAATTGAACATACATTGAATCCAAGACTTCAAATGGCTAAATGAGTATAATAACAACAAGAAATCAGAATTAGAAGATTATATTGAATCACTTGCTTGATCTTCTTGTCCTTGGAGCTTTAGAGTCACAATTGTCACTCCTCTAATGGATTACAAACACCAACTAGCAAGAGGATGATTTGAGAGAGAGGAGAGGGAAGAGAAAATCGGCCAGGGTTTCTTTTCTATCAAGAGTGTCGATTTCCCTTGACCCTTAGGGTCTATATATACTAGTGAGGCTCCTAGGGTTTCACCCTTAAACCCTAATTGGATAACTTAGGCCCTAAGCAATCCAATACCCTAATTGATAAGCCTTTGGAAGAATTCTAAGTCTATCCTAAGCCCTAGAAATCGTCCACCTTTATCCATAAGAGATTTATAGCCCAAAGTACAACTATCATACAATTGACAGTTTATGCCCTTTTATTTAATTAATCTCTTTAAATCACCAAATTAATTCCTAATTAATTTATGACTTATATTAATCAAATAATAATATTATTATTATTCCTTATATTATTCACATAATATATTAATAATATTTCTTCTCTCATAATAAATCATCCTGTCAAGTTGCTATGGTGAAGGCAACCCAAAAGGACCATGCACAACCGGGTCAAATACTTGCCTAATATAGTTGCAGCCTTAGACACTATTCCAACAATATTACCCCCTTAAAACATAAGAAAAAATGAAAATGTAGGGGTGTGAACTCACCTTATGTGCTCCTAGTGGATGGCTGTTGAAGAGAAGGAGTGTTTTACCGAAGAACACTTAGGAGAATGCCTTGAAGATTCGAGAATCTAACACAAATATGATGGGGGTTTGTGTAAGGAATCTATGATGTGAGTTAAAAGGAAGTGTAATAATCATACGAAAGATGATGATACTTACCAAATGAAGAAGAAAAGTCTTGGAAAAACCCTTGGAAATCTCAGAATTGAAAGAGAGAAGTTGAGAGAAAAGTGTTTGCTCTTTGGGTGCAAGTGAGAGAAATGAGTGAGAATGAGGAGAAAGGGTGAGTTTTCCAGCTCTTAGGGCATGGGAATGGCTGGAGATTGATGGAAAAGTACAAGGAAGTGACTAGGTATTGTGGGGAGGGGTGTGGGTTGGTCATAGAGTAGGTATGGGTGGTTGCTTGTGTCATAAATAAAAGAAAAGTCAACACTCCTCCCCCTTGTACTTCAACCACTAAATCTTGGATATGATTGGCACTAAAAACGTGGGAATTAATGAAATTTGAGGCTTTAATTGTTAAAATAAAGTTTTGGGTGAAAATCCCGCGTTAAAATGATGAAAAACGGGCCTAAAACGAAGTCGTAGTAAAAAACCGGAAAGAAATGGCCTTTCTGCGAGGATTCGCGCATGGGGGGACAAAAGTGGTCAGGTTCGGTCCTGACAAGACTGGGACCGAAGGCGAGGATGAGTCAGGAAGTGAAATGGAACGAAACCTATCGGAAGCGAAATGGACCAAAGGGTTCGGTTCGCATGCGAGGTTCGGGCCCTAAAGGAGGCTTCAGGTTCAGTCCTAGGGCTTCTGTTCTCAGCAGTTCGGTTCCTTAAGAGGACTTTCGGCCCTAAGAGGGTTCGGCCCTATAGAGTGGGTTCCGGGTCCTTAAGGGTATTTTGCCCGTTTTTACCCTGCTTTGAGCGGTTTTTGACCCGGTTAAGGGTCGGGGTGACCTGAATGATTACTAAAAGTTAAAGGAACTTTCGAGAGGGATTTGGGAGAGATTTTTAATAGAGAGAGATAGAGTGAAAAAGATTGAGAGAGGCTTCATTTGTGACATTTTTGAGTGTCCGGCTACGCAACGTAAGGTCCGTAAACCCCGTTAAGCCATGTTTTATTGTCGTACTGTGACAACCCTATATTTTTCCAAAGCAATGTAACACTAAAAAATCTAATACAATGAAACTATTTGGAATCAACGGAATTAACCTCAAAAATAAAATGTTCAAAATCTAAAGTTGGGATGCATCAAATGACAGATATCGTGCCAAGGTTTCCAAAAACATAAAGAACATTCAAAACCAAGTTATAATGAAAAGATTTCGGCTACTAAGATATTCACGACACACTCGGTAAGACATTATTAAATGTAAAATAAGAATTTCAATAAAATGCATTTTAGCCTTAAGTATCTAAACAAAAGTCGTAGATTTCGTTAAACGGTGAACGTGCATAAAAAGATCGCCCAAATTGGACCTCGTATGAAGAAGTTATGAATTTTCAAAGTTTCGTAATGGTAGTAGAGAGCTAAAAAAACTCGAATTGAAGATCGAACGATATTTAGCTAACATGACCTAAACGAGAGTGGAAGGTCTCCACATCAGGAGTAAGATGATAAAAAGACAAGCGAAAACAGACGTCGGGTAAAGAAACTATCAATTTTTAACGGACTTTAGCAGTCCCGGCCTATTAAAAACATAGTATTAAAAATAGAGTCAAAACTAGCCGACGGAGCCTAAATGAAAGTTGTAGAGCATAGTCTCACCTACGCCTGGATATAAAGAACGCGAAAAACGGAGCTCGTACGCAAAAGTTATGGAATTTAGAAGATTGAAGCTAGGATTACGTCCAGCGTAACTCAGGAGTACGCCCAGCGTACTCAGGTGCAGGGTCGAGTCCCATCGGCTGCAAGCTCTACGCCTGGCTAGACCCGAGTCGTAAGCCATGACGCAAAGTTACGCCCTACGTAACCGAAGTATGCCCAGCGTACTCGCACCCTCAGCTCTATAAATAGAAGGCATAAGCTCCGGATTTTACCACACCTGTCTCAAAACTTCACTCACTCTCACACACTCTTACATACCAAAGACCGTCCCGAGAACCCCGGTTCCACACCCGAGCCCCCGATGAAGGTTTTACGCTACCGAGATCCCCGAGAAGCTCGAAGACGCAACTTTCCGCAGTTGAAGTTCTGCTCGACTCTAGTCCCACTCTCTCCAAACCAAACAAGTGAGTTCATACCCCTAATTTTCAAGTCTTTTCATGTTTTAGGGGGGGAATACAAGTACAATACAAGAAAACGTATCGTTATAAACACAACATCTATCCTGCTTTACGTATAAAGTTTAGTATTTTACCAAGTTACTTGCACCAAATGGAACATACTTTATAAAGAACTATAATGGATATAGTTTGCAAGTTATTCATACATTCTTACGTATACATATTGAAAAGCAAAATACTTTCATCTAAAGTAAAACAAAGACTTTCTTATCGTGAATCTGTTTATACTAAGTGATGTGAGATATTCAACTTCAACGTACTTTCTAGTATGCATTTCAAGTCCTGTATTATAAACCATAATCTTTTGGAGGGAGAGCGTGATACTTGTGTATGGATCTATACGGGATTGACAACCCCGCACCTAAACTGTTAGCTACAGTTAGACGGGCAGGTCTGGGGTGACAAATGTCATAACACTACAACACCTGAAGAATGTTGTTACAGGCAGTCTGTGTCGATAGTATGGTTATAAAAACTCACACGAAAGTATAAAAACAAACTTGATTTACGAGACTCATAAATGCATTCAGTATTTACTTTATTTTGAGCATAAGATTTATCTTTATCATTTAAGTACGAAAAATACTAACGCCCTCCAACTTTGGAAACTTTTCAAACTATATTTGGAAAATATTGGATTTTCTGGAAACTACATTCATCTACTTTCTTCCAAAATGACCTACTTTTCAATACAAAAACACTTATGAACTCACCAACTTTATTGTTGACACTTTTTTGAAACCACTTGTATTTCTCAGGGAATCGGTAATACAGGTAACTACCAGCTTTTGAAGAAGGAACGCTATGGCATTTATTATCAAACATTTTACACCATCTTATTGTAATATTCTTTTGGTAACATGTATAACGCAACAATGTACGTTTTATTATATATATGATGGTTGTGTTACTTTCTTTACGATATTCAATTGTTATGGTACTACGTGAAGTCATCCACCCCCGAATGTTTCCGCCATTCTGGTTTGGGGGTTTGACAGATTGGTATCAGAGCATTGTTTATAGTGAACTAAGTATATCGAACCACATAAGATATACAAACTATAAATGCAAAAGGGGACCAAAAACCTTCTGACAACACGTTTTCATAAACGACAAATTTTCTTTTAAAATATACATTTTTATGCGCATGCATCGGTCTCGTAACATAAAACAAAGTTTTCTAAAAAAAAGTATTAAGGCGAGTTGCGACGCTATGATTGGGCCTCGAGGTATGTAATCAAATCGAGAATTAATATAGCCTGATCAACTATATTTATCCTAGATTTGACCAACGTACGTCAAGGAATGGTCGTAGTGGACAACAAGTCAAAAACTTACCAAATAAAAATTTCTAAACTTGCAAATTCGAAATTCTATAGGAGTATTATTATAAAATATAAGGACAATAAAAACTTGCACACCACAATATATAACTAAACTTAGGATGCCGTTAAATAGAGATTTCTTTTCTTATGAAATTCTTATACCTCTTTCCTAGTACAGACAAAATGGCCGGATTCCATTTATCGGGAGATCCCTACTACCAAAACCAAGTTAACGGTGGATGGATAGAAGAAGACCCAGAAGAAGACCCAGAGGAAATCGAAGAAGAAGTCGGAGAGGAATTTGAAGTCGAAGTCGGAGAGGAATACGAAGTCGATGAGGAAGTTGAAGAGGAAGAAGAGCCTATAGAGGAGGAAGAAGAAGTTACGGATGGAGCAGACTTCGAGCCGGAAGTGATCAACCCTCCCGTTCCTCGTTCTCCCGAAGTTAGAATGGGTTACCAACCTCCCATTCCCATTTGGGGAAGCCATCTCTACTTTGGAGCCGTCAACAAGGTGTACGCCCTCCCTTCGGCATGTGTCGGGAGTTTTACAATGTCAGTGAGAGTGGCTCAGCCGATCGAGCGCTTCCCGTCCTTGTGGGCCAAATAGCCACCCAGACCTACCAGTCAGACATGAAAGCGGCCAGAATTCGTGAGGTCAATGCTGCTGCACAGGGTAACGCCGCAGACATCCGTCGTCTGGACGAACTACACGAAGATACCCAACTCCACACAGGGACGCTTCGAAGACAAATGGAGGCAGCACTTGCAGAAATAAGAGAGATGAAGGAACAACAAGCGATTCTTGAGAGACGTTTAATGGGAGTCAAATAATCGGATGCAGAATCTAGCTCAAAATGCACAACACGCCGCAAGTAGGACTTGCCCAACTCCAACAATTTTGATATAGAATAGGACCTCGGATAAAGTTTTTCTTATTTTCTTTGAACTTGTAATCGGAGACCTCTAGATAGGTCAAAATTTTCCTAAACATAAATCATAATGTAACGCACCGTATGTGTGACATATATATATATATATATATATATATATATATATATATATATATATATATATATATATATATATGAAGTATGTCTTTATATACCTCTCGAAACTCATCGGATTATTTAAATTGCTATATCTACTTTGAAACCATTAACTAACGTCAAAACAAGTTACATGATATGACTAACCCTCTAGTACATAATTGTCAATTCATTAGAAACTTATAGTCTTTATTATTATTTCTCTACCAGAACATGCCTCCTCGTAGATCATCGCGCAGAAACTCGGCTCCAACACCACCTCCTCCAACTATGGATACAACAATGTTCCAAGCTGCTGTAACAACCGCTGTAACTGCAGTGATGGCACAAATCAGTAACAACGGGTCAGGAGGAGGAATAAATAACTCTACAAATGGCCAAAACCAGGGCCGTACCGGGGAATGTACTTACAAGGACTTCACCAATAGCAAACCTATTCCCTTTAGTGGAACTGAGGGAGTAATTGCTCTATCCCAATGTATAGAGAAAACGGAAGCCGTGTTCGAGATTTGTGCGTGCCCCGAAGAAAGCAAAGTGAAATTCGCCGCTTATACTTTCTCCGAACGAGCCCTAACATGGTGGAACAGCCACGTCAAGGCACTAACCCTACCGGTGGCGAACTCCATGGGTTGGGAAAACCTGAAACGAATGCTCCTACGAGAATACTGCCCCAGAGGCGAGATTCAGAAGCTCGAACAGGAACCGTGGGGCCTTACGATGGTAGGCTCGAACATCGCAGGCTATACCAACAGATTCAGTGATTTGATAATACTTTGCCCAGGAATGATGATCCTGGAAAGCCAAAAGGTGGAAAGGTATATCTGGGGACTATCACCCCAACTTCGAGGGACTGTGTTAGCCTCCAAACCCATGACATTCGACAGTGCCAAGGAACTAGCGCAATCTCTCGTCGATCATGGTGTCTGTCAGAGTGTCACGAATTTCGTCGCAGAACCAACCAAAGGAAGCAACAACAACGACAACAATGTCAACAACAACAGCAAGAAGAGGTTCTGGAACAAGAGGAAAGGTCAAACTTCACAAGAACCTTCAAAGAAACAAATGGTGGCGGTCCATGCCGTTACTACCCCCACTGCAACCCCTGCTACCCCTGCGCAAGCAAAGCAATATGCTGGAAACCTTCCAAAGTGCAAAAAATGCAATTACCACCACCACGGTAACTGCCGTGAAATGCACTGTAAAAACTGCGACAGGAAAGGGCACACTGCTCGTTTCTGTAAGGCACCGGCACGACCAATCACTCAAGTTCCTGGTACTGGAGTAAGTCAGGCATGTTATGGGTGTGGAGAAACTGGGCACTTCAAGAAGGATTGCCCCAAGGAAAGGAATGTTGGCGGTGTTGGAAGAGTGCTGGCAATAGGACAAAATAAAGCAATAGCGGACCCCATGGTGGTTACGGGTGTGTTTCTCCTCGACAACATTTATGCATGCATACTCTTTGACTGCGGTGCGGAGAAAAGTTTTGTGAGTCATATATTCAAACACCTACTTAATCAAAAACCCCAACCACTTAATAAAATATTCACTGTAGAAATGGCAAATGGTAAAACGGAAAGCGCAAGCGATATGTACGTAGGATGCACATTAAATTTAAACGAGCACTTATTTCAAATCGACCTTATGCCCATTTCAATAAGAAGTTTCGATGTCATCATCGGTATGGACTGGTTAAGCCTTCACCATGCCGATATACTTTGTCACGAAAGGGTCGTTCGCCTCAATATGCTAAACGACGAAACTCTTGTCATTTATGGTGACAAACCTAGTTCAAATTTACAAATCATCTCCTGTGTTAAAGCACAAAAATATCTTCGCAAAGAATATCATGCCTTTATAGCCCACGTAGTAGACAAGAAACGGGAATCGAAGAACATTAAATACATTCCGAAAGTCTGCAACTTCCCAGACATCTTTCCAGAAGATCTTCCTGTTGGATTAGTGTCTAAGTCCATAACTATTTTGGTATGTACTTGACCCGATGGTGCATGGTCCTTTTGGGTTGCCTTCACCAAAGCAACTTGATTGGATGAATTATGGAGAGAAAGGATTAAATATGATTTATTAATATATTATGAGAATAATATAGTAAAGGAGAAATCATATTGTTTAATTAATATTAGTCAATAATTAATTGGTAATTAGTTTTGTGACTAAAAGAGATTAATTAAACTTAAGGGACTGGAATTGTAATTATAAGATAATTGCAATTTGGGCCATGGATTGCCTTTTATTATAAGGTGGACGAATTCTATGGGGGTAGCCCATATGAAATCGTCCAAGGCCTTATGGAAAGGGCTCCATGGGTTGCTTAGGGCTTAAGCATCCAAATTAGGGTTTCCTTGTTAGATAACCCTAATTGCCTCACTATATATAGATCCCTTAAGGACCAAAATCGTGGACAAGCTTCTTGCTAGGGTTTCACATGATTTTTGGTAGCCTCCATCCTCTCTCCTCTTCATCCTCTTACTTATGATGTTTGTGAACCATTAGAGGAGTGACACCTGTGACTCTAAGCCTTCCAAAGTCATGAAAAGGAGATTTGGGATTGTTATTGCTACATAACAATCAAGGTAACATTATAAACCTATTCTCATGTTAATATGATTATTTGAATGCTAGAATTAGGGTTTATAGTCTTGGATAACTTGCATGTACAATAGAGAAACCTAGATCCAAGCATTAGGGTTTGTATGAGCACATAGGATGTTCTTAGGACCAAAACCCATCAGTGGTATCAGAGCCTAGACTGGTTTCTATTGTATTGATGCTTGATATGTTTAAAAATTCGATCTTTTGGTTTCTGGAGGCTGGACTCGCCGAGTCCATGCAGACTCGACGAGTCCAAGCCTGACTCGACGAGTCAACTCGTCAGATGGGGATATCTTCGCGATTTCTTGTTGTTTTTGCTTATGGATAGTTACCTTATCATATTAGATCAATATAAATCCGATTTTATGATATATTTGACTATATTCTATATCTAATTGAAGATATTTATCAATTAATAAGATAATTGTTTCCTTATGTGATAATTAATTAATTATTTTGACTAAATTGGTAAATTGTTTTGCAAGAAATCATTAAATAAATCAAATATGGATAATTATGTAATTAAATGTTAATTTAGATTATTTGTTATTTGATCCTTGTGCTTTGAAAAGTTTCATATTTTCCCCTTTAGGTTTTATAGTTTAAATTTGAACCTAAAAGTTTTGTTGTTTTGAAATTTAAATAGTTGAAACCCTAATGTTTTGAAAAAGGTTTCAAAACTTGCCCTCAAGTTTTGGAATTTAAATGTTGATTAATAGTTTACTTTTGATGCATATTTAAATTCTAAACCCAAATGTTTTGAAAAAGGTTTCAAAACTTGCCCTCAAGTTTTGGAATTTAAATTTTGATGCATATTTAAATTCTAAACCCAAATATTTTGAAATGTTTCAAAACTTGCCCTCAAGTTTTGTAATTTAAAAGTTGATTAAAAGTTTAATTAGGAATGTTAAATTCTAAAACCCTAGTATTGGTTGAAAAGTTCAATTCACACCCTTATGGTTTTATTAATTAATTAAGGTGTATAATTAAAAGAGGTTTAATAAATCCATAAAAGTTTAGGTTTACAATTTAATTGAATTAAAAGTATAATTGTTAAATTTAACCACCTAATATTTTAAAAGTGTAAAATACACCCTATACTATATATAACATTAAAAGTCTAACATTATATATATGTATGAGTAAAAGTCAGTCTTACCATTAGTAGGCCTCATTCACGAAGCTAGTCTATAAGGGGTGTTTAAGGAAATTGCCTATAAAATGGCGATTGAATGGGTATCCACTCTTACCCACCGCACTCTTGACTAGTGGAGGGTCGTTAGTCGAAGGGGTAGGATAGGACGAAAACCTTCCATTATAAGTATAATGAAGTATAAAAGTAACTTAATGTTTTTCATAAAATTCCCAATCATAGTTACTTAGGAAAAAGTGAATTGATGCAATTCCATGAAATTACACTTTGTGCCCTTGCGAAGACGTTAGTGGAGCGTGTGTGGTTTACCGGCACACTAAATGGTTCTAAGCAAAGGTAGCAAAGGGTGACTCAATGTTTTTCATAGTTCGGTGGAGCGTGTGTGGTTTACCGGCACATCGAATAGGTGACTGTAACATGTGAGGGCACCATTTAGTTTGCATGGTTATTCACACCCACTTTGTGATCCTCGGCATCCCAGTCACAAACAAGAGGGGCATATCGAGATTTAAACATGCCATTGAAAGTTAAATGAATCTCAAAGGATCTAAGAGTTTTCATAGATTTAAAACTTAATTTTCCTTTTCGTTTTTTCATGGTGGAAATTAGTGAATCGTCATTCACTTACCTTCAAATATTCTGCAATTAGGGTTACGGCATCCATCTCCCGAGTTGTAGAATATTGTGTTGGGTCCTAGCCTTAGTATCTCATTTGGGTGATTTACTAAGGACTCAATCTATCAACTAACTTGAATTCGTTTTTCTCCCGTATTGTAGATGTCAAAGTTTGACAACTATGGTCTTCTCAAATTCCGTGGAACGAGCATTCCACATGAAGATGATATTCCACGATTCGATCGAGGAACAAGAGATCATACTTCACTTCCTCCTCCTCCTCCAATTATTCTCCCTAACCCATAAGTTTGAAGACTTGAAAAGTTCAAGCTCACTCAAGCCCTTTTGGCAAGTAAACATGAAGAAGGAAAGTCGGTGTGTGCACACGTCCTAGGGATGAAGTCACACATTGATAGGTTAAGAATGTTGGGATCCGTTGTCTGTGAGGAGATGGCTGTTGATTGGGTTCTTCAGTCACTTCCTAAATCATATAGTGAGTTCGTAAGAGAGTACTATATGATGAACTACAACGTGACCCTTATAGATCTCATCTATATGCTTATTGCTGCTGAATCAGCAATGATTTGGCGCAATAGAAAAGCAAAGTTGATCGGTGAATCTGCCTTCAAGAACTCTATGGATATAGACAATGGCAACGAAAGACATGCTATGATCAAAAAGTTTGATCATAAGAGAAAGGCAATGTCTGAAGTAGTTCCATGTCATGTTCCAAAAGAGTCAATTTGCTTTTATTGCCAAGAGAAAGGGCATTGGAGACGAAGCTGCCCCATTTACCTAAGAGATCTAAGAGATGGGAGAGTCGAAACGTATGGCTCTAATTTAGGTAAAATCCATTGACTAACTCTTTTAAGCTTCTATTCTAGATTCTTAATACATAATGTGATAAGATTGCGATTGATGTTTTGTAGAATCGAAGAAAAGAAAGGAAGCTTAAGGGAAGAAGTGAGCAGAATCTAACCGTGAAGGAATGGATTTCGATCGCATTTCTCAAAGATTAGATTCATGAGCTACTACTTAGAGTTAGAATTAGATTGCTAAGAAAGATGTATTAGTATAGTTTTTTCAATGAATTGCATTGTAAGGACAAATTTTTTCCGCAATAATATAAATTTTGATTTTATATTATTTATTTATCCTTGCAATGGCGTATATGAAAAATTGATGTTTTGATGTTTCTATTATTAGCAATAATGGATTTGATTCTTAGTTATGGAAATGTCGAAAATTTACCAAATAGGGAGAGTCTCTCATCGCCCAAGTTTCAATTGGACAGAAACTTGGAATCATGCAACTTGGTTGCACGATGAATGAGAAATTTCATATTTTGGAAATTAGACTAATTCATTGACAAAGTGTCAAGTGAAGGACTAGGAGATCGAGTACACAAAGTTGCGTGTTGATCAAGTTCACCATAAGAGTAACAAAGATATTCGTCATGATTTACTAAAGGTTTAGTAAATATGATTATACTTACAAGATTAAGTGTAATTCTGAATTGATTGAAAAAGTTTAAATCAATAGCAGAACGAATAAGAAGAATCAAGTAGGCAGAAAGATAAAAGTTTCTCCATTCTAAGAAGAAGGGAAAGTACCTTTTATGCTTTATGATAGGTCTTAATGATTAAGAACCATATCTCAATTGATCCTCTAAGTGATTCTAAGTGCAATTTTATGTTTGAGAAGAGGAATCAAGTATTGAAGAAATGGTTAAATCAATAAGTCAATCATACTTCGTTCCAAAACAAGTCTTAAAGTTAAGATTGTAACATTGAGTGATAAGTATTAAAGATTTATAACATTCATCAAATGTGGAAAGTTGTGATGTCTTGGATAAGACAAAGACCAACTAGGACCAAATTTATGAAGTGTTTTGATAAAAGCTACACTAACTCTTGAATATTTGTTTGTCAAGAAATGGTTATTGACAAGAGAATCTTATATGTCAAGGAGTCGGTGGGAGTCTTAATGGTCTTGAAAGGTTTCAAGAACAAATCAAATAAACCTTATCGATCATCACTAGCACACAAGTTGAGGTTTACAACCTATCGTGTCGACATTATTTTGTTTTTGTGCCAATCCAATCGAGTTAATTATGCATGTGAGTCCTATGAGTTCTCATTTTGAATGCATAAAAGGCAAAGCACCTTAATCAATGAAAGGTACATTGATAGGAAAAGGTGAGCTGCTTAACTACTTGGAAGACATGGTGGGCAGTTGTGCTACCATAAGGCAAGAAGTCAAGATTAAGAAAGTTCGGTCCATATGAGTTTGAATTTGTCGTAAACTTTGGTTTTAACAAATTCACATGGATAAGAACACATACACCGTTTAAATCTAAGTGTCATAAGATTTCCTCCTTCATGAAAATGATTGTGAGGAAATGCTTTCACCAAGAAACATTTTAAGAAGATAGTGATTGTAAAATTGCATTCTCGAATTCGATTATGGTTACGGTATCCCTTTCCATAATTTGAATTTTGAGGTTTGGCAATTAGTCTTAATTGTTTAGACACACATATGAACTATCGAAGGCAAAGATGTATAAGTTAAAGAAGCCTTGATAAAAGATTATCAAAGCACTAAGTATTAGAAACATGAACTTAAGAAATTTAATAAGCATTGTTTTTCTGAAAGTTAAGATGTTTATGAATACATGTCGAAGCTAGTGGGAGCATAAGTGTTATGTTTTATAATAATCATCATTATCGTGGGAGCATAAATGTTATGATTTCATGATTATTAAGGCACGTATTGCAAGTTGGCAATATTAATTATAGAAAACAAGAGTCATTCCTTGCAAAGTCGTAACGGTTGTAAAGTTGTTTTGCTATAATTAAGGGAGAGAATATTATGCTTCATTTCAAATCTAAAGGCTTAGGTTGTGGAGTGTTAATAAAATTTAGTCAAAGGTACATAGTGTGTTCTTAAAATTTTGATTATGATTACGGCATTCCTCTTCACAATTCCAATTTTGAGAACATAGCAAATAAAACATTATGCGTCATGTCCCATACGCTTCGGGTATAGGATCGATTGCAAATGCTTTAATGTTTGACCATTCTAAAATTTTCCAAATGTCGAGCGAATTTAGAGGGAAAAGGAACTGGAATTGGTTTTGACTAAAATAATTAAACAACTGTCAAAGGACAATCCAAAGTTCAACGAGGATTGGTCGCTTGTGAGTAGTTGGAAGTATAGTATTGGAAAATGTGGAAATGTTTCCATTTTGGATGGACCATATCGACATCATTACGAATAGATAAGATTCTATTAAGAATAAGTTCTCATATGGAAAATATGGAAGCGTGTCCATATTGGGAATTGAATATGGAAGATCCATGTCTAGATTAGAAACTTTTATGCAAAAGGATGTTCAAAGGAATGTACTTTGAGTGAGAGACATCATATCTAAGGAATTGTCTTGTAACAATTTTCGATAAAAGACTTTGTAATATCATTGCAAATAGTCTTTGTGACTTTGGTGCAGTGACATTACGAAAGGATAAGTTGCATAGAATGTTAGAATCTAGCATATTCTATAAGTAACAAGAATTTGATATTCTTTCACTTATGGAAAAAGGATTTGGAGTTGTGAAATGAGAATGATTGGAAATGTGTTCAATGTGATCTTTTTCACAAAGTAAGCACCATAGGTAAACATTGTGTGCATGCTAGGAGCATGGGACAAGTGTTGTGATTCAAGTAAGGAGTTGATTACCCGAAACGACAAATAATGAGTAATCAATATGGTGATAAATAAAAGGTGTTTTGTTTATGCTCAAAGGTTTGAGGCCATATGGGATTAGTATTATTCTTGTGTTTCACATTTGCATGTTTTGACTTCCTGAATAATTTAAATTGGTTAAGAACAGTTAACTTATTCGAACGGGGCCACAGTCATTCATGTGTTGGAAGTAGATATGAAAGAAGATTGTCGTGAATTGGTGTGTGGATTGTCTAAAGAGCATTAGACATAAGCAAATGTTTGATGCAACGTTCATGAGTGCTTATGAATATGATTTGAGCATTGGATTAAACCCACGCTCACTTGGATCACTCCATGAATTGTATCACGAGTGATTGGTGAGACGATAACATCTTATATTCTTGAAACCGAGATGTGTGAGTTGTTTCTTGCGAATCGGTTGCACATTGATAATATGTAAACGCATTAGTAACTTGGTGTTATAAAACATATTATTGTGTGTGATTCGGTGACTGAGTGCAAGCAAGCATTGTATCAAAGTTTATCCGTTCCTTTTATCCAAAGTAGGATAAAAGCGATATCTTTGGGCCCCTCGATGGTTTAGTGATGACAAACGTAAATGCTCGGCCGGGCTAGGGCTAATTTGATTTGTTCAATTAGTCAGTCGTCTTAAATCGGGAATCGAGATATAGTACAAAGAGAATGATTTGAAATCATATCTCATATGATATCTAGAATGGAGGAATATATATGATCCCTTATCTAAGGACACGCATATCTGATATGATCAGAGTTGACAGCGGCTTTGGAAAGCTACGATTGCAGATCAGGATCTGAAGTCATACGCATAATAGTTATTAGACTTATCCAAGTGAGAGACTGTTGGATTAGTGTCTAAGTCCATAACTATTTTGGTATGTACTTGACCCGATGATGCATGGTCCTTTTGGGTTGCCATCACCAAAGCAACTTGATAGGATGAATTATGGAGAGAAAGGATTAAATATGATTTATTAATATATTATGAGAATAATATATTAAAGGAGAAATCATATTGTTTAATTAATATTAGTCAATAATTAATTGGTAATTAGTTTTGTGACTAAAAGAGATTAATTAAACTTAAGGGACTGGAATTGTAATTATAAGATAATTGCAATTTGGGCCATGGATTGCCTTTTATTATAAGGTGGACGAATTGTATGGGCGAAGCCCATATGAAATCGTCCAAGGCCTTATGGAAAGGGCTCCATGGGTTGCTTAGGGCTTAAGCATCCAAATTAGTGTTTCCTTGTTAGATAACCCTAATTGCCTCACTATATATAGATACCTTAAGGACCAAAAACGTGGACAAGCTTCTTGCTAGGGTTTCACACGAGTTTTGGTAGCCTCCATCCTCTCTCTCCTCTTCATCCTCTTGCTTATGGTGTTTGTGAACCATTAGAGTAGTGACACTTGTGACTCTAAGCCTTCCAAAGTCAAGACAAGGAGATTTGGGATTGTTATTGCTACATAACAATCAAGATAACATTATAAACCTATTCTCATGTTAATATGATTATTTGAATGCTAGAATTAGGGTTTATAGTCTTGGATAACTTGCATGTACAATAGAGAAACCTAGATCCAAGCATTAGGGTTTGTATGAGCACATAGGATGTTCTTAGGACCAAAACCCATCACTTCCCGGGGTCCCACCAGAACGCTAAGTCAAGTTTAGAATCGACTTAATTCCCGGAGCTACTCCAGTAGCAAAATCGCCGTACCGTCTAGCCCCGACCGAGATGCAGGAACTGTCCAGCCAACTAAACCATCTGCTGAGCAAAGGCTTCATCAGACCAAGCTTCTCACCTTGGGGAGCACCAGTCCTATTCGTGAAGAAGAAGGACGGATCCTTTCGCATGTGCATCGATTACCGAGAACTGAACAAACTCATGATCAATAATTGATATCCCCTACCGTGCATAGACGATTTGTTCGATCAACTACAAGGAGCAAGATACTTCTCAAAGATCGACCTAAGATCTGGTTATCACCAACTGCGAGTACTGGAAGGAGACATCCCCAAAATGGCATTCCGAACACGCTATGGTCACTACGAGTTTGTAGTGATGCCCTTCGGATTGACAAATGCACCAACGGTGTTCATAGACTTGATGAACCGAGTATGTCGTCCCTTCCTGGATAAACTTGTAATCATGTTCATAGATGATATACTCATCTATTCAAGAAGCCAGGAAGAACACAGCCAACACCTCCGCCAAGTTTTGGAAACATTGAGGGTAGAGAAGCTATACGCAAAATTTTCAAAGTGCGAGTTTTGGATTCGGGAAGTAGATTTCTTAGGTCACGTAGTAAGCAAAGAGGGGATACATGTGGATCCTTCCAAGATCAAGGCAATTGAGAGTTGGACGACTCCAATAACCCCAACAGAAATCCGGCAATTTTTGGGACTCGCCGGATATTACCGAAGGTTCATACAAAACTTTTCGAAGATTGACAGGCCACTTACCACCCTAACTCAGAAGAGTGTGACCTTCGACTGGGGAGAAAAACAAAACATCATGTTTCAGACACTAAAACAAGCCTTATGTAGTGCGCCCATCCTAACCTTGCCAGAAGGAACAAAGGATTTCGTGGTCTATTGTGATGCGTCAAACCAAGGACTTGGGTGTGTCCTGATGCAATGAGGGAAGGTCATCGCCTACGCCTCAAGACAACTAAAGACACATGAAGTAAACTACACGACGCACGATCTTGAGCTAGGAGCAGTCGTTTTCGCTCTAAAGATATGGAGGCATTATCTCTACGACACGAAATGTACAATATTCACCGATCATAAAAGCCTCCAGCATATCCTCAACCAGAAAGAACTTAACATGAGACAGAGACGATGGGTAGAACTACTAAGTGATTACGAATGTGAAATTCGATATCATCCTGGAAAGGCTAATGTAGTGGCTGATGCACTCAGCCGAAAGGAATATTCGGGCAGCCGAGTGAAGTCTCTAACAATGACAATCCATTCACACCTGTCCACACAAATCAAGGAAGCCCAAACAGAAGCCTTGAAATCCGAAAATGTGACAAGGGAAGCCTTAAGGGGAATGGATAAGAATCTTGAAGTCAAGAGCGATGGAGTTCTTTACTTCATGGATCGAATCAGGACACCGAAGCTAGGCGGATTCAGAGAAATCGTCATGAACGAAGCCCATAAGACACGATACTCCATACATCCCGGCTCCGATAAGATGTATTTGGACCTCAAGAAATTGTACTGGTGGCCGAACATGAAAGCCGAAATTGCTACCTATGTGAGCAAATGTCTGACGTGCGCCAAAGTCAAGGTGGAATACCAAAAGCCCTCGGGATTATTACATCAACCAGAAATACCCGAATGGAAGTGGGAATGGATAACCATGGATTTCATAACCAAATTACCCAAGACGACAAGCGGACTCGACACCATTTGGGTGATCGTCGACAGGTTAACTAAATCCGCGCACTTCCTACCGATCAAAGAAACGGATAAATTGGAGAAGCTAACTAGAACATACCTCAGAGAGATTGTACGATTGCATGGTGTGCCAATATCCATTATCTCGGACCGAGATAGTAGATTAACCTCAAGGTTCTGGCAGTCGCTACAAAGATCTCTAGGCACGAGACTTGACATGAGTACTGCATATCACCCACAAACCGACGGCCAGAGTGAGAGAACCATACAAGCCCTAGAAGATATGCTGAGAGCTTGCGTAATCGATTTTGGCAAGGCATGGGACACCCATTTACCATTAGTTGAGTTTTCGTAGAACAATAGCTACCACACCAGCATCAAGGCTGCCCCGTTCGAAGCCCTCTACGGCCGTAAGTGCAGATCACTTCTGTGCTGGACTGAAGTGGGTGACACACAGCTAGCAAGAGGAAAAGCAACAGACAACACTCTCACTGGGCCAGAAATCATAAGGGAAACCACGGAGAAGATTTTTCAGATCCGGGAGCGACTAAAGGGATCAAGGGACAGACAAAAGAGTTATGCGGATAAAAGACAGAAACCCTTGGAATTCCAGGTTGGAGACCGTTTCCTACTAAATGTCTCGCCCTGGAAAGGATTAATATGTTTTGGAAAGCGTGGGAAACTGAACCCAAGGTACATCGGACCATTCGAGATCCTTGACAGGATCGGTCCGGTGGCTTATAAACTTTGATTACCTCCGGAATTCCACAACATACACCCTACCTTCCACGTGTCAAATCTAAAGAAGTGCTTGTCCGATGAGACCCTCGTCGTCCCTTTGGACGAAATTGCAATAAATGAGAATCTCCAATTCATAGAAGATCCAGTAGAGATCATGGATCGGGAAATTAAAAGAACCAAACAAAGCCGCATACCTATTGTGAAGGTCCGCTGGAACGCCAAGCGGAGACCTGAATACACCTGGGAACGCGAGGATCAGATGAAACAAAAGTACGCACATCTTTTTCCTAACCCGTAAACTCTATCATAGATTAAATTTCGGGACGAAATTCCCTATAACGGGGGGATGATGTGACAACCCTATATTTTTCCAAAGCAATGTAACACTCAAAAATCTAATACAACGAAACTATTTGGAATCAACAGAATTAAGCTCAAAAATAAAATGTTCAAAATCTAAAGTTGGGATGCATCAAATGATAGATATCGTGCCAAGGTTTCCAAAAACATAAAGAACATTCAAAACCGAGTTATAATGAAAAGATTTCGGCTACTAAGATATTCACAACACACCCGGTAAGACATTATTAAATGTAAAATAAGAATTTCAATAAAATGCATTTTAGCCTTAAGTATCTAAACAAAAGTTGTAGATTTCATTAAACGGTGAACGTGCATAAAAAGATCGCCCAAATTGGACCTCTTATGAAGAAGTTACGAATTTTCAAAGTTTCATAACGGTAATAGAGAGCTAAAAAAACTCGAATTGAAGATCGAACGATATTTAGCTAATGTGACCTAAACAAGAGTGGAAGGTCTCCACATCAGGAGTAAGATGATAAAAAGACAAGCGAAAACAGACGTCGGGTAAAGAAACTTTGAATTTTTAACGGACTTTAGCAGTCCCGGCCTATTAAAAACATAGTATTAAAAATAGAGTCAAAACTAGCCGACGGAGCTCGTACGCAAAAGTTATGGAATTTAGAAGATTGAAGCTGGGATTACGTCCAGCATAAATCAGGAGTACGCCCAGCGTACTCAGGTGCAGGGTCGAGTACCATCGGCTGCAAGCTCTACGCCTAGCTAGACCCGAGTAGTAAGCTATGACGCAAAGTTACACCCAGCGTAACGCGTACGCCCATCGTACTCCGGTGGTACGCCCAGCGTACTCGCGCCCTCAGCTCTATAAATAGAAGGCATAAGCTCCGGATTTTACCACACCTCTCTCAAAACTTCACTCACTCTCACAAACTCTTATGTACCAGAGACCGTCCTGACAACCCCGGTTCCACACCCGAGCCCCCGACGAAGGTTTTACGCTACCGAGATCCCTGAGATGCTCGAAGACGCAACTTTCCGCGGTTGAAGTTCTGCTCGACTCTAGTCCCACTCTCTCCAAACCAAACAAGTGAGTTCATACCCCTACTTTTCAAGTCTTTTCATGTTTTAGGGGGGAATACAAGTACAATACAAGAAAACGTATCGTTATAAACACAACATCTATCCTGCTTTACGTATAAAGTTTAGTATTTTACCAAGTTATTTGCACCAAATGGAACATACTTTCTAAAGAACTATAATGGATATAGTTTGCAAGTTATTCATACATTCTTACGTATACATATTGAAAAGCAAAATACTTTCATCTAAAGTAAAACAAAGACTTTCTTATCGTGAATCTGTTTATACTAAGTGATGTGAGATATTCAACTTCAACGTACTTTCTAGTATGCATTTCAAGTCTTGTATTATAAACCATAATCTCTTGGAGGGAGAGCGTGATACTTGTGTATGGATCTATACGGGATTGACAACCCCACACCTAAACTGTTACCTACAGTTAGACCGGAAGGTCTGGGATGACAAATGTCATAACACTACAACACCTGAAGAATGTTGTTACAGGCAGTCTGTGTCGATAGTATGGTTATAAAAACTCACACGAAAGTATAAAAACAAACTTGATTTACGAGACTCATAAATGCATTCAGTATTTACTTTATTTTGAGCATAAGATTTATCTTTATCATTTAAGTACGAAAAATATTAACGCCCTCCAACTTTGGAAACTTTTCAAACTATATTTGGAAAATATTGGATTTTTTGGAAACTACATTCATCTACTTTCTTCCAAAATGACCTACTTTTCAATAAAAAAAAACACTAATGAACTCACCAACTTTATTGTTGACACTTTTTCGAAACCACTTGTATTTCTCAGGGAATCGGTAATACAGGTAACTACCAGCTTTTGAAGAAGGAACGCTATGGCATTTATTATCAAACAGTTTAAACCATCTTATTGTAATATTCTTTTGGTAACATGTATAACGCAACAATGTACGTTTTTATTATATATATGATGGTTGTGTTACTTTCTTTACGATATTCAATTGTTATGGTACTACGTGAAGTCATCCACCACCGAATGTTTCCACCATTCTGTTTTGGGGGTTTGACACGTACACACTCCCGATGAGTATGCAACATTGTTTTATCGATTTGGTTCATTACTTACCATAGTTTTAGGTTAAGGAAATCTAGATTTACGAACTTTTCAATTGATGATTTCTCATTAGAGTAGCAAGTTGTACAGTAATTTCATAACGTAAACCCTAGTATACAAAGGTTAAATGAGCTGACCGGTTTGACTTGTTGACTTTGTTTGACTTTGACTTAACCGGAATTTGATGGTTGTCACATTCTACATATCAATGTAACAACAACCACAATATACTATTTAGGAACCAAAACAATGATATTAATTACAGTGATAATTATGAAAAGCACTAACAACTAGCCCAAGAAAATGCCAACAGAGGCTGGTAGCCTTCGATCGACATCAACCAACATCTCCATATAGCCAAGTCTTCTCTTGAATAGCCACACCAACACTGGCTTCCAGTAGCCACTTGATGTCTTTCATACTATTCCACGATCCCTAGAACTCACCCACATTTGTAGTGGTTTCTGTAAATGAAGACAAACAAACCCATAGATATTGCCCAGGTAATGAACTCAATATCAATCATTGATCCACCAGAATTTACATGGTATATAGACATAGGTCCTACCTCACATTAGGCTTCAGAAAGATGTATTCTTAATTCCCTTAGCAATAAAAGCTATTTTAATTTGGTCCTCCTTGGCAACGATTCTTCCATTCCACGACTTACATCAGACACACCACCTAATCATCTTCTCACCACCCTTTACATCCTCACATTCATTAATTTATCATTCATAAATGTACCAAAGATAATAATGCCACCATTAAATTTTATAAAGTTGGTTTGATAGCTTCGGTGATCTTTAAAATTTGTTAACGAATCTCCCGTCTCAGGTCACATTTCTAGCTTGCAATCCTTTGTTATGACATCAACATATTGCACATCCTGACCCCTGTCTTCTATAATATTAACTTTCCAATAAATTTATTGCATGTAAAAAAAACATTAGTTATATTTCTTGTAATTTGTATCATTTTGGAAAACATGTTAGATTTCTATTTACTTTTTTTGTTTCCTTTGTTTCTCAAGCTTTTAACATTATTCACTCTGATATTTTGACTTCTCCTATTCCAAGCACTAGTGTAATAAAATATTATGTCTTATATTTTATCATTATTCACATTTTTTGGGCTTACCCACTTCGATATAAATTTGACGTAATTGTGAACATTTTACATTTCCGTGCTTATGTCAAAACTCAATTCAGTTGTGAAATAAAATCCTTTCAATGCGACCACGAGGCAAATTCGATAACAACAAAGCTCATTATCTTTTTGATCAAAATAGCATCAGTTTAAATTCTCATGCCCCAAAACATTCCAACGAAATGGGTTGTCAGAAAGAATGATGTGAACCATCAATAACATCATATGCACCTCACTTTTCCAAGGTAATATTCCACCAACCTAGTGGGTGGAACACCTTTACATGACAACCCATATTCTCAACATCAGCTCACCCACTTCCATCAATAATGAAATTCCATTATCCAAAATATTCAGGAAAAATCCTTACTTTTACCTTTGGGTCTTTGGATGCTTATGTTATCTATATCCTACCTCTCCTCACAAACTTGCTCCTTGTTCGACACTATGTGCGTTTCTCAGGTATCAACCCAATAAACAAGGCTACCGGTGTCTCAACCTTTCCACTTGTAAAATCATCCTCTCACATTATTTCCCTTCCTATCCATGACCCCTAATCAACTACCTTTATATGAATTCCTTAAACTACACTCTCTTAACTATCATCTATCTTGCCATTATCATGATATCACCTCGGTTATGATTTCTACACCATAATCCACCTCAAATCAGTCCACTCACGACCCTCACCCTCAGCTTCCTCTCTTGGAACCCCCTTTATATCTCTTGGATTTTATTATGCCAAATCATCCTCCTCTACCCATTCATCCTATGATGAATCGAACTAAACAATAGATCCTAAAACCATCTCTTAGATTAACATGCAAACTACTACTTTTTATCAAATGCTCAACCCTTATCTTTATCCCTCTCGTGACCTGAACTGGACAATTTCCATACAGGTTAAATTTGGTGCTCTGATTTCTAGGAGAACTTGCAATATTGTTCCTCACCCCTTGGGGCTGATGTCAGATTTATATGGCTATTTAAAAAAGAAGTTCCAGGTAGACGACTCTTTAGATAAGTACCAAGCCTAATTAGTGGCTAATGGTAGGATTCAAAGACCCAAAATTGGTAGTGATGAGATGTTTATCCTAGTTGTTAAACCGAATACCATTAGCTCCATTTTGAGCAATGCCACTTTCCAAACTGATCATTTATCTGCCAGATGTCAAGAATGCCTTCTTGCACAGACAATTGAATGAGACTATATATATATATATATATATATATATATATATATATATATATATATATATATATATATATATATTAGTGTATTAGAATTAGAACACTAATGCACTAGTGACGGAGATGGATAAGGCGCATGGCATGCAATTTGTGTGGTGCATGTTCGAAACTTGTTGCTATCATAGATGTTTTGTTTCTATTGCCTCAAATAGAAGTCCAGGAAACATTGCATTAATTTAAAATCTATATAGCCCATTAAAGAATGATCTAATTAGCATATAAGTGCAATGGTTCATATTTTTTCTCTATATTTTTTCTTATAATCATTAATATATTTTTTGGTAATCCATATTGTTATTTTCATTGTTCCTTATGAATCCAATATTCTAATTTAGTCAATTATGGTAGAATTAATGCATATATATATATATATATATATATATATATATATATATATATATATATATATATATATATATATATATATATATATATATATATATATATATGCCCTTTTTTAGTCTTCACAAAAGAACCCTAAAATCAACAAACCGACCATGTCCACGGTAAGTTCCATTCATCCTTATTTGTTTACAGGAATGGGGTTGTCATTTCTTACATGCTATTATATGTTAATCATATCATACTAACAACATCCTCAACTGATCTGATTCAATACAACATCTTTTTATTATCCCTCCCTTTCATGCTCTTAAGCACACCTTTCGTTATATTTAGGGCACTCTTGATCTCAGTCTACAAATACACCTTTCATTTACTATTGTCCGGATTAATTAGTTGATTGTATATTGGGGGGGGGGGGGGTCCTGCTAAACATCATTCAACAAGCGTTATTATGTTTGCCTCCACGACAACCTCATATCTTGGTCATCCAAACACCAAGAAATAAGTTTTCGCTCTATTTCCGAAGCAGAATACTGGGGCATTTTTAATGGGGTTGCTAACACTTGTTTTGCTTTGGAATTTTCTTTGGGAATTACCTCAGTGAACGCTACCATTATTTATTGTGATAATGTCAACATAATTTACCTTTTAACTAATCTCGTGCATCATAAACACTTGAAACATATCGTCATAGAATTGATTTTGTATGGGATAAAGTCGCTACTCGGTAAAGTTGGGTCCTTCATCTTTCTCCCTGATGTATTGTCTAAAACAAAACAAAGATAACTAAGAGTGAACCTGCTAATTTTAGTAGAATAATCAGGACAATCTCTTCAAAACCACGTTGATTCTACGAATAACGTGGGATTGGCTTCAAAACCACATTGATCCTTCGCACTTTGTTACTAGGTGCCTTATTAATGGAAAATGCAATCAACTTTTCCCAATATATTTAGTGGTACCTTGTTTAATGCACATGTAAAATTACATTAGTAGCCTTTGGCAACCGTTTATTCCTATTAGAATGTATTTTCTTATTTTTTTAACCTAATAATATTAATACCATACTTTCCGATTATAAGATAAGTTATTGGCTCACATTTAACCCTACAACCATAAAATATTTACCATCTATATTATAACCTAAATCTATATATATATATATATATATATATATATATATATATATATATATATATATATATATATATATATATATATATATCACTACAATAAATCTTGGCATTACCGGCGACATGGGGCAATAGCGGCGACATGTAATTGACGCGTTACATGTCGCCGCTATTGCCCTATGTCGCCAGTAATGCTCGCAAATGACAATCCACGTCAAATTATCCCTATCCGTCCGATTTGTTTTTAATCCAATGGTTGTAGAAAACACACAGACTTTTCCCTCCATGGTTTCGCCGTTATTGCCCTTTTGTCGCCGCTAATACACTTGCGTCTCCGCTATTGCCTGTCGCCGCTAATACCCGTGCAGATATCCCCTTTCCAGTTCCCTTTTTCGCGACTTTTTCTCTTGTTGTTCCTTTCCTTCTCTCGCTCGTTTCTTGGTTACTGCTTCTCATTTTCATCAGTTCATAAGTCGACTAAGTGGAGGACGAAGATTTAAGCCGGTGATAGCCCCTCCTACGGCCACAATACCGCCACACCTTCCCCCAAAACCGACGACCCTTGAGCTCAATTTTGAAATTGCCCACATCCAAGGTCAAATTCCTCATATTTCTTATTATTTTTCTGTTTTGGATGATAAATTTGTGCTATATGCGGGAAATTGCCTCTTGAATTGTTCTTATAGCACCGATAAACACAAGACCATTTGTATTTTTTTTCTTGCTTCTTATCTGTGCATGAATATATAAATTGATGCTATATATATGTTGGAATTTGCCTCTTGAATTGTTATTAGATCACCGATAAACACAAGACCATTCGTATGTTTTTCTTGCTTCTCTGCGCATGAATGATCGATGAGGAGGAATCAGGAGGTATCAAACCTCCTGATTTAACCAAACTCCATTACAAAATATATATGATCAACCCCTCAACTTCTGATTTGTACGGTTTTGGTCCCTTGCTCTAAAAAATAATTAAAAATCTAGTCTTAAACAAAGAAACTTCAATTAAAATCTTCAAAGTTTACTCTATTATGGAAAAATCCTTTTAATTGAATCGAAAGTTTTAATGTAAAATTTCATAAATTTATTTATATTTTTTTATAATATTGATTTATTTTAGATTAAGTAAGCCTTAGATTAATTAATTTTTTAGAAATTATTAATTATATTTTTACTTAAATAAATTTCGGATTAAATTAAATTGTCAGTAATTTTCAATTTTGTTGAGTGGTTATGTTTGTATTTAGAGATAAAAAGTGTTTGTGCATTTTGTTGGAATATTGTATCATTTTTCAGATTTGTGGGAAGTTTTTATGCATTTTGAGTATGTTTTTGAAATTTTTGTTTATACCACATTGGCTTAAAAATGAAATTTGACATGAAATTGAAATTGGATGTATATATACATTTGTTTGATTTTGTTTAGTTAGAAAATCAAATTAATTCATCTTTAGAATCAAATTAAGTTACCTTTGTAAAATCAAATTAAATCAATTATAAAACCAACTTAATAGTAACGTACTTTTAGTGACTTAATGTTGGTCATTACAACTTTAGTTTAATTAGGTTATTAATAGCAACATACTTCTAGTAATGTTAATTTAATTATAGAATAAAATAAAATTAATTTTAAAAAAATCAATAAAAAATAATAAATTAATTGTAAAATCAAATTAAAGTAGTTTTAAAATCAAGTTAATGTTAATATTAAAATAAAATAAAATTAGTTTAAAAAATTAAACTAAATTAATAGAAACATACTTCGTCTTTGTTCCTCCGGTATGTATGTATGTATGTATGTATGTATATATATATATATATGTATGTATGTATGTATATATATATATATATATATATATATATATATACTTTTTTATTACTTTATCCATTTCTGATTATTTGTTCATGTGTTCCCATGTTGGGATACTTTTTGAATCATCAACTTTATGAATACTCTACTTGATTTTTGTTTCCCGTAGAGTAAACCTTAAAAAATAAATTATGTTTTAGTTGCATCATGTCTATTGATAAAAGTTGGACTACTAATCCACATCATCAATCTCCCGAGTTCCAGCTAGGACTCGACTCTTTTGTCGAGAGATCTATGTTACACCTAAATTGTAAAGGTGAACCAAATGTCCGTGTGAGAAATGTGATAATCGTTATTTCATGGATCCGAAAGCAATGAGACGTCATGTTTGTATATATGGTTTTTAGTCAATCATACAACACCTAGATGTCGTATCGCCAAGCAACGAGATGACTGATGTTTTTGACGATGTTATGTGGGAGTCGAGAGAAAATGATATAAACCTCGATGAAGGAACCTCGAATACAGGGGTAGAGGCATTCAAAACCAAGTTATATCTTGGTTGTATGTTTTCTTTCCTTGATTTTTTAGCAAAGCTGATGCATATGAAGGTCAACAACACATGAACTGATAGTTCATTTGATCAACTCCTTGAGTTATTGCATTTGGCATTTCCACCAGACAACAAGGTTCCCCGTTCAAATTATTTAGCAAAAAAGAAACTGAAGAAGTTAGTTTTGGGGTACGAGTCAATACATGTGTGCAAAAATTATTGTTTTCTCTTCTGGAAGGAACACAAGTCATTGAAAGTTTGTCCCGTTTGTAAAGAGAGTCGATGGATTGATAAAAACACCAAGGGTAAGAAAGTGGCTCATAAGGTGTTACGATACTTTCCAGTGACCCCTAGACTACGCCGTATATATTGTTCATAGTATACTTCTAAAAATATGATATGGCATAGTACTGGGAGATCAAAAGATGGTGTGATGCGTCATCCCGTTGATAGAGAGTCTTGACAAAAATTTGATGTAGCTTACCCTAACTTCTCGAGTGAACCTCTCAACGTACGTCTAGGGCTGGCAGCTAATGGCTTTAATCCATTTGGTAACATGTGTAATGCGTAGATTACGTGGCCGGTTGTACTCACCACATACAATTTGCCACCATGGCTTTGTATGATAGAGTCATCATTCATGTTGGCCATGTTGATTCCTGACCCTAAAGCGCCTGGAAAGGACATAGATGTTTTCCTTACGCCGTTAGTGGAAGAGCTTAAGTTTTTGTGGCAACCAGGCGTACGTATTAAGGACGCGGCGACAAACACATTATTCATGATTAAAGCAATGTTGTTATGGACAATAAATGACTTTCCAGCTCGTAGTAGTTTATCGGGCTGGAGCAGACAAGGGTATAGAGCATGCTTGACTTTCAATGAAGACAATCCCTCGTACCGTGTAGTAAATAAAGTTGTTTATATCAGTCATCGTTGGTTCTTAGATGCTGATGATCCATTAAGGATGAGTTTGAAATTTAACGGGCAACTCGAGACAAGACCCGCTCCGAGACACTTGACTAATGATGACATACAAGAGCAACTAGGTCGTCTAATACTTCGTAAACCGGGTAAACATCCTAACACTCTCAAGGAAAACATGGATCGGCAAGGGTTCGAGTTGAACTGGTCAAAACGTAGCATATTTTTCGAGCTCGAGTATTGGTCTTCTCTGCAGCTGAAGCACAACATAGATTTGATGCATGTCGAGAAAAATGTGGGTGAGAGACTTTTGGTTACTTCTATGATGAATGATAAGAGTAAAGACACATCAAATGCACGTAAGGACTTGAAAAATCAAAATATCCAGTGTAATCACTAGACCACATCAAATGCACGTAAGGACTTGAAAAATCAAAATATCCAGTGTAATCAATGGTTGCAAAAAAAGCTATCAAGTTCACTAGACCACATGCAAGCTACTCATTCAAGAAACCTGACTGCAAATCTTTTGTCAATTTATAAGAGATGTAAAATTTCCTGATGGGTTTGGAGCTAACATTAGTAAGAAAGTGGTAGATAATGATACTAACATTATTGGGTTAAAATCTCATGGCTATCACATTCTTATGCAATGTTTAATACCGGTTGGAGTTAGAGCGTTATTAGACAAAGAAACTTCTACACCAATTGTAGATCTTTGTATGATTTTCAAGAAAATTTGCTCCAGAATACTAAAGGTGGAGGATATGAGTAATGCAAAAGAAGACATTATTAGAATCTTTTGCAAGTTAGAGTTGATTTATCCTCCAGTATTTTTCGACATTATGATTCATTTAGTTTTGCATTTACCTGATGAAGCGATTGTCGGAGGCCCAATATGTATGAGATGGATGTATTCGTTCGAAAGGTATATGAAAAAACTAAAAACTATGTCAGAAATATGGCGAGGCCGAAAGGTTGTATAGCTGAAGGTTATATTGCTGAAGAAGCTTTGTCATTTTGTTCGATGTACCTTCGAGATGTCAATCGCCTTGAAAGAAACGAAGACGTTATCATTGAATAAACAAAGTTTTGGATGTTTGAGTCCAAGTGTCGACCGACGAGCGTAATGCAAATCAAACATCTTGATATAAGGGAGAAACATAATATAGAATGGTTTATACTGAATAGTTGTCAAAAAGTCAGACAATACATCGAGTAAGTGTTCTTACTTTTAATTATCTTTCATTATTTATTGTTACTTTTTTCCATTCATCAATTTTATATATATATATATATATATATATATATATATATATATATTCATCAATATAGAAAATTCAAATCTGAACATCCTAAAAGTGACGAAAAGAACGAATTTCCTAACTGGTTTCTTGAAAAGGTAATAATAATTAACAAACAAATATATTTGATAAATATAACGAATCAAGAATACATAACACATCACCATCTGTTTAATAGGTTTATCAGATGGAAATAGAAAACTCTACAGAATTCCACAAAGAGTTGTCAGCCCTTTCAATGGGTTCACAAATGGATGTTTATGCTTACACCGTGTGCATAGTCAATGGTGTTAGGTTTGTGGTACTTAGTCGTGATGCACAACGCAAAACGCAAAACTCTGGGGTTGTAGCGGCTGGTGAGAATGGAGAGAAATATTATGGGCAGTTAGAAGAGATTATGGAGGTGCAATATCCATATGATTATTCGACTGCAATATTTCGGTGCAATTGGTTCGATACAGGAGATATTCTTGATGATAATTTCATATGTATCGACACGGAAACAGAAGCGTACCAAGATGATCAAATCATATATGCTTCGCAATCCAAACAAGTGTTCTACATCCGCGTGCCTGTTAATCATCGAAGAAACCAAAACAACAACCCACGTTGTGTCGTCGAGCTTGTTAATCATCGAAATATTTGGGATCTTCCATCCGACAATGGTCGTGTCCAAAATGCTTACAGTGACTCTATCCAAGATGTCGACAATGTGGAGGCCGAAAATGTTGACATAGTTCAAAATAACTCTTCATTTGGAGCTAGACCTTTTATCGACTTCTCACAATACTTTCAGAACAATGTTGATGTAGCTCAAAACAATGCTGATTATGACGATGAAGACGAGACTGAAGTACTTCCGCCAATGGGTAGGATCGATAATGTTCTGATGAAGAGACTGATTATGATGATGACGATTATGATTATGATATTGATGAAGAAGACATTGAAGTATATGATGAAGATTTTGATTAAAAAAATCAAATGTTTTTTTTTGGTAATAGATACTTTATTTGAAATGTACATTTAATTCATATTGTTTGTCTAACTTTTATTGTATATCTTACAATTTCGCAGGGTAACTAACTTTTATTCATATTGTATTTCTATATTGTACATCTTGTAATTTACAGGCTACAGATGAGGTTTACTTGGGCGATACTCTTGGCCATGATGGTCGATGTTATGGGGCTTGGACATGGAGGTGATGGAGTCGGGGATCCGCCACCTCCAGTAGGCTTTGGTCATGGTCAGCACGAACAGGATGATGAGTTTTATTATGATATATTTATTAACTATTTTTATTATTTTATAATAATTTATCGTGACTAATATTTTTAATTGTATTTTTTCAGCCGAGCTTCCAAAAAAAAGAAGGGGCATGTCAAAAAATATCGAGCTTGGAAAGTTGATACGGACAAACAAGGGAAAGCTCATGGATTTGGATTTCGACAGGGAGATCACATATTATTCTGTCGGGAAGCATGGTAATTGGTTCACACATGAAATTGGGAGGTATTTGTGGAATAACGTCCCTTTGAATGTATCTGTTTGGGACAATGTTTCCCCCGCCTTAAGAAACGCAACAATTGTCCATCTAAACGTAACTTGGATACAATTTTAAGTTTAGTTGTGATTTTTATTTAATTAACAAATTTTTTTTTTGTATTTTGCAGAATAAATTTGATTTGGATAAGGTTAACATGGATCAGGAGCATGCTCAATTGTTGCGGAGCATTGATTCGACTCTTGCAAAAGTTACAGAGGCCGAAAAAGTAAAGCTCATTCTTATTTTAAGGAAATCGGGGGGTCTGCAGATATCCCAACCGCATTAAACAACCACCAATGGTATATCACATGAAAATTGGGCGAAGGCAGTCGAACTTTTTTAAAGACCAGAATTTTTAAGGCGTTCGGCGTCAAACACAGAATGCCATGCAAAACAAGTAATTGTAAACAGAGGGGGTTCGAGCTCATACATGAATGCATGTTTCAAAGAAATAAGTTATGATATATTTAAATATTTATTTAAAATATAAGTAATCTAATTCTTAATTTTAAATAGGATATCAGTCGAATTCAAGTTTTTCGTAAGGGTAATTCCAATCGACAAGGGGTATTTTACAGCCTTGCAGTCGAGCAACGATATGTAAGTGGTTAATTTATATTTTCATATAAGTGTTTATACCGTCAAGGGTATTTAGTAATCTAATTTTTATGCTTTTTATTATTTTTTGAAAATACTGAATGCTTTACTCCAGGAGACCAACCAACGAATCCAAGCTACTTCTGAAGCAAGCGGTTTAACACCCACTGATGTAAAAAACTGTTTTGAAAGAATATTGGGTGTTCAACGCGGACATATCAGAGGCCTTGAGCGTTAACCCCCAACCGTTGTGTCCATGTACGATCAGGAACAACCAGTGACAAAAGAACAACCGCAATCACATGTAATTGTTAGTTTAAGTTGAAAAATATAATTATACAATTGAAAATACAATGCTATAATGGAAAGTAGAATGTTATAATGACATGTTGGTTATGATTTGATATGTTGATATTTTGTAGTTTGGTAATTTTGGAAAGTAAATGTTATACTGGAAAGTAGAATGCTATAATGATATGTTGATTATGGTTTGATATGTTGATATTTTGTAGTTTGGTAATTTTTGGAAAGTAAATGCTATAATGGAAAGTAGAATGCTATAATGATATGTTGATTATGGTTTGATATGTTGATATTTTGTAGTTTGGTAATTTTTGAAAAGTACAATGCTATAATGGAAAGTAGAATGGTATAATGATATGTTGGTTATGGTTTGATATATTGATATTTTGTAGTTTGGTAATTTTTGAAAAGTAGAATGCTATAATGATATGTTACTTATGGTTTAATATGTTGATATTTTTTGTAGAATGATATAATTATAATGCTATCATTATATGTTGGTAATGTATTTTGTTTTCTTTGTAGTTGGAAATGCTGCAAACAATACTAAAGGACCCAACCTGTTCTACAGTATTGGAAGAATGGTTTTGCTCATTGCCACCACCAAATAATGAAGGAAATGATGAGGAAGAGTAGTTACTTTAGGATTTTATGAAATGTTTTGTAATTTGAAAGAATACTTTAGAATGCGGTATGGATTAATATTTTGGATTGGTTGTGTATAAATTAATATTTTGGATTGGTTGTGTATGAATTAATATTTTTATTAAAAGTTATTAGATTTTATAAATGCTATATTGTTTTTTTTTTTATAAAATTTTAATCTTAAATAAATAAATAAAATAAAATTTAAAAAAAAAACCAAAACTGTTTTTGTAACGACATCTTTTGTCGCGACGTACATGTATTAGCGGCGACAAACTATTAAAGGCGACGAGCAATATTAGCGGCGACATATCATTAGCGGCGACCATCAACCTTTAGCGGCGACTACATGTGTATTAGCAACCAAGCGTTGCTGGCGACGCATTTGTAGCGACGTGTCGCCGCTAAAGGTATTAACGGCGACATCCCGATCCTTTAGCGACGACAGGGGTCACCGTTGTTGCCCGGTTAATGGAATTACTCGTTGATCATTTGACAATACTTACCTTAATAAGTAATTACGGCAATAAGTAATTCATCACAAAATTTAATAACTCACTGAAATATCAACAACAAAATATGAGTATGTACTCTCATGACGCTTTTCTTTTCAATGGATCACATTGAACACTTTTTTTTTTGTTGGTCTTTACGCCCAAACCATTACAATTTACAATTTGTTTTTCAAAGTACAATTTAGGTACTACGTTTGTAGGTAAATTAGAATTCATGCATGATTGTATGCTTGCATTCTCTTTTTCAGTAGACACTTTTTTGGAATATTTTAAGTAACATTCGAAAACTATATATAGAACTCCATTAACTATTCCTTACGAGGACGAACTTGGTCCGGTGTGTATCTCAAGACTAGTATTCGTAAATTTGGGACTCTCTTGTACCGGAAAACGTATTGCATCGTCAATCTCCAACTGCTCAGGATTAACAATATCGATCTCTACATGATCAACTATATGGTTAACATTGTCCATTTTACGGTTGTAATTGTATAAGATTGTTGCACGACAAATCGGGCAAGTTGAATGCGAGTGCAACCACATGTCTATGCATTCGACATGAAATGCATGCCCACATACTGGTAATTTCCTTCCGACCTCTTCTTCTTGAAAAGCGCTCAAACATATAGGGCACTCTAAAACGTAGTTACGGTCAACCGAAGGTGGTAATCTATGAATGTATAGTGGTAATGATGCGATGACTGAGGAGGGAAGGCCCAAACTGGTGGTGGAACGACGGTGCAATCTGGCTGGTCTTGATATGTGTGTAAGGGTGATGGTGGTTGGGGTACGTGGGCGGGCTTGGGATAAGAACCAACGGGCGTAGAGGTGGAGGAGGATGACGAAAAGTACAAAGAGGAGTAAGGAAACGATGGTTAGAAGCATGGCGTCGGTGTGGTGAGTAATCGGAGGTGTGATGGTGGAGGAATGAGCATTGTGGGTTGTGGTTGTGAAATAGTGATGGTAAGTGACAAAAGAGCGGTGGATAGGGATTTTTGTGTTGGAAATTAAAGTTGTCGGTTTGTATGGAGAACATGAATACTATTTGTGTTTTGGTAATGTTTTATTTGTACAAGTACGACTTCTCTTCCGCTTTTAATGTTTCAATAGAGGGTTATTCACATGTGACATGAGATTGGAGTATGTTCAAAACTAAAAAGTAACCGGACAAATCCGATGTTTTACAGAATTAAAAAGAATTTGGGCTTTTGAGATAAAAATATTAAACTTTGACAAGTTTTATGGGTTTTTCTTTTTATTACAATTTTTTTTACATTCATAGTCTAATATGGTTTCCAAATTTGAAAAAAAACCCTTAAATTTATAAATTTTTTTGGTTTTTTCTTGAATATGTTTTTTAAATTTGACATGCAAGTTTTTAAGTTTTTCAAATTTTATCGGTTTTATCTTTGTAAATCTACTATTATAGATAATAAAGACAAAAACAAACTTAGGACATTAACGAATAAAAAATCATTATAGGAACAAAATTTATCAAACTTAAAGATTTTTATGTTAGAAGCTGAATTTAAAACTATAAAATTTTACAAATTTTTTAATAATCATATTATTTAATAAATAAGTATCAAAAGTAAAAAAAGAATATATATATATATATATATATATATATATATATATATATATATATACAGAGAGAGAGAGAGAGAGAGAGATAGTTATGTTATTGTGTTCTAACTATTTATTGTGTGCATGTAAAATTGATTCTTAACCAACCATTTTAGTTATTTTAAAAAAGTAATTAGTACATATTATATGTTAAATATATAATCAGTATTAATTAAATATTCAACATTTAATATGCATTCATTATTTTCTTAAAATAACTAAAATGATTGGTTCATAATCAATTTTACATTCACACAATAAATAGTAGAAACATTTGAACCTCTCTCTCTCTCTCTCTCTCTATATATATATATATATATATATATATATATATATATATATATATATATATATATATATATATAATGTTTTACCATGTCTACGTTTAGCAATAAGTTTATTCAAAAATTTGTAAAGCAACTTTGGTTGCCACCTAGGATAAATAGTGGCAACCGATTATGAACCATATATTAGAGGTAAATAATGAATTAAAAATCGGTTTTTTAGTTGAGCTGGTATGGTAATCGGTTTTCGGTTCAACCGGTTTCTATAATTTTCATCATTTTTTTATTTTCCTACAGACACATAGGATTCACAAGTTCAAACATTAAAAATGCATATAAATATAACTTGAAGATCAATCCAAATATGTTAAAAACATATAACCGTAAGTTTTACACAAATCCACATACATCAAAAATTAAATAAAGTATAATACATAAACATATTATAGTTTTAGATGAATATAAACGCATCCAATTTACCAAAAAGTACCCTAAATCTCCATTCCTAACTCTTTATTATCCCTTAATTCCGTTTGAAATCAAAATCGACGACCAGAGATACAACCACCACCAGAAACCCTCTTGACCACCGCTATTAACCTCCACCTCCTTTTCCTTCCTCTGTTTACGTCGAAAATAGTATCACCACGGGAAATATGGACCACCGTTAGAAATAGCATCATCATCGCTAGTTTCTCTCCCTTTGATTTCCCATGATATTCGCTTGAAACCCTAGTTTCGTCATCACCACTTACAAACCCTAGCATCACCTATAACATCAACATATATGTTATTCCATCGTTCTTCTTTCCAGCGGTCCTTAAACCTATGGAATTAACCACCCTCATTTAATTCTATCCACCATTCTCAATTTGGTAACAACAGCATCGCCCTGAGATATAGGTTCGAGTTTCAGAGATGCATGATGGTCGTGGTTGTGGAAATTGACTGTGACTGTTGGGTTCTAGTTTCCTATCTGAATCAGATGCTTCTTCGATTTGAATTTGCTTATTCTCCAATTTTAATTTCCTTCTTCTTTGATCTATTACTCTCTAGTAACCCTACTACGTTGACCTACAAATTTAAATTTCAGATCTAAATTCATAATTGAATAAGTTTGTGATTTAGGAAGTGTTTGAGTTTTAGATCTAAATACATGTTTTGGGGTTTGAACTTTGATATTTAAGAATCAGATTTAGGGTTCATTAACGGTGGTGGTGTTGGAGATTAGCAATGAGTGTTGGTGGTTTCTGGAGGGTTAAGATGAGAAAGAAGAAAGATTTTTTCCAGTAAATTAAAAAAAGAGAGATAGAGAGATGGTCTATTACTTTTTAAAAATTATAATTAATAAATAATAAATAATAATGGATAAAATATTTCAAATAAAAAAATAAATGAATAAAGAAATCAGTAAGGGTAATATAGTCATTTCATGTTGGTAGGGACTAAGCATACAAGAAAAAACAAACCCAGGGAGGATCCTAGTTAATTTTTGAAAATAGGGGTTAAACGTGCGTTTTCGCACATACATGAGGGACGATAAGTGTATGTTACTGTAACGCCCCGTTTCCTTTTACGCGTTTAATTAAGTATTTATTTATTTTGAAAGAAGGACTCGACGAGTTGTTAGCCTTGACTCGTCGAGTAGAAGGCAGTTTGTACGCGGGGTTTAAGTGAGCTACTCAACAAGTCGCAGCCCTGACTCGACGAGTAGGACAGGTTGGATGAAACCCGAATCTTTAGGGTTTGCATCCTATTTAAGCATCATATCTGGCCTCCATTCTAGCCTCCATCACCTCGAAACCCTAATCCGCGATAAGTGATCTTGAGCTATTTCTTGCCATTTTGAGTGTTATTTGTGCCTTTTGAAACTTGTGGAAGAAGTAAATGTAAGTCCCTAATTTGTCTGTGTAACAGTCAGATCCGTTTGATGGTGCAAAATCCCAATCAAACGGATGATGTCAGATCAAATAGAAGAGAAGGAGAAGAAGAATAATATGAATCTTCGTATGTATTGATATGAATTATGATCCGGATACAAAAGATTCACACACACATAAAAGCTCCTGTTTCTCTTTGGCCGTAATCTACTTAGAGTCCATCAATCTATTCTCCTCACCCTAACGCCTCTATTTATACTTGGAATATGGGTCGAATAACACATGGGTCGTAAATGAGTTTACGGCCGTAAGGTGTTAACGGCCGTAAACTCAGCCGTAAACTAGACCATAAATTCATAAATATTACAGAAAAATACAATTGCCCAGAAAAGTAAAGTATAAACCATATTTTGACCCAACAATCTCCCCCTTGGTTTATAGCTTTCTTTACTTAAAGACCCAAACAGCTCCCCCTAAAAAGTAGCTGGCTCTTCTTGTCAATCTTCAATGGGAGCTTGGATTCAGCTTTAACCTTCGAATTCTTCACAACATCAGGATGAACATATGAATCTTCAATAATTGACTTCATCTTGAGCAGTTGGGCATTTCTTCAGAATTTGGCATTGATCGCACATTGGGTGAGGAGGCTTGACGTATTGATTCTTGAAAGATGGCGCTTTCAGCTTGAGAATCTTCAGAGAGATCAAATCTTCTGGATCACTTCAGCAGGTTTAAGATAGCAGCAGACTGATTGAGGACGCTTCAATGCAATCTGTCACATATTCTTCAATTTCAGCTTCACCATGCTTATGGGGTTGAAAGATTGAATTTGAAAGAATAATCTTCATTTCTTGCTCCTTCGAATGCGAATTCTTTGATGCTCACGGACGAGGCTTTGGCTCAAAAATCTTCAACACAAACTCCATGAGTCTTATCTATACCTGAAATCACTTTTCAAGACAAAACTAAACTAAAAGAAAACTTAGCACACAAATTAAAACAGAAACAAAAATATTTTTGGATTTTTTTTTATTTTTCTGAACAAGAAATAAAACAGAAATAACACTATTTTTGGATTTTTAATTTTTCTGATTTTTCTTTGATTTTTTGAATTTTTCTGATTTTTTTTTATTGTTTTTAATTTTTAATTCTCCCATAATATTTAAATTAGAAGAAACTATGACAAATTTAACACAAATAAAATGATATCTAACTTTAAGAGAGATTTGGGATCAAAGTTTTTAGACAACCTTTATCCACTTGTCGGTACCTTTCATATTCACATCTTTGTCTTGTCAATCGTCGGTATTGTTGTCCACTTAAACACGAAAAATTGTGACAGATTTAGGACATACTATTTGATACAAGACAAGGTAAACTTAAGTTCCTAAAAATTATATCTGATCCTAATTCCTTAGATACTATATCTTAAGGACCATTCATCTGACGACGACCAGGGATATTGTTGTCCACCTAAATTGAGCAGCGAGATTGAAACATCCCAAAAATACTGGAACGTGTTTCCCGCTTCCTGATATGCCCCAACCATCAAGAACTTCCAGAGTACTCCTTACACCGGGTTAGCAGACAACCATTCAGAGAGAGAAGAGATTCAAAATTATATTGCTAACTACTTCAGAGGGGTTGAGAAGAAGAAGGTTGCATATGCTGTGTACCAGGTCAGATTAGAAGTCGCGCAAAGGAGACAACATATGGCTAACAGATAAGAAGTATTTCACACATGTATATATATAGCCTGCAGAGAAATAGAGTTGCATATGTTGTGTACCAGGTCGGATTTGAAGTCACGTAAAGGAGATAACATATGACTAACAGACGGAAAGAAAGAAAATGATATTCTACAGACCTAATTTATCGGAATTTACCAGTCACCCCATCCAACCGGAATTAAGGACAGAATCCGCACATCGAGGAAAAGTTAAACCACGGTTCCAAGTACGGGTTCAATTAATGTGACGAGTAGATTCCCATATATATCTCCCTGCTCAACCTATCCGAGCGTCGTATTGTCAGGCTGAATGGATCTAACTAGGTCAAGATTTGTCAAGTCTATAAATTTCCTAAGTTCAACTCTCCCTAGTCATGTCCATTTAAAAATTTTCGTGCCTACTGACGCATCAAACCAGAGCATAAACCCTTCAACTTCGGGTACGTTACGCAGACTCAGGTTGCCTGTTATCACTTGATAATATCACTTCCCAAAAAATCTCTTACAAGCACATTTCATTTACACCATATTTTTTTTTGTTTTATGATTTTCTAATGTTTTTGGATTTTTTTTATTTAAATTTTTAAAATTTTTGTTTTGTTTTTATTTCTCCCCCTAAATTTGTGTATAGGAGAGAAACGAAAATAAATGCACAAATTTAAACTATCCTAAAACAAAAATTAATCTTTAAAGCGAATCATATTAAAACAAAATTCAGGAATATAGAGAAGAAAACACAAACCGTAATTCACCGATTGAATCTACATTCAGAAGGTCTGAGAACAGCACGCATAATCTCAGAACAAATCCGAAAATTCTTCTTGTCATTAAGCACTAACCCCATTTGTGATCTCTTCCTTTCTTCCTTTCCCGCAAAAGGATACATACTCTCAAACAAAGGTCTAAATGTTGTACAGTTGAGAGATGTCCCCTACCATGTGCCTGGAACAGCCACTACCAACAAACCGAAGTTTGATGATATGCCTCCATAGCTGATCTGACACAGAGCGGGATTAGTTGGTCTTTGGAACCCAGTCCATTTTGAAACTGGGTCGACCTTTGTCATCCTCGCACAGTACTCTCTCCCATGACATGTCCTGCTTATCACAAACAGAAGATGTAGAAATATTAGAGTCGTTAGTTGATTTGGGAGTTTTCACCTTTGGTACCCATCTATATTCGGGTTTAACCCATTTCTTGTTCGATCCGATTGGTGCTTCGACACTTGATTTAGAACTTGAAGTCGATCTTTTAGATGACTTTGACCTGACTGGTCTTGGCTTCACAGGAGCACCTCTTGAGTTGGGCTTCTTGGCTGGAATTCCCTTCTTGCCCTTGGGATTTAGATTCTTGGCCTTGTAGGATTGATTCTTAGCCTTCTGCGCGTTCCAGTCAACATTGTCTGAACGTGAACTGGAAGGATTTCTTTTGAAGTATCTCCCACTTGGCGCGTTTTGCCATCCTTGTGCGTAGTAGGGAACATACGCGCGATTAGGACAATTTCTGGCAATGTGTCCAGGTGTTCCACAGTGAAAACATGTCTTTTTCTTCACTGGGAAATTGTTTCTTCCTGCCCCTGGTTGCATATCCTTGCCTTGTCTCTTGCTTTTCCCACACGCACAGTTGCAACAGGCACACTGTTTAGCTTGAAATGGTGGTCTGTATTTACCAACAGGAGGTTGATTAGAAGCAACAAATTTAGAGTTCAAGGGGTCGTTTGTTTGTTCAGAAGAACTCTCCTTGTTCTCATCCTCTGTTACTTTGCCTGCACAAGAAGTAGCAACATTAGAATCTTCAATATTAATAACTCCTCCTGACACAAATCCAACTTGTTTTCCATATTGAAGATGTGGCTCCCTGTCAGTTTCGTCCTGTATCATAGGGATGGATGTGTAGTTATGATTATAAGGAGGAGGTACACTATTATACCCTAGACCCTTGTTTTGATTTTCTTTGAATTTTAACTGGGTTTCATATAAGGACTCGACTGTCTGACTTGACGCAGTATAATTTTTGAAACTGACATCAGTTTTTCCACACTTAATTTTTAAAGCGTTAAGTTTTCAGTTACAGCAGCAAGTTGTCTCTTAACATAATCATAATTTTCACACTTGTTGTTGTACTCTTCCTGAAGTTTCCGAAAGTCCTTGGTTTTTGCTTCCAACTCAGCCTTTAGGGGTTTCTGTCCTTTCCTGAGTTGATATCCTTCATATCTCAGGTCTTCAACTTCTCTTTTAAATATATCAATTTGTTCCCGAAGAAATTTAATCGTGGCTTCACAAGCTGGAGTACATGTAACTTCAGTGACCGGAGTGTTTTCAGAACTCATTGTTTCTCTACACTTCAAAGCATCAAGTTCTTGAATAACATCAGCAAGACTAAGATGATTGAGATCTTTTGTCTTCTTGATGATGGCCACGTTCATATCCCACGATTTCGGAAGTGAATTCAATAGCTTTTTGTTTATCTCAGATTTGGTCAAAAAGATCCCAGCTATATTCATCTCAGTAGTGAGTATGGTAAATCGCTGCAACTGAGCTTCCAGGGTTTCTCCAGGGACATAATCGAACATGTTGAAATTTTGTCTTAAAATCTCCTGACGACTCTCTTTCAGGATTTCAATTCCCTCATGAACTTCAAAAACTATTAAAAGCAAAACTAGAACTTAAAAGAAAATTCCCTTTAACTGTAAACCTCAAAAGTCAACCTTAAAAGTCAAATTTAAAAACTCAAACTCGAAAATTCAAACTTAAAAGTCAAACCGAAAAGTTGAATTTGAAATTTTAAAAGTTAAACGAAAAAGTCAAGGTTTAAAATCAAAGGTCAAACCTGAAAGTCAAAATCAAAATTTGAAATAAAAAGTCAAAAATAAAAGAAAAAATAAAAACAATTTATTATTATTATTATTTTATTATTTATTATTTTTTATATTTTTTTTTATTTTGAATGAAAATAGAATTTAAAAATAAAAGAAATTGAGTTTTCGGGTTAAAAGTATCAAAATTCGAAATTAGAACACGAGAAAAAGAGTGTTTAACAATTAAATGCAGGAGGAGAAGAACATCCAGCAAGCTCGATCAATTGGCAAACACGCTGGACTTATGAGCTGAAGCACCTGCGATCAATTCCTGGCACCTGCAAGTCGCTTCCTAATTTTTTCAGATGCACGTGCGAGCTGCTGCTTAGCCGAATTTAAAGCCGCAAACGGAGCCGAGCCGAAATCCGAGCCGTATACTTCCAACCGAGCCGCATATACATATACTTCCAACTGAGCCGCAAACTCCGAGCCGCAAGCTCGGAAACCCTAGCCGCAAACACGAACTCCGCCGTCGGCCGTGAACTGTTTCCGGCAGTAAGCTCCGGCCGAAAACCCTTCAATGATTACGTGAAAAACAGCGATTTTTCGACTTTGAAGCTCCAAAACTCGATCAAAAACCTTTTTTTATGAAAAACACGAAGAACAAACCCCCTTGATTTTTGCGAGATTTATCCAAATATGCAAAAATATTTCGAAAATAAGATCAAATAATGCCCCAAATCTGACAAAATTGACTGATACAACTTGGCTCTGATACCAATTGTATGTCCCTAATCTGTATGTGTATCAGTCAGATCCGTTTGATGGTGCGGAATCCCAATCAAACGGATGATGTCAGATCAAATAGAAGAGAATAAGAAGAAGAATAATATGAATCTTTGTATGTATTGATATGAATTATGATCCGGATACAAAAGATTCACACACATAAAAGCTCCTGTTTCTCTTCGTATGTATTGATATGAATTATGATCCGCCGCCGGCCGTGAACAGTTTCCGGCCGTAAACTCCGGCCGTGAACTGTTTCCGGCAGTAAGCTCCGGCCGAAAACCCTTCAACGATTACGTGAAAAACAGCGATTTTTCGACTTCGAAGCTCCAAAACTCGATCAAAAACCTTTTTTTATGAAAAACACGAAGAACAAACCCCCTTTATTTTTACGAGATCTATCCAAATATGCAAAAATATTTCGAAAATAAGATCAAATAATGCCCCAAATCTGATAAAATTGACTGATACAACTTGGCTCTGATACCAATTGTATGTCCCTAATATGTATGTGTATCAGTCATATCCGTTTGATGGTGCGGAATCCCAATCAAACGGATGATGTCAGATCAAATAGAAAAGAAGGAGAAGAAGAATAATATGAATCTTCGTATGTATTGATATGAATTATGATCCGGATACAAAAGATTCACACACACATAAAAGCTCCTGTTTCTCTATGGCCGTAATCTACTTAGAGTTCATCAATCTATTCTCCTCACCCTAACACCTCTATTTATACTTGGAATATGGGCCGGATAACACATGGGCCGTAAATGAGTTTACGGCCGTAAGGTGTTTACGGCCGTAAACTCAGCCGTAAACTAGACCATAAATTCATAAATATTACAGAAAAATACAATTGCCCAGAAAAGTCAAGTATAAACCATATTTTGACCCAACAGTAAAAGATTGAAGACTTAATAGGGAAGGAGTAGATCCAGGAGCTCCACTTCATTTTCTACATTTTCTAGTAACCAAGTTTCCAACTTGCTCATTCTTCTCTTAGATCTATTTTTTTTCCATTTTATGAAGGTTTTGGTGCAAGAATCTTGGTCCTTGGGGTTGGGACGTCCCAAGTGACTTATATCTCAAATCTAGGATGTAGGAAGGGTTCCATGGCATAAAGGTGCAAACTTTATGACCATGGAAGCCCCATGCAAGCTTATAAGCAAGTTCATGGCCTTTTTAGCCCTAAAAGATCATGCATGGGGGGGGGGGGGGAAGCTTGGAACTATATGAGTCCAACAGATGTTAAAACCCTAGATTTAGGTTTGCTTGCGTGGATTTGAGATTCTAAGGCCTTTTGGACAAGATCCATGTCTTATAGGAATTAAGGCTTTATCTAAACCCTTTTAGAAGAGTTATGGATGGGTAAAGTTGGAAACTTTACCCTTAGAAAGGTTATTTCCAATGAAAAAGTGAAGTATAGACTATAGATCTAGAGAACAAGGGCTTAATCTGTTAAGATGGCCAAATAGGCAGAAGTACTCGTCCAGTCCATAAGAGAACTCGACGAGTCGAGTCATATTGTCCCAATTTCAGTTAGTAGAACTTGACGAGTCTGTAGAGGGAGTCGACAAGTGGATGAGCCAAGTCACGACTGAGCTGCTCGATAGGAGTCGACGGGTTGAGTTGCGATTTTAGGAGTTCTGAGTTATAGAACTCGGCGAGTTGGTTAACCCAGATTATTGAATTTGACCAGAGTGTTGACTTTGACCAGAGGTAAAATGGTCATCTTACCCTAAGAAGGATAATCAGATTTTGATTAAGTGTTGTTATGGAATTGATAGTTGGAGAGTCGTTAGAGCATCAGACAGGGATTCCTCACTCGATCTTTTAGTAGTCACTTTTGCGAGGTGAGTTTCCTTCAATAGGAATGAGTCTAAGGCTCCAAGGTCAGCCCGTAGTATGATATGTTAGTAGCTGAGTGTGGGCAAGACTCGTATCTCATAGTAGTTGAGTGTTGGCGGGGCTTGTATCTCATAGTAGCCGAGTGTGGGCGGGGCCCGTATTTTACAGTTTAGTTTGATTTTGGATATATGCCTGACTGATAGATTTAGTTATACTTGTTGTCTGTGTGATACTTGTATGTTTGTTTAGTAGCTGAGTGAGGGCGGGGCTCGTATCTCATAGTAGCTAAGTGTGGGTGGGGCCCGTATCTCGTAGCAATCGAGTATGGGTGGGGCCCGTATCTCGAAGTAGTTGAGTGTGGGTGGGGCTCGTATCTTAGAGTCAGCGGAGTGTGGGCGGGGCCTGTATCTCCCAACTAGCAGAGTGTGGGCAGGGCCCATATCTCCATGAGTGTGGACGGGGCCCGTATCACTTCGTTGCATGTTATATGTGTATGGTATGTGGTAGTTTGGGGGAACTCACTAAGCTTCGTGCTTACGGTTTTCAATTTTGGTTTCAAGTATTTCCACTAGCAAAGGGAAGGGCTCGGAATGATCACATGACACACACCACCATTTTAGCCTGGGATGTTTAGACTCTGATATTTTTATCATATGTTTTTGTCACAGTACTTGATATGATATTTCGAGATACATGATACATGGTTCTCTTTATGATTATAGATGATTTATGGTTTTAAAAATGATTTGAAAATGAAATTTTCGGACCCTATTTTGGGATGTTCTAGTTACATTTATTAGCGATATGCCATTAATTAATACATTCCTCCTTTATAGATCGATTTGGGGTTTCTTCATTAACGGATGACTTATTTTCTACTCTGGTTTCTTCTTCTTCTTCTTCTTCTTCTACTACTACTAAATCGAGGATCTCCAACTCAAGCTCATATATTTCAAAGGCACATTAGATATTTGATGATAGTAACCCTTGTGACCGAGGTCATCCTTATCGAATTCGGACTTCAACTACGAAGACTAGTCTTGGCAAAATGTTTGGGGTTTGTCTCAACCAAATGGTAACTTTAACCAAATTTTTTATCATGTTCTTCTCATATATATTTGCTTGGTTATGTGAATTATTTTTTGAATATATATATATATATATATATATATATATATATATATATTAGTTTATAACTCATGGGAACCACGGTTATAAAATTAATTAAGCTTTTATAATAAAAATTTATAATTATTAATCAATTATTTTAAATAAGCCATTTTAAATGAATTAATAATTAAGAGATATATAAAAAGTTTAAAGTTATTATAACTTCAAATTTTACATATGATTAAAAAATATAAATTTGAATTTTGAAATGAGTTACCTAATATATCTACATGACACATGACATATTATTAATGAGTAGTTGTATTAGAGTGACACTTGTTAACAGAAGATTAAAACTATTTATTTAGTAGGTTATAACACATGAAAACCACGGTCGGTATATTTAAATTTTTATATAGATAAAAAAGAATAATAAATATAAAAAACCAAGATATTGTCGATCATAAGTAATTATGAATTAATTAATTTGTTAAGCAAAATAAACATAATAATGTTATTAGGATATGATTTTGTATTTTCAAAATTTGAATTGAATTTAATTTGTTACCAAAAAAGAAAAGAATAAAAATCATAGAAAAATGCCACGTGTCAAAGAGACATTTTAAAAAACTGACGCGTGTCATTTTTATGTTTAATTTATTAGAAAAGGTAGATTAGAATATATATATATATATATATATATATATATATATATATATATATATATATATATATATATATATGTGTGTGTATGTGTAAGCTTTTGATATGGGTAGTATAATAATATTGAGCAATATACTTTTTTGAATATGTATAGTAATTTGTAAAGTGACTACAACAATGTTTTGATAAATATTTATGCCAATTTGTAGTATAGTGAAATCTACTTGTTTTTATGTTGCATAGCTACATTTCATAATATTTGTAATGCGACTACAACACTGTCTTGATAACTATTTATGTCAATTTGTAGTATAATGAAATCTACTTGTTTGCATTTTACATAACTACATGTCATGACTAAGATGGAATAGATTGCAAAATATTATGCATCTTCCAGATTTCATAAATTTCATTCTTTTAGCTAGTTATGAAAATTTATTCTCTTGTTTTCACAAATTTCAGTCGTATGTTCAAGAAGAAGCTTTAAATTGCTTTTTAAAGGAGAATTGTATCAACTAATGTAATGTAACTAATAATTAGGCAAAGTTATCCTTTAACCTAAAAAAACTAGTTACCAATAGGTAACATTTAAACAAAATGTATAATTTGTTGGTGTCTTTTGTACAATGATATTATTGGACGGTGATTTTTGAACGATTTTGAAATATAATTTATCTCGTGAATCATTTTCTTTTGTTTTTTTCCGTTAATTAATTTTTATTGTTGAATGTCTGTTACCATAAATACAACATTTAAACAAAAATATATAGTTCGTTGATATTTTTTTTTTACAAAAGCCTTTCTTGAATTGTGTCTTTAAAATGTCAAACTTAAATGATGTTTTTTTGAACCCTTTTGAATAATAATTATCTTTTTAAATCATTAATTTTATTTTTTTTGAATTTTAAACTTTTCATGCTCCCTGATAATTGTGGAATTGTACAATTTTACTTTTTATAATATGATTAAAGTTTTCTATCATAAAAAAGGGTTGGAGGCCACTTTTTAACTTGTCATCATCACACCTAATTTTTTTTAATAGATCTGGTAGCTACTGCCGTAAGCCGATACCATGCCCACTTAAATAATTATCAAAATAAGCACGCCAGCAGATGAATTATGCAACCACCAAAGTGAAATCAAAATTAAAAAATTGTCAAGTCGAGAAAGGACAGCAAGTGAAACCATTCGTGGGTGTATATTTTATAAACTAGAAACTCCCAAATCCCAATTCCAAATAATTTTACCAATGTTTACATCTTGATTTGTTCTCTAAAGAAGATAAACATAAGAAAACCTTTTAAAGGTTTAACTTTTTCCCAACTCCTTGGCCATGAATGAACCTTGCATTATCCTCGGTGTACACATGAGTCTCACTTTTCAATCTAGAAGCAAAAGAATTTCAATGTATGTTACACGAAAAGACCTTCACATGTATATATATTATAAGGGATAGATGAATAGCTTATTGACTCACGTTGAGGAAACCATTTTGTTAAGAACTGTTAAGGAGCAGAATGAAGCACCATCTAAATACAACAATTCTCCCTTGATCGTTTCTCGTATTTTCTTGTCTATTTCCCCTTCCTCGATACAAAACGGTGCATCTGATGCCTAAACCAAGAATAAACACACTTCATTTGTCTTTTCCACCAAAAAAAGAAAACGAAAACACCAAAGGGTTCAAAATAGGAAACAAACCATAACCCATCCCCATTCATCAGCAAAAGAAGGCACATGTGCAGTGTATGCAACCACATCTACACCACATATCATAAAAGCTTGAGTCATGAGTCAGTTAACATTAACCGTATTACTAGGTGCCACTTTGAAGTTAATCAATGGATATGAAGTTTATTAAACTTTATACAGATTGATTTGTTACAAGAAAAAATGATAGAGCTATATATAAAAAAAAGTATAATAATGATGTGACAATCTATTAAACTTTATATAAGTTATGGTTAGAGTTGTTGCTCTTACATTTGAAGACCTGTTTGATGGTGTTGTAAATAGATGAAAACACTTCTTGGTGTGTAAACACCCCCGCAGGTCCAGCCTGCATGTTAACCAAAAGCAACTATAAGCCTTTATTTCATCTTTTTAATTGTCCCACTTATTATTTGTTTGTTTATTGCTTTTAGTATACTAAAATATTCCCTTCTTTTTGTGTACTTTTAGGTAAAAGATCACAATAAAGAACCTGTGTAACAAAGATTCCATTGGGATTAAGCTTAGGTTTGAGGATCTCCTGATAAAAGGACTTCGTGTAAAGTTGATAGCAAGGCCCCCCTTCAACTGGATCAGCCAAGTCTCCGACTATTATGTCAAATTTCTCTTTCCTCTCCTCTAATTCAATCCTTTTATCAATAAAAATGATATAAACGAAATACATAAGTCAAATTCCACGCATTAACAACGTCATACACTTAATGACGTCATTATAGTATCAGTAGCATCGTTTTTCAAGAAGTGTTACGTAAGATCTTACTTGGCATCATTGATGACGAGGTCAAGCTTCTTGTTACAGAAGGCTTCTTTATTTGCAGTGAGATGTTCACGGCAGAAGGCAACCACCTCCTGCAATTGTAAAATTGGTAGAATATATAGTGATTTTTACTATTTTCTTTTTTTGCGTAAACGTTCATTAATATATAGCTCATATTTGTAAGTTGGATAAAGTGTTATCATAATCTTGCATGTGAGTATATAATGAGGATGAATATCTGACAAACCTGATCAATATCACACATGACTACTTTTTCAATGGATTTGTGCTTAAGTGCTTCTCTAGCAGTAGACCCTTCACCACCTCCCATTATGAACACTGCTTTTGGGCTGTAAAAAAAATATATTTGCTAGAAACATCAACATGATTTTAATTACCAAGTCCACTTTAAAGATTTTAACTTTTCATCTATGTTTACAATAAGGAATATAGATAACATTTTACATTCGTGTAAATATTATATTAATTTCATTTCGTATAATTTAAATATTTATCAAACGCAAGATTTTCTCAAATGAAAAAGGTGGAATACATATTAAACGGAAAAAGGGTTAGACTGGAAATTACTTGGGATGAGATAAAAGAGGAGGATGAATCAAGCATTCATGGTATATGAACTCGTCGCTTTCTGCACTTTGCATCTTCCCATCAATTACCAACGCCTATACATTACATATAAATTAAATCAATTTTATTAGTTATTATATCGCATCCCTTACTATATTTGAAAATTTCAGCCCTTAAGCTCATAATCATAATATACCTTTCCAAAGTGCTTTGTATCCAAGAGAACTATGTCTTGATACTCGCTTATCACTTTATGCAGCACGCTTTCAAGATGGAAAAAAATACATAGAATTACTTAAGAATACATTAATAATTTGTCTTAGAGTGTTATATTGAAATCGCATTCTGGTTTAGAGAAAGTATGGTTATTTAACAATTCAGAGACATTTGTTTTGTACAGAAATTGAATAAAGCAGGTTGAATGCTGCCCAATTCAGAGGTGACCACTGAATGGTTTTGTTCAAAAGTTCATCAAACAACCCTTACACATAGCAAACAAAACCGAGAAAAAGGGAGATGTATGAAACCTGTTTAAAGCGAAAGACCATTTAAGATCGTCATCGATAACTTCTTCAAACCATGAATCGTCATTCCCGTTCATATTCTCGGGTATGATGCTGTTTGATTCATGGTGATCAAAGGTAAGAGGGAACATAACGGCTTCACCCATGGTGTCGATCAAATAAAATTTGAGGAAGTGTTGATTGTTATCGAGGTTGGAATGTTTTCAAGTAGAGCTGAGGTTTGATGGTGTTGGATGTTAAATGTGACCACTTTTTATAGTTACAATCTCCAAATACGACAACAACCACCTTTGGTGTATATATATATTTTTTTCTTTTTTCCCAACAAAAAGTGCTCATGTTCATCAACATACTACTCGGATATAGGGTTCGCATGGTTGACTTATGTATATTTTAACAAATGATCTTTAATATTATTTATTAATAAAACCAAAATGTATAATATGGATGAAAAAGTAGCGTTGATAATTTAACAAGTAATACTAACTAAACAAATGGGTTAGCTTGAAATTATTATTATATATAATAAAAACCAACATAGTAAACTTTAGTTTTTTTGTCACAAAAGTTTCTTATTTCATACTTTGGTCACAAATAGTCTACTTTTATTTCATATTTTGGCCACAAATTTTTTTATATTAGCATGTTTGGTCTCTAGATTTTCGTAATATTGGTTATTTCCTCTCCTTATTTTATAGAATAACTCTTTCTACCATATTATATATATATATATATATATATATATATATATATATATATATATATATATATATATATTAATTACCAAAATTGGTATGTATGACGATTTACTATTCATTCCACGTAAGCATCTCATATTATATATATTAAGCAGATTTCATACTTTCAATTTTTTTTCATTTTCTACCTTTTATTTTTATTTGTTTCTATATTTTGTACCCCTACCAATTTTAATGTATTTTTTTTCATTTTCCACCCTTTACTTTTATTTGTTTTTTTATTTTATACCCCTAAACTAATTTTTATGTAACAACTTTTATCTTCAATTTTTTTTTTCATTTTCCAACCTTTACTTTTATTTGTTTTTATATTTTGTACCCCTAAACTAATTTTGATGTAACAATTTGTATCCTTATAATTTAAAAATTTATATATATTTATATTCTTTCTCCTTAATTAATTTTTATTTAACAGTTTTCAATCCTTATAGTTTTAAAGTTAATTTATTAGTATTTTATACATTATAATTTTGTCACTTACTATATTTTAAAGTTACATTTTGGCCCCTTATATAATTTTTTAATAATTTTTTTTTTATCAATTTCTTAAAGATACACTTTCAAGTCAATTGTTTGTATCCATGTTTTATTTTGATATTTTTGTGCTCCATTTTATATGATTTAATCGTCTTCGTTGTATATATGGTGTCAAACTGCGTTTTTTAATATACCGGAGCTTCCGCAGCAACGCGCGGATGGTCCAAACCCTAGTTTTAACAATAAAAACCAACCCATTTATAAATAATAAACTTTTTTTTTTCATAATTTGGCTACAAAAGTTTCGCATTTCACACCCGGGCCACAAATATACTTTTTTATTCCGTACTATGGCCACAAAAATTCCTTATATAGGTGTATTTGGTCTCTAGACTTTTATATATTGGCAATTTCATCACTTTATTTTGTAAATTGGTGCTTTCCACCCATTTTGCTTTGTAAAATTGATGTGTAAAAGATAGTATCTTGAGATAACTTCAAAAGCATTCCATCTCATAACCATTCCAAAAACTTGTGAAATAAAAGAAATAGACTTGAAAATACAAATCTAGTTTTATATTTATGATTCCTAACAAACCAAACTGACTATCTACACCAGACTATTCAATGACGACATAACTTATGTAAGTAAGGGTGTCGAACATATGTGGAGCAGAAGTGCACTAATACATCAGTATCTTCTCATTAATTAATTTTAAATGAAAGTATATAAAGGCTAACTATACATATAACACAATCTGAAGATAATCATTCTATTAATGATTTATATTGTGTGTAATGGTTATTGCTTCGTTGTTCGCCGATTCCTAAATTCATTACATCGAATGGTCAAGTCACTAAGCCTATGACATAAGTTTTCTACTAGCAAGTATAGTTTTCCTAGACCCAGTCTATCTGTTCATATTATATAATGATTTAATTCGTATGAACAGTCCTTGGGTTAGTGGTAACTTCTAAAACTGTCCAAATTATTAGAGCAATCATGAATATAGATCAACTTTATAATGTTTAACCTAGGGATGAATCCACTAGTCAGATTTATCTACGCCTCAACTAGTCAACTTCTAATATTCGATTTGTTAACTAAATAGTTGATTCAAGATATATAATATGAACCTAATCATAAATCATGTACTTAGTTACATAAACATAATAAAATCAATATTAATATGCATTGTTATTTAATTGACCATAAACATAATAAATTAAACAACTCGGAGTAACCAAATATCAATCGACCATTAAAACTAGGGTTTCATAAATATCAAATAACCATAAAGGGTTTAATCCCAAATCTTGAAAAGAGCATATATGAGATAAAGAAAAAGTTGGATAATTATAGAAAGAAAAGTAAATGATGTGATATCCTAATGATTTATTCTCTTGATCTTTAGATTTCTACATTTATAATAGCTTGTCGATTGAAATATAGCCTTTAGACTCTCAAAACTGCCTTTCATAGTCGTTTCCTTCTATATTCTTCTTATTTTTTTTAAAGTTCCATTCCACTAGACAAAATTAGAGTTCTATTTATAGATTTTCAGATCCAACTTATTTCTTGGCGAGATTTGAAATCTCTACAAGAAAGATAAATCTAGAAAAACATCTTCAGAATCTATTGCATGCTTAATTCCAACTTTATTGGTTTGGATTCAAGGCTAATTTTGGACAAGATACAAACGGATTTAGAAAAAGATATGACATATTTTAGAACTTATTTAAGTTCACTAATTTGAGTTACGAGTCAAAAGATATGGCTCAAATAATGTAGAGGAGTCCATCAACCAATTTATATTAGGCAAGCATTTTTTATTTTGCTCCAACTCATCAATTTAGCTTCATTTTAGTATGTTTTAATTCATTTTTATCAACATGAAATTTTTACCTATAAAATATAAATTTAAAGTAACAAAGCACTTTTTGTCCTATTTTAATTATAATTTACTACTTTTTGATGAGTTATTAGAATAGTTTTATTATTAATAAATATTATCAATACTTGTATTTGATTGGAAAAATATTAATTTACGAAAATAATATTTAACAATTAATTGGGAAATTATTATTTTAGGAAATGATAATAAAAGAGAACAAACCTAGTTATATTCATAAGGTATGAATATGCAACACCCGTTTTCCGATATGGATTGATGTAAGGTTATATGGGGTCAAAGCTTGATTTTTAGAGAAAATCAGGTTTCACAAAGTGACCATAGGGTGGTCGTGGCCTGGCAGGACAAGTGAGAAATGCGTATCAAATTAGTACTCATGACGTGAGAAAGGTTACACCCTAAGCCCATGAACTTTAGAGTTTCCATTGTATTTATGCCCCATTATCTTGAATCTAGGGTTTATTATTAGCCTCCATCAGCCTCCATCACCACCTAACACTCCCCCTTGAAACCCTAACCCTCCATAGTTAATTTTGAGCTCTATTTGGGTGTTTTCATGCCAAGAAGAAGGAAAAATAGATATTGGGTGTCAAATCATCATTCAAGTTTCACCATCAGCCATTTTCACACCTTCTAGACCGTTGTGAGTTTCCAGGTTCAGTGTTTTATGCATCTATAAGCTTAGATCTAGGTTTTTATGCACCATCTTTCATGTGTAGGCTTGATATAGTGTTGGGGGCTCATAAAGTTTCCAACTTTATGGATCTCTAATGTCCATTTGATGAAACGAGTGTTGGATCTGAAGTATGGTAAGGTTTCGGGACTCTTACATGGGATCCTAATCCCATTTCTTCCTTGTTTTACCATAGCTTGTGTTAGGGACATGTAACACACAAAATCTAGAAGATAAATTATGGAAATAAATTCCCTTTCCTTGGGACCAACATAGCGAGTTAATGGTGGGAAACTCAACGTGTTGGAGGCTTTTGGGACACATGTTTTTATGGACTAACTTAGCGAGATGGTGAAGGGGACTCGACGAGTTGGGTGCTGATTGAGAAACCCTAATTTTTAGGGTGTTACACCGTATTTAAAGGCCTTAAGTTCTTTGTGTAACATCTGGACGTCCAGGTATATTGTTTATTTATTTATTTATTTTTGAGGGCTATTGAGCAACTCGACGAGTTGGTGCTACAACTCGTCGAGTATAGTCGCATTGTGCCACGTGGGATTAATGATCTACTCGGTGAGTCAGAGAGTCGACTCGTCGAGTAGACACTGTGAATTGAAACCCTAAATCCCTGTGTTTGGGGCCTATTTAAGGGCACTTATAGTGTTAGACCCACACTCAATCCGACCCATCAACCTGAACCAATTCAGTTTGATCAGGCCCAACATGATACGACTTGGGTCAGTTTAGTCCAAACTGACCGGTCCAATATCTGATCCGAATTTGTTTTAATTCAATCCAGTTTTTTGTTTTATTTTTCATTTTTACTTTAAGTTTGATATTCTAGAAGCAGTTGTTTTTTTAATGCCCCATGAATGTTGCATCATGGGTGGTTACTGACTTGCTGTTTTGTACCTGTTTTGCAAAATAAGAAAATAGTTTTGTTGGATTTGATTAAGTTCTTAATTCTCTCGTTTGTGTAGAGAATTTTCAATTGCTATCTTAATTTCTGGCAGGTTTAAGGGGTGATCTTTGAAAGCTAATTTGAAGCTACGTGGTGTATTTGTATCGTAGATTCAGGTTGGTGTTTTTGCCCAACAAGATTATTCGAGTGGTGTAACTGTATCTCGAAGGATCTGTGGTTTGTATGGTTTGCATTTAATTGGGTAATTTTGATCCTGTCTCTATTTTTCAGACTATCATTTGGTATCAGAGCATAATGGATACCCGATGTAGTACCAAATTGAAGAAGATTGTAGAGCTCATGGAAGCCGACAAGAAGGATATGGAGAAACAGATGAAGGCGATGCAAGAACAAATTCAAGAATTAGTTCTATCCAACAACCGGCGGCAGAGTGGTGATAACTCCAATTCCGGTGAGTCGGTTAACAAAGAAGGAAAGACGGTTGGCGTACAAATGACATTAAGGTTGATATACTTGGATACGATGGAAAGCTACATTTGGATACGATGCAAACGACCTGATGCCTTATCACAGATGTATTCCTTGCTTAATACACTGCAACCTACGATCCTTGGTTTTGACTTTTTGAAGGGTGAATATCCAACCGATCCAGATTTTAGAGATGTGTTTTCCACATGTCAAACACATGTTGTTGGTCTCTATCATCTCTTTAATGGATTTCTTTTTCGACAACAACAACTATGCATTCCAAGACACAGTTTATGGGTATTTCTAATTAAAGAAATCCATGAAGGAGGTCTAGCGGGTCACCAAGGAATCGATAAAACTGTTTTGATGTTATGGGCACGTTTCTTTTGGCCTAAGCTTACTTGTGATATGGAGCATTTCATACATCGTTGTTTACCATGTCACCGTGCAAAAAGTCATTCTTTTCCATCACCGATTATACATGCCTTTACTAGTTCATGTCGCTTCATGGGAAGATGTGCGTCTCGATTTTATCACCGGTTTGCCCTGTACTGTGCGTCACAAAGATTCATCTATGGTTGTGGTGGACCGTTTCTCCAAAATGGCCCATTTTATAGCCTATGATACTACTTATGATGTTGTACAAGTTGCTACACTCTACTTTCGTGAGATTGTTCGTCTTCATAGAGTACCCAAGACTATGGTTAGTGACCATGATGTCAAGTTTCTTAGTCATTTTTGGCAAACTTTGTGGCAAGATGGGTACTAATCTCAAATTTAGTACTTCTAGCCACCCTCAAACTGATGGTTAAACGGAGGTGACCAATCGTACCCTTAGAACAATATTGTGAGCCCTCATCAAAACCAATCTTAAATAGTGGGAAGATTTGCTACCATATGCTGAATTTACTTACAACTGTGCCCCTAGTAAGACCACTGACTTCAGTCCTTTTATGGTGGTGTATGGGATGAATCTTAAGACACCCCTGGATCTTGTGGTACTTGACACGACATCCAAATTTAGCAAAGAGGCTAGCGATTTGGCCATAGATATCAATCGTCTCCACTAACAGGTTCATCACAAGATCACCAAGAACAACGACCGTATCAAATATTGTCGTGACAAGGGTCGTAGGCATATCTTGTTCCAACCCGGTGACCTTGTGTGGGTGCATCTGTGAAAAGAGAGATTTCCTGCTAAAAGACGTTCCAAGTTGAGCCCTCATTCAGACGGTCCTTTTTGTATCATCGCCAAGGTCAATGACAATGCTTACAAGGTTGATCTCCCCGGTGACAATGGTGTATCCGACACTTTTAACGTCACTGATCTGCAACCTTATTTTGACCCTACGGAACCACTACCAAGTTTGAGGACAAACTTTACTGAAGAAGGGAGGATGTTAGACCCACACTCAATCTGACCCATCAACTTGAACCAATTCAGTTTGATCAGGCCCAACATGATACAACTTGAGTCAGTTTGGTCCAAACTGACCGGTCCAATATCTGATCTGAATTTGTTTTAATTATGTCCAGTTATTTTTTTTATTTTGCATTTTTACTTTAAGTTTGATTTTCTAGAAGTAGTTGTTTTTTTAATGCCCCATGAATGTTGCATCATGGGTGGTTACTGACTTGCTGTTTTGTACCTGTTTTGCAAAATAAGAAAACAGTTTTGTTGGATTTGATTAAGTTCTTAATTCTCTCGTTTGTGTAGAAAATTTTCCATTACTATCTTAATTTCTGGCAGGTTTTAGAGGTGATCTTTGAAAGCTAATTTGAAGCTACGTGGTCTATTTGTATCGTAGATTCAGGTTGGTGTTTTTGCCCAACAAGATTATTCGAGTGGTGTAACTGTATCTCGAACGATCTGTTGTTTGTGTGGTTTGCGTTTAATCGGGTAATTTTGATCCTATCTCTAGCTGTCATCCAATCATATAGCCTCATTTGCGGCTCATCAGCTGCTTATCTTCACTGAGACCTATAAGCTAATAGAGAGAGTGTTGAGTTAATATTGAGTATCTTGGTGCATTATGGGAAGAGAATAGAAGGATTTCAAGCAAGGAATGAGAGGAGGTTGTAATCTGTTGCTATTCATCCAAGAGCTTTTGTAAAAGGTATAAAGTTTATACCTTTCTCATTAGTTTGGGTAGATCTCATACTATTGGAGTTAAGGGATTCTTTTCTATCTAATATTGGGACTTTGAATGGATTAAATACATATAGAGATTTGGACCTCAGATCTGGACCTTGTGAGGTTCCTAGAGTCCAAAGGTCCCTCCTTTATTCAGCCATAATAGAGCCTTTGAATGAAAAACCCTTAATAGAGCATGTTCTTGGCATTTCAAGCCCTAAGTGCCATGCATGAATCTAATGCTTGTCGGTTTACGTCATAAGCGAGCCTTGAGAGCTTAGATCTAGAGTGTGAGAGGGTTTTTGCCTTGGAATCGTCTGAATACTTCATGAGTATGAATGGACTCGCCGAGTCGATGAGTCGACTCGATGATTCGGTTAGGATTTATCCCGATGAGCTGGAGCATGCTAAAGCTCGGCGAGCTAGGGGTTAACTCGACGAGCTAGACCTTCATGAGACTTCTTAGGAACGAGTGGACTCGACGAGTTACATGAGTGCACTCGGCGAGTTAGGTGAAACCTGGACTGTTGACTCGAGTTTAACTTCTGTTGACTATAGGGTTTGGTCAACATGAGTAATGGAGACGATGGAGGGGCAAAATGATCTTTTAACCATTCCAAGAGTTAGAGAGAAAGAGAGAACAACCTTTGGTGTATTTGAGTATGATTAGTGTATTAATTAGAGATAATTATCCTATGTGTTAGGCGGAGACTTGTTCGACATTTACGAGTATGAGACTTTTACTTGCTAGATTATGAGGTGAGTCTTCTCACTATACTTACCATGAGTGGTATCTTTATGTGAATGAGATATCTTATGTGCTTATCTGTGTATTGTGATATTCTTCATTATGTCTTTGTGATTTATGATGAGTATTATTATTATGAGCTTATTGAGTTAGGACCGGAGGGTCCACTTGAGTTGTGGGACCGGAGGGTCTCCACTGGAACAAATTGATCGGAGGGTCGTATCGAGTTACCCTCAAGTGGCTAACGTGATGTGTGTGGTATTTTAGGGAACTCACTAAGCTTCACGCTTACCGTGTTATGTGTTATGTGTTTCAGGTACTTCTTAGGATCACGGGAAGGCACTGACTTGATTGTATACACATCAAAGATTGAATTATGATTGAGAGGATCCTGGAGTTTTGATATATACAGTTTTTGGATATGAGATTTGATGATTTGACATTAAGAGATTTTGTGATTTTATTGTTAGATAAATATGTTTTTAAATTGAAAAATTTTGGTTTGAAAATTTACGTTGTTACAAGTTGGTATCAGACCCTTGGTTTGAGGGATCCGGATGCACCTCCGGGTGTGTTTGGGCTCAAACTGAGAATTTGAGAAAAGTTTTCAAAACAAATGATTTTTCTAAAACGATAAAGACTTTTAAGAGAAAACGAGTTGGAACGGTGTGTACAATCAGTCAGAGCCCGAATGGTGATTTCCTAAAATACCCTTACTTTTGTGTTATGAGATATTTTAATTAGAATTGCATGCTAGAGAGTAGGCTTGGTATTTCATATTCTAGGGCTAGAGTTGCCTGATTAGTGATGCCTTAGCCTAGGAGACGCTTTTGACCAGTGTTATCAGTTATTTTCTCTGAGTATGTGCCGAGTTCTGTGTCGGGAGATAATATAGGAAGAGATACCTAGATGAGCTTAAGAGGGGTCTAATGAGAGAGTAGTATGTGATTCATGAGATATAGAGTATTTGTGAATTAGAATCCTAGGAGGAGGACTTGGGGTGACTACAGGTGGGGTGTGGAAGGTAGTATTTGTCCCGTACTACTGAAAGCACCCAGTCTGTATGCAATCCAAGTACGAATCCTTAGGATGCTAAGGAGAAAGTAGGGATGAGTAGTCGAGTGTGAGTATGCTCGAGCGAGTCTTTGATGATTTTGTTATGTGTTTCAGAGACATCATGGTGGGTACACGCCACACCCCATAGAGTAGTGGAGTTAGCGATGATGAGATTCGCAAGATGATTCACGACGAGGTGACTGTAGCCATACGAGAGGCTATGCCAAAAATGTTTGGGTCTATTAAGACCACTTTGATCGAGATGTTTGATGAGCGATATGCTTTAGTTTCTGAGGCAGCTGCTGCTGCAGCCACCTCAGCTGTCACTGCTGCTAGGCCATAGGGAGGTGACTTGTTGCTATACCGGGAGTTCAGCAACATGAAGCCACCAGATTTTGATGGGACTCAGGATCCAATTGCTGCGATGAGATGGATCTCTGATATTGAGGGGTTTTTCTACACCTGTTCATGCCTAGAGCATTTGCGGGTACGGTTCGCGCTAAACCAGCTTCGCTCGGGAGCGAAGGACTGGTGGAAGTTTGTGACGGCCAGTTTTACTCATGCAGATCATGATGCAGTGACTTGGGGGAGGGTTATTGTGATGTTCCAAGATGAGTATGTGCCCCTGATGGAGAGGGAACGGTTGGCCCAAGAGTCTTGTCTCTTAAGCAGAAGACATATTTGGTGACTAAGATTATGCAAATGTTTCATGAGAGGGTGTTGTTCTTCCCTGAGCATGTGTTGACTGAGCTGGCGCGCATGAGCCGGTATTTGAGTATTTTGAGAAGGGATATTCGAGAGTTCGTAATGAAATCGTCTTATCGGACATTTGCTGAGCTTCAGGAAATTGCATGGAGGAAGGAGATCAAGCTGGAGACTCGGGTCAGGGAGGATGCAGAGTCTCAGGGGAGAGACTAGAGGCCGGCGCAGTTGCAGCCGGCAACGAAGCGGGCTAAGGCCACTGATTCGAGGACTGGTGGCAAGAAGGGTCGCACTTGTGGAATGTGCAGCAAGAGTCACGAGGGGTCGTGCCGAGCGGGGATTTGCTACAAATGTGGCAAGGAGGGGCATATGGAGAAAGATTGCCGCAAGGGGTTTGCAGTTTGCTTCCACTGCAACCAGACCAGCCACCAGAAGGCCGAGTGACCCCAGCTTCGTTAGGGATCAACACAGAGATCTGCACCTTCTGCTTTTCATGATTCTGATAGTCGGCCGGTGAAGGCCGAGGTTCCGAGGGCTAGTGGTAGAGCTTTTAAACTGACAACGGAAGAGGTCCGCGTAGCACCTGATGTCGTCGGTGGTACGTATTTCCTTATTTATTTAATTATTTTGAGATTTATTGTGCTTATTCTGTGCTATATTTAGGTACATTTCTTGTGAGTTTTGTACCTACTTTAGTGTTATTTTCGTGTCCTTAGCTTTTAATCATCACATCAGTATCCGATGTGAGGTATTGAGTCGACCTTTGAGGGTTTCTATAGCTGACGAGCATGCGGTTTTCGCTACTGATGTGTTCCGAGGATGTGTGCTAGAGATGTTTGGTGTCGAGTTTCCGATTGATCTGGTACCGATTGCGATGGGAGACGTCCGTGTCATCATGGGCATGGATTGGTTGAGCCATTTTGGAGTCGTGATCGACTGCGAGCATCTGTTGGTGACCATACGAGACCCCAATGGGAGAGTGCTTATAGTGTATGTGAGGGTACCAGATCTAGGTCAGCCTTCTGCTTTGCTGATAGGGCGAGGCAGAGTTTACAATAGGGTTGTATGGGTTTTCTAGCGTATCTGATGGATACGCGGTTTGCTCCCGAGAGGCCGACTTCTATAGTCAAGGTTATGATAGTGAGGGAGTTTCTGGATGTTTTTCTCGAGGAGTTACCGGGTGTACCTCCCGAGAGGCAAGTGGAGTTCCAGATTGATTTGGTTTTAGGAGCGGCGCCTTTCGCCAAGGCCCCTTATCGCCTTTGCCACCAGAGATGCAAGAGTTATCCTCACAGATCCAGGAGTTGATGGGGAAGGGGTTTATAAGGCCGAGTAGCTCGTCGTAGGGATCATCGATCCTTTTTGTCAAGAAAAAGGATGGTTCACACCGAATATGCATTGATTACCAGGAGTTGAACAAGCTGGCGGTCAAGAACTGTTATCCACTTCTGAGGATCGATGATTTGTTCGATCAGTTGCAGGGGGCGTCTTGGTTTTCCAAGATCGATTTGAGGTCTGGATATCATCAGATGAGAGTCCGTGAGGAGGATATCCAGAAGACGGCCTATAGGACTTGTTTTGGGCACTACGAGTTCATGGTGATGCCTTTTGGGCTCACCAACGCACTGGTGGCATTCCTGGATCTCATGAACTGGGTGTTCAGGCCAATGTTGGAATGATCGGTGATCGTGTTCATCAATGATATCTTCGTGTATTCGAGATCTACAGAGCAGCATGAGGAGCATCTGAGAGAGATTCTTAGAGTTTTGAGATCGGAGAGGCTGTATGCCAAATTCTCCAAGTGTGAATTCTGGTTACAAGAGGTCTAGTTCCTAGGACATCGCATTAATCAGAATGGGATATTGGTCGACCCTACCAAGATTAAGGCAGCTATGCGATGGGAGGTGCCGAGATCCCCATCCGAGAGTAGGAGTTTTCTGGGATTGGCCGGCTACTATCAGAGATTTATCATAGATTTCTCCAAGATTGCCGTCCACCTCACCAGGTTGACCCAGAATGGTGTTACTTTTATTTGGGGTCCCGAGTAGTAGACCTCATTTGAGACGCTTCGCCAGAGATTGTGCGAAGCCCTGGTGTTAGCCCTTCCTGAGGTAGTGGAGGAATTATTGGTATACTACGATGCATCTATATCGGGGATGGGTGTGGTGCTGATGCATAGGGGGAGCGTTATAGCATACACATCGAGGCAGTTGATGCCTCATAAGACGAGATATCCCACCCATGATCTAGAGCTGGGGGAGGTGGTGTTCGACCTCAAGATCTGGCGCCACTATTTGTATGGGGTTCGGTGTACCATTTACACGGACCACAAGAGCCTGAAGTATCTCATCGATCAGCCCAACCTAATGATGAGACAGAGGAAATGGTTGAATGTGGTGAAAGTCTATGACTGCGAGATCCTGTATCATTCGGGCAAGGCTAATGTGGTAGCCGACCCCCTGAGCTGTAGACCCAAGAGTGCTCCGATCTGAGATGTGTGTATGAGGATGACGATGATGACTCCAGTCTTAGATACCATTCGAGAGGCCCAGGTGGAGATCGTGAGACCGAAAAACCGCAAGAGGGAGTAGGTGATTGACCAGGTGTCTGAGTTTGTGAAGGACAGTCGTGGGTTATGAATTTCCAAGGACGGAATTGGGTTCCCTATACAGGCGGAGCTCGACGTATACTGATGGAGGAGGCGCATAGATTGAGATTCTCGATCCATCCCAGGGCCACTAAGATATATTTGGACCTGAAGAGAGATTACTGGCGACCCTATATGAAAAGGGATGTTGCCTGGGTAGTTCAGAGGTGCTTCACCTGCCATCGGGTCAAGGAAGAGCACCAACGTCCACATGGTCCATTGTAGCCTCTGGAGATTCCCCAGTGGAAGTGGGAGCAGATCTCTATGAAATTTATCACCAAGTTACCGAGGACTGCGCGTGGAGTTGACACGATTTGGGTGATTGTAGACCGGCTGACAAAGAGCGCTCACTTCATCGCTATCAGTGAGAGTTCTTCTGCAGAGAAACTGGCCGAGATTTATGTGAGAGAGGTGGTAGCTCGGCATGGAGTGTCGGCCTCGATAGTGTCAGATCGAGACATGCTCTGTACTTCCAGGTTTTGGAAGATATTTCATGAGGAGTTGTGTACCAGGTTACATTTCAGTACCGCATACCATCCGCAGACCGACACGCAGAGCGAGCGGACGTTTCAGATGCTTGAGGACATGTTGCGTGCATGTGTTATGGATTTCGGAGGAAGTTGGGACACTTATTTGCCCTTGGTCGAGTTTTCTTACAACAACAACCATCATTTGAGTATTGGTATGCCTCCCTTTGAGCTTCTTTATGGGAGAAGGTGTCAGACTCCCATTTGTTGGGGAGAGGTAGGGCAGCGAGTGATGGGTAGCACTGAGATAGTGCTGAAGACGACTGAGCAGATTCAACACATCAGACAGAGATTATTGACAACCCAAAGTCGCTAGAAGAGTTATGTATACAGGAGATGATCCGAGATAGAGTTCTAGGTCGGAGATTTTGTACTCCTGAAGGTATCCCCTTGGAAAATGGTGATTCGATTCAGGAAACGGGGCAAGCTGGGGCCTCGATACATCGGTCCTTTCAGAGTGGCCGCCAGAGTGGGTAAGTTAGCATACCGGTTAGAGCTACTTGCAGAGTTGAGTCAGATCCATAACAGCTTCCACGTGTCTCAGCTGAGGAAGTGTGTAGCCGATGAGATGACAGTGGTGCCAATTAGAGGACATTCAGGTGGATGCGAGCCAAAATTAGATTGAGAGCCCGATTGCGATCTTGGATTGAAAGGTTAAGGTTCTGAGGAAAAAGGAAGTGCCCCTGGTTCAGGTTCACTGGCAACATCGAAGAGGGTCCGATTTAACTTAGGAGCTGGAATCCGAGATGCGAGACCAGTACCCAGAGCTATTTCCAGAGCATGACTTCGAGGGAGAAGTCTGATTCTAGTGTGGGAGAATTGTAACATCCGAACTTCCTGGTATATTATTTATTTATTTATTTTTGAGGACTATTGAGCAACTCGATGAGGTGGTGCTACAACTCGTCGAGTAGATTCGAATTGTGTCATGTGGGATTAATGATCTACTAGACGAGTCAGAGAGTCTACCCGCCGAGTAGCCGTTGTGAAGTGAAACCCTAAATCCCTGGGTTTGGGGCCTATTTACGGGCACTTCTAGCCTCATTACGGCTCATCAGCTGCTTACCTTCACTAAGAGAAACCCTAATCGCCCTTTGAGCTAATAGAGAGATTGTTGAGATAATATTGAGTATCTTGGTGCATTTTTGGAGGAGAAGAGAAGGATTTCAATAAAGAAATGAGAGGAGGATGTTAGATGTGTTTCTATTCATCTAAGAGCTTCTATAAAAGTTATAAAGTTTATACCTTTCTTATTAGTTTGGGTAGATCTCATACTATTTGAGTTTAGGGCTTCTTTTCCATCTAATATTTGGACTTTGAATGTATTAAGCTCATATAGAGATTTGGACCTCAGATTTGGACGTTGTGAGGTCCCTAGAGTCCAAAGGTCCCTGCTTTGTTAAGCCATAATAGAGCCTTTGAGTGAAAAACCCTTAATAGAGCATATTCTTGGCATTTCAAGCCCTAAGTGCCATGCATGAATGTAAAGCTTGTGGATTTACGTGATAAGCGAGCCTTGAGAGCTTTGATCTAGAGTATGAGAGGGTTTTCTACCTTGAAATTGTCTTACGTCATTAGTCTGAATGGACTCACCGAGTCGATGAGTTGACTAAACGAGTCGATTAGGGGTTTTCACGATGAGCTGGACCTTCATAAGACTTCTGAGGAACGAGTGGACTAGATGAGTCACATGAGTGCACTTGGCGAGTCAGGTCAAACCTGGACTATTGACTCGAGTTTAATTTCTATTGACTTTAGGGTTTGGTCAACATGAGTAATGGAGACCATGGAGGGATAAAATGGTCTTTTACGCATTCCGAGAATTAGAGAGAAAGAGAGAACAACCTTTGGTGTATTTGAGTATGAGTAGTGTATTAATTAGAGATAATCATCTTATGTGTTAGGCGGAGACTAGTTCGAGATTTCCGTGTACGAGACATTTACTTGCTAGATTACGAGGTGAGTCTTCTCACTATACTTACCATGAATGGTATCTTTGTGTGACTGATATGTCCTATGTGCTTATCTGTGTATTGTGATATTCTAAATTATGTTTTTGTTAGTTGTGCTGAGTATTATTATTATGAGCTTATTGAGTTAGGATCGGAGGGTTCACCCTAGTTGTAGGATTGGAGGGTCTCCACAAGAACATATTGACCGGAGGGTTGTATGGAGTTAGCCTCAAGTGGCTAACGTGATGTGTGTGGTATTTTAGGGAACTCACTAAGCTTCATGCTTATCGTGTTATGTGTTATGTGTTTTAGGTACTTCTCAAGAGCATGAGAAGGTGCCGACTTGATTGTACACACATTATAGATTGAATTATGAATGAGAGGTTCCTAGAGTTTTGATATATAAATTTTTTGGATATGAGATTTGATGATTTTACATTGTGACATTTTGTGATTTTATTATTGAGATAAATGTGTTTTTAAATTGAAAATTTTGGTTTGAAAATTTACGTGGTTACACTTTAGCTGGCCTCCTTACCAGGCTCCTCTGTCTAGAAACCCTAAAATCAAGCCTTATCTTCCATTGTTTAGTGTGAGAGCTTGGGGAGAGCCTTTAGATTTCATTTTTGGAGCTTGTTGAAGGAGCTAAGGAATTAGGATTTGCTTGGCTTGAAGAAGAAGTCTTGGATCCAAAATCCCTGTCTTATTTTCCTAGTTTTTGAGGTATCAAGTTCTCTCCTTGCTTCTTAGTTGCTTAGATCTCTTCTTGGGTTAGAGTTATGCTTCTTAGCCATGGTTGTTGGGGATTAGGACATCCTAAATGATTATTCTTTCAAATCCAAGGTCTATATGAGCTCTTTTTGTTGGGTTTTAGCTATAAGAACATCCTATGTGCTCATACAAACCCTAATGCTTGGATCTAGGTTTCTCTGTTGTACATGCAATTCATCCAAGACTATAAAGCCTAGATCTAATATATGATAATCAATATAACATATGAATTAGGGTTTAGATCATACCTTGATTGTTATGTAGCAATAACAATCTCAAATCCTTCTTGTATTGACTTTAGAAAGCCTAGAGTGACAAATGTCACTCCTCTAATGGTTCACAAACACCAATAGCAAGAGGATGAAGAAGAGAAGAGAAGGAGGCTGCCCAAAACGTGTGGAAACCCTAACCAATTAGTTCACCACGTTTTTGGGGCTCAAGGGTTCCTTAAATAGTGAGGCTATTAGGGTTATCTAACAAGGAAACCCTAATTTGGATGCTTAGGCCCTAAGCAACCCATGTACTCCTTTCTTAAAGGCCTTTGGGCGATTTCTAATGGGTTTCCCATAGAATTCGTCCACCCCTTTAATATGGAGTCTATTAGCCCAATATTCAACTATCATACAATTGACAGTTCTAGTCCCTTAAGTTTATTTAATGTCTTTTAGCCACAAACTTAATTCTTGACTAATATTAATTAAACAATATGATTTCTCCTTTAATATATTATTCTCATAATATATTAATAAATCATATTTAATCCTTTCTCTCCATAATTCATCCTATCAAGTTGCTTTGGTGAAGGCAACACAAAAGGACCATGCACCATCGGGTCAAGTACATACCAAAATAGTTATGGACTTAGACACTAATCCAACAGTCTCCCACTTGGATAAGTCTAATAACTATTCCGCGTATGACCTCAGATCCTGATCTGCAATCGTAGCTTTCTAAAGCTGCTGTCAACTCTGATCTTATCAGATACGCGTGTCCTTTAGATAAGGGATCATATATTCCTCCATTATAGATATCGTATAGACCGAGACATGGATCTAAATCATTCTCTCTGTCTATGTACTGTTTCCCGAATTCAAATTTATGACGAATGACAACAGACTACAATTGAACACATCAATTTAGTCCTAGCTTGGCCAAGCGCTTAGGTGCCATCACTAAATCATCGAGGGGCCCACAGATATCGCTTTTATCCTACTTTGGATAAAAGAAATGGATAAACTTTGACTCAATGTTCGCTTTCACTCACTCACCAACTCACACACAACAATATGTTTTATAAGACCAAGTTACTTGTGCGTTTACATATTATCAATGTGCAACCGACTCGCAAGATACAACTCACACATCTCGGTTTCAAGAATATAAGATATTATCGTCTCACCAATCACTCGTGATAGAATCCATGAAGTGATCCAAGTGAGCGTGGGTTTAATCCGATGCTCAAATCATATTCATAAGCACTCATGAAGGTTGCAGCAAACATTTGCTTATGTCTAATACTCTTTAGACAATCCACACACCAATTCACGACTGTCTTCATTCATTCCTACTTCCAACATATGAACGACTGTGGCCCGTTCGAATAATTTGACTCTTCTTAATCAATTAAATTATTCAGGAAATCAAAACATGCAAAGTGAAACACAAGAATAATACTAATCTCACATGGCCTCAACCTTTGAGTATAAATAAAACACCTTTTATTTATCACCATATTGATTACTCATTATTTGTCGTTTCGGGTAATCAACTTCTTACTTGAATTGCTTACCACACTTGTCCCATGCTCTTAGCATGCACACAATGCTAACCTACAGTCGTTACTTTGTGAAATAGATCAAATGAACACCTTTCCAATCATACTCATTTCACAACTCCCAATCCTTATCACAAGTGAAAGAATATCAAATTCTTGCCACTTATAGAATATGCTAGATTCTAACATTTTATGCAATGATCCTTTCGTAATGTCATAGCACAAAAGTCACAATGACTATTGCCAATGATATTACAAAGTCCTCTATCGAAGATTGCTACAATACAATTCCTTAGATGTGATGTCTCTCACTCAAAGTACATTCCTTTGAACATCTTTTTGCATAAAAGTTTCTAATCTAGTCATAGATTCTTAATGTCCAACTCCCAATATGGAAGCATTTCCATATTTTCCATATGAAAACTGATTCTTAATAGAATCTTATCTATTCATAATAATGTCGATATGGTCCATTCAATACTATACTCCCAACTACTCACAAGCGACCAATCCTTGGCGAACTTTGGATTGTCCTTTGATAGTTGTTTAATTATCTTAGTCAAAACCGATTCTTGTCCTTTTCCCTCTAAATGCTCTAGACATTTGGAAAATTTTAGAATGGTCAAATATTATAGAATTTTGCAATCGATCATATACCCGAAGCGTATGGGACACGATGCATAATGTCTTACATAAAGATTTGATACTTTATCAATTTTCTGCCATAATATTTTATGTGCTACGTTCTTACAATTCGAACTATGAAGAGGAATGCCGTAATCATAATCGAAATTTAAGAAAACACTATGTATCCTTGACTAAAATTATTAACATTCCACAACCTAAGCCTTTAGATTTGAAACGAAGCATAATATTCTCTCCCTTAATTATAGCAAAACAACTATTCAACCCTTACAACTTTGCAAAGTATGACTCTTGTTTTCTATAATTAATATTGCTAACTTGCAATACTTGCCTCAATAATCATTCAATCATAACATTTATGCTCCCACTATCATGATGATTATTATAAACATAACACTTATGCTCCCACTAGCTTTGACATGTATCCAGAAACAACTTAACTTTCAGAAAAACAATACCTATTCAATTTCTTAAGTTCATGTTTCTAATACCTAATGCTTTGATAATCCTTTATCTACACCTTTCCTTTAGATAGCTCATATGTGTGTCTAAACAATTAAGACTAATTTCCAAATCTCTTAATTCGAATCATGGAAAGGGATACCGTAACCATAATCGAATTCGAGAATACAATTTCACAATCACTATCTTCTTAAAAACTCTTTTAGTGAAAGCATTTCCTCACAGTCATTTTCATGAAGGAGGGAATCTTATGACACTTAGATTTTAATGGTGTATGTGTTCCTATCCATGTGAATTTATCAAAAACCAAGTTTACGACAAATTCGAACTCATATGGACCGAACTTTCTTAATCTTGATTTCTTGCCTTATGGTAACACAGCTGCCCACCATGTCTTCCAAGTAGTTAAGCAGATCACCCTTTCCTATCAATGTACTTTTCATTGATCAAGGTTCTTGCCTTTTATGCATTCAATGAGAACTCATAGGACTCATATGCATAATTAACTCGATTGGAATGACACATAAACAAGATAATTTCAACACGATAGGTTGTAAACCTCTACTCGTGTGCTAGTGATGATCGATAAGGTTTATTTTGATTTATTCTTGAAACCTTTCAAGACCATTAATACTCCCACTGACTCCTTGACATATGAGGTTCTGTTTTCAATAAGCATTTCTTGACAAACAAATATTCAAGAGTTAGTGTAGCTTTTATCAAGACAAAACACCATATAAAATTGGCCCTAGTTGGTCTTTGTCTTATCCAAGACATCACAACTTTCCAATTTCAAATGTGCGAAAATAAGAAAATCCTTTTTCCAACTTCTACATTTGATGAATGTTATAAACCTTATTATGACTTGTCACTCAATATCTCAATCTTAACTCTAAGACTTGTTTTGGAATGAAGTATGATTGACTTCTTGATTTAACCATTTCTTCAATTCTTGATTTCTCTTCTTATACATACAATTGTACTAAGACTTACTTAGAGGATCAATTGAAATATGGTTCTTAATCATTAAGACATATCATAAAGTATAAAAGGTACTCTCCTTCTTCTTAGAATAGAGAAATTTTTATCTTTCTGCCTACTTGATTCTTCTTATTCGTACTGCTATTGATTTAAACCTTTTCAATCAATTCAAAATTACACTTAATCTTATAAGTATAATCATATTTACTAAACCTTTAGTAAATCATGATGAATATCTTTGTTACTCTTGTGGTGGACTTGATCAACACACAACTTTGTGTACTTGATCTCCTAGTCCTTCACTTGACACTTGTCAACGAATTAGTATAATTTCCAAATATGAAATTTCTCATTCATCGTGCAACCAAGTTGCATGATTCCAAGTTTCTATCCAATTGAAACTTGGGCGATGAGAAACTCTCCCTATTTGGTAAATTCTCGACATTTCCACAATTATCATAATTGATAATCACATCCATTCGTTGTAGAAATATGCAAGCATTAATTTTTCATAACAATTTCATTGCAAGGAAATAAATAAATAAATAAATGAGTCAAACCAAAATTTATTTTTATTTATAATAGCAGCGGAAAATATTTGTCCTTACAATGCAAAATCAACTGAAAAACTATGTACTCAAGTATTCCTAACAACTCTATCATAACTTTCTAAGCTCAAATCTAATCTTCGAATCCATGCGATCGAGATCCATTTCTTCGTGATTAGGCTCATCTTGCTTTCTCATCAAGCTTCCTCTCTTTTCACTGATCCTGCAAAACATTCAAATGCAATCTTATCACATTATGTATTAAGAATCAATGAATAGGAACTTAATGGAGTTAGATAGTGGATTTTACCTGAAGCACAGCCATACTCTTTGACTCTCCCATCTTCTGGACTCTTCAGGCTCTTAGGTTAGACTTGTATCCAATGCCTTTTCTCTTGGCAGCAAACGCAGGTCGGTTCTCCTAGAAGGTACTCAGAAGCATGGTTGGTTGACTTTCCCAACAAATACGCTCCATTGCTTTGCCAAATCATTTCTGATTTAGCAACAATGAGCATGTAAGTTAGGTCTATGAGATTTTCGTCATGATCCATCATATAATACTTTCTCTTGAACTCATTGTATGATTCGGGAAGTGACTGCAGAACCCAGTTCACTGCCAACTTATCCGGGAATGACGCACCCAACATTATCAACCTATCGATGTGTGATTTCATTCCTAGAACGTGGGCACACACGGGTTTACCATCTTCATGTTTCATTTCCAATAGGGATTTAGTGACATTGAACCTTTCAATTCTTTGATCTTGTGGGTTAGGGAGAATAACGGGAGGAGGAGGAGGAAGTGAAGCATGATCTCTTGTTCCTCGATCGAATCGTGGAATATCATCTTCATGTGGAATGCTTGTTCCACGGGATTTGGGAAGACCATAGTTGTCGAACTTTGACATCTACAAAACGGAAGAAAACAAATTCAAGTTAGTTGATCGATTGAGTCCTTAGTAAATCACCCAAATGATATACTAGGGCTAGGACCCAACACAATATTCTACAACTTGGGAGAGGGATGCCGTAACCCAAATTGCAGAACATTTGAAGGTAAGTGAATGACGATTCACTAATTTCCACCATGAAAAACGAAAAAGAAATTTAAGTTTTAAATTTATGAAAACTCCTAGATCCTTTGAGATTCATTGAACATTTCAATGGCATGTTTAAATCTCGATATGCCCCTCTAGTTTGTGACTGGGATGCCGAGGATCACAAAGCGGGTGTAAATAACCATGCAAATCTACATGGTGCCCTCACATGTTACAGTCACCTATTCGATGTGCCGGTAAACCACACACGCTCCACCGAACTATGACAAACATTGAGTCACCCTTTGCTACCTTTGCTTATAACCATTTAGTGTGCCGGTTAACCACACACGCTCCACTAACGTCTTCGCAAGGGCACAAAATGTAATTTCATGGAATTGCATTAATTCACTTTTGCCTAAAGTAACTAAGATTGGGAATTTTATGAAAACATTTAGTTACTTTTATACTTCATTATACTTATAATGGAAGGTTTCTGTCATATCCTATCCGTTCGGCTAACGACCCTCCACTAGTCAAGAGTGCGGTGGGTAAGAGTGGATACCCATTCAATCGCCATTTTATAGGCAATTTCCTTAAACACCCCTTATAGACCAGCTTCGTGAATGAGGCCTACTAACGGTAAGACTGACTTTTACTTATACATATATATAATGTTAGACTTTTAATGTTATATATAGTATAGGGTGTATTTTACACTTTTTAAAATAGTAGGTGGTCAAATTTAACAATTATACTTTTAATTCAATTAATTTGTAAACCAAAACTTTTATGGATTTATTAAACCTCTTTTAATTATACACCTTAATTAATTAATAAAACCATAAGGGTGTGATATGAACTTTTCAAAACATCACTAGGGTTTTAGAATTTAACATTCCTAAATTAAACTTTTAATCAACTTTTAAATTCCAAAACTTGAGGGCAAGTTTTGAAACATTTCAAAACATTAGGGTTTAGAATTTAAATATTTCAAAATCAAACTTTTCAATCAAAATTTAAATTCTAAAACTTGAGGGCAAGTTTTGAAACCTTTTTCAAAACATTAGGGTTTCAACTATTTAAATTTCAAAACAAAACATTTGAGTTCAAATTTAAACTATAAAACCTAAAGGGAAAAATTGAAAGTTTTCATAACACAAGGATCAAATAACAAATAATATAAATTAAACAATTAATTTTATCATTATCTATATTTGGTCTAATTTCAATTTCTTGCAAAATAAGTTACCCAATTAGTACAAATAATCAACTTTAATCATATAAGGAAGTTATTATCTAATCAATTGGTAATTATATTTTGTTTAATCAAGGATATACTTATAAATATGTTTAAAATCGTATTTTAATGACCTAAAACAGATAAGGCAACTATCCATGAGAAAAACAGCAAGAAATCCCGAAATCCCCTCTTTCTAACGCTCGAACTTGCCAAGTACACCTATGGACTCTCCGAGTAGGGGCCTACTCGCCGAGTCCACAATGGGACTCGCCGAGTTCATCAGGCAGGGAGGCCAAAAATCGATTTTTGTAGCTTGAACAAACACACAAGGCATCAATACAATAGAAACCAATCAAGTCTCTGATACCACTGATGGGTTTTAGCTATAAGAACATCCTATGTGCTCATACAAACCCTAATGCTTGGATCTAGGTTTCTCTATTGTACATGCAATTCATCCAAGACTATAAACCCTAGATCTAATATATGATAATCAATATAACATATGAATTAGGGTTTAGATCATACCTTGATTGTTATGTAGCAATAACAATCTCAAATCCTTCTTGTATTGACTTTAGAAAGCTTAGAGTCACAAATGACACTCCTCTAATGGTTCACAAACACCAATAGCAAGAGGATGAAGAAGAGAAGAGAAGGAGGCTGCCCAAAACGTGTGGAAACCCTAACCAATTAGTTCACCACGTTTTTGGGGCTTAAGGGTTCCTTAAATAGTGAGGCTATTAGGGTTATCTAACAAGGAAACCCTAATTTGGATGCTTAGGCCCTAAGCAACCCATGTACTCCTTTCTTAAAGGCCTTTGGGCGATTTCTAATGGGTTTCCCATAGAATTCGTCCACCCCTTTAATATGGAGTCTATTAGCCCAATATTCAACTATCAGACAATTGACAGTTCTAGTCCCTTAAGTTTAATTAATGTCTTTTAGCCACAAACTTAATTCTTATTAATTCTTGACTAATATTAATTAAACAATATGATTTCTCCTTTAATATGTTATTCTCATAATATATTAATAAATCATATTTAATCCTTTCTCTCCATAATTTATCCTATCAAGTTGCTTTGGTGAAGGCAACCCAAAAGGACCATGCACCATCGGGTCAAGTACATATCAAAATAGTTATGGACTTAGACACTAATCAAACACTTTTGGCATAAAGGTGCCACCTTTATGGATTTAAGGGCTTCATACATTCATTAAGTCTTTCATTTAGCACTTTTTGAGCTTTTAAGCTCCTCCTATTCATGCTTAAGCATAAAGATGGAAACTTTACGTGGCCATCTAGCCTTATGGGGTCAGATATGCATTTTGGGGTTTTATCTTTGAAGATTAAGTGCTTAATGATTAAGAACTCACTCTTTTAAGTCTAGGGGTTGGGTTTGGACCCATTAAGGTGGTTCCTAGGGGTAAAGCTTACCCTTCTTGATCTCATTTTGGTCGACGTCTAAGCTTCGGAGCCCTTAGATTCGATAAAAGCAGCTTAATGCATTAAGTTGTTGGTTCTTGGAAGAACTCGGCGAGTTTGTTGGTCAACTCGGCGAGTTGACTTCGTTTTTCCTGATCTGTGCAGTTGATGGAGAAACTCGACGAGTTGATGGACTACTCGACGAGTTGGGTTAACTTGTACTGTTGACTTTGACTTTCGATTTATGTCTTTGATCAAGTTTGTCCCAAGGGGTGCTTGAGGTAATCTGAATTGTAATTAAGGGAATTATGGGCTTAGGATAAGGCCCATATGGGATTTGGCCCTTTGGAAATTAGCCTATTAGTTGATTAGTAGGCCTTTGCGGCTTTTAGATTATAGTTTGGGTCATGGATTTGGATATGGCTAGGTTAGAGGTAAAATGGTCTTTTTACCCTAGGTATGAAGTTGTGGTTATGGATTGGAACCCAATTGCTAATTGGGTGTTATTTTTGATCTGATAGTTTGAAGGTGTCGTCAAGGCTGCAGCTAGGGAATTCTTTCAGTGAGCTTCTGCATTCGTGGTGAGTTTCCTTACCGAGTTTAGTAAGTCGAAGGCACCAATGTCAGACCATGTTTATGTGGTGTTGTTAGTATGCTACCAATGTCACATATTCCGGTGTTTATATGCTTTCCGGGCTAAGGCCTGATGCCGGGTGAGGCCTGATGAACATTTATATGCTATGTATCTATGTGATTATTACATGTGTATGTGTTTATTTGCTATATTTTATTATATGTTGGGCGGGGCCCATTTTACCGAGCTCTGCTCGATGTCAGGCGAGGCCCGATGCCGGATGCGGTCCGATGCCAGGCGGGGCCGAATGACAGGGCGGGGCCCACTATATGTTTATTGTATGTATGGTATGTGGTATTTGGGGAACTCACTAAGCTTCATAATTATATTTTGTGGTTTTTGGTTTCATGTATCTCCAGTCAAAAGGGAATGGCCCTACTTGATCGCAGTGCATACACCCGTGTTTTCTACAATATGTGATTTTGGGATTTTAACTCTGATAATTGTTTTATTTTCAAACTCTTCCAAATGTTGGATTTAAGGTTAATGACTTTTTTGGGCATAATAAAAACGAAACATTTACCCTTTATTTTTGGAAAGTTACAGGACATGCATTAGACATGTTGAGTGGTAAGTGTTAAATGGGATGTTGACTGGGTTCCTACAGGACGGTGGGATGATGGTTGTATGTCTATAGGCCCATAGAGCACTGGTAAAAAATATTTGTGTTTGACTTTAGTTGATGACAAGAATGGTGAGGAACAGTGAGTGTCTCATTCCAACGATAGGATGATGTCATGATGTGTCGTGAACCATCATGGATTTCAATTATGTGTTGGGCCGGTAGTTATGTTGTGGAGATCCGCATGGTTTAATTCGATTGGTCTTTGGAATAATTGGGTATTTTGGGAGAATTCAGTAAGCTTTGGCTTACAGTTTGATTTCATGGTTTCAGGTACATCAGATGATCGGTGCAAGGTGAAGGTGTCATTGTGCACGGTATCCTTGGATATTTTATACATAGATGATTTTAGGATACTTTGATTTATGACTATGTTTTTGGTGGCAATCTTTTTGAATGATTTACGGATTATTAAATGGTTTTAAAATGAAAAATTTCACTATGATTTTTGGGATGTGAGTGTTAAAACTTGAAATAAGCCCCATCATAGGGATTTGTGAGTGTGTGTGTGGAATGTTTGATGTGATCTTGGCGTAAACCTAAGTGTGTGTTTAGAAACACACATACCCTAAAAATTGTATAAAATCATAAAAAAATAAAACTTACGTATTATCATGAATATAACTTAAATAGAGTTATTGGTTTGGGATGTAGTTGTTCGAAGAGGGATAAGCTCATCTAGCTCCAGTCAGTAGGATTGTTAAGATTCATCTTTGGTTCAGTTGAGTTTTGTCAGTATGCTTATGGCTCTAAGGTACCAATGTTAGCCCACTTGTTGTGTTTATGTATCCTTGGAAGTAGGATTATTGTTAAGATTATCTATATGGTATTATATTTGTTATTTTCATATGTCGACATATTTTGTGTTGGTTGAGGTAGAAAGCCAACAAACTCGGGATGGTTGGGTTGAGGTGGGAGGCCAACAAACCATGGATGGTTGGGTTGAGGTGATATTTCTTTGTACGGTAGGCGAACAAACTTGTGATGGTAGGTTTGAGGCTATAGGCCAAGAAACCATGTATGCATGATTTGTATTGTATTATTGTGTGGGATATTTTTGGGAACTCACTATGTTTTGGTTTGTAGTTGTGGATTTTCATTGTTTCATGTACTTCAAATGATCGGGGGAAGGCAAATGTATGATTATACACATCATTCTATTGGCTTTTATGTTTTGAGAGATGTTTTGATACTTTAATTTATTATGATGATTTCGAAAACAATGTTTGATTGACTTATGGTTTTGATGAAAATGGCTTTGAAAATCAAAATATTTACTATTGTTTTTGGGGCGTCACCATTGATGGCTCAGTAGCTGGGCCAGGTTTCGGTAGGATTTGGACTTGTTGGAAAAGTCACGGTTGTTTATCAGTAGTTCATCGTGTAGTTCCTTAGTGGATCTTTATTTCGTTGTTGCAAGAACGGTTCAAATGAGTTGAGTTGCCAGTAGTAGTGTTCGTTGTAGGAATCCAGGATGAATTGCTAGTCAAAAGGTAACCATGAGTTCATGGGAGTATGGAAGTTGCCCAAGATTTTCTTCCGAATTGACCAGTGATAAGCTCGTGGAAGCAATGGGATGGTGACGACTTGAAAAGAAGCCAAGTATGTATTTAAAAGCCTTAGGGCAATTTTCGAGCTTCGGTTGGATCACAATTCTTGATCAGAATATTTTGAGTATTGTTATACTCGGTTTAGTACTGTTCTTGGTCACAGACTTGGGGTATGTATGTTGAGTGGATGGTCAACAACAATTTTGTTTGTTCCTGAAAATTTTAGGGTGTTGGATTCCTAATTTTGGTGAAGTATAAGTCGGTGTAGCCGCAACTTCGAGATTTTTCCAGTTTATGTAGTTCTTTATGAGTAAGGTCGTACCATTGGGAAAAGAGAGATGGGGGTCGCAGTTGAATGTTTTCAAGTGTTTGGATTATTGTTGGCATAAGTTAGGTTGTGCATTGTCTCTCGGTTTTTCAATTTGGATGTGTCAATGATATGAAACGATGGGAGGGAGCATGTCAAATATTGCTAGTACAATTTTTAGGAGTTCCAACCAAGTCAAATTTCGTATTTCGAGGACGAAATCCAATTTAAGTAGGGAGAGTTGTAACACCTGTTTTTTCCAGGATGGATTGATTTAAGGTTATGTGGGGTCAAAAGCTTGATTTTAGGAGAAAATCGGATGTCACGACATGACCATAGGATGGTCACGATGTGATAGTCCATGTGAGAAACACATATCAAATAAGTACTTTGGATGTGACACATAAGTGGTCATGAAGTAAGAATGGTTGCAGCCCAAGCCCATGATTTTTTAGGGTTTCCTTTCATATTTAAGCTCGATTATATCGAATCTACGGTTCATTATCAGCCTCCATCAACTCCTTACACTCCCCTTTGAAACCCTAATAATCCATAGTTGATTTTGAGCTCCATTTGGGTTTTTTCTAGCCAAGAAAAAGGAGAAATAGTTATTGGTGCATCAAATCATCATTCAAGCTTCACCATCATCCTTTTTCACACATTCTACACCGTTGTAACTTTCCAAGTTCAATGCTTTATGAGTCTATAAGCTTAGATCTAGGTTTTTATGCACCATATTTCATGTCTAGGCTTGATATAGAGTTGGGGGTTAATAAATTTTCCAACTTTATGGATCTCCAATTTCCCTTTGATGAAATGAGTGTTGGATTTGAAGTATGGTTAGGTTTTGGGGCTATTGCATGAGATCTTAATCCCATTTCTTCCATGTTTTGCCATAGTTTGCGTTTATGACATGCATTGGACACATTTACTCGTAAGTGTTAAGTGGGATGTTGACTACGTTCCTACAAGACGATGCAATCATGGTTGTATGTCTATAGGCTCATCGGGCGTTGGTAAAAAATCTTCATTTCTCAGTTTAGGTGATGACAAGAACGTGAGGAACCACGAGTTTCTCATTCCAATGATTAGATGGTGTCCTAATGTGTGGTCAACCATCATGGATTTCACTGATGTGTTGGGTGAGTAGTTATGTGGTGGCGATATATATGGTATAATTCAATTGGTCTTTGGCATAATTAGGTATTTTTGGGGAAACTCACTAAATTTTGGATTACAGTTTGATTTTATGGTTTTATTTACATCCGATGATTGGGACAAAGAGAAGGCATACTTTTGCACATCATCCTTGGAAATTTTATTGATAGATGATTTTAGGATACTCTAATTTATGACTAAGTTTTTGGAAACAATGTTTTTTTATGACTTTTTAAAAATGAAAAAATTTACTATGATTTCTGGGATGTTACATACATGTTATATACAAATTAAACGGACACTTTGAGTAATCATTTAGTTTATATGTAAGTAGCTATTTTGTAGGAAGTGTTAAACACTCTTGAAACTGTACTTGCTTACATGAAGTTGTAGGTATGTATGTATATGTAAGAGTTGAGTGTTTGACTTTCTTGCTTACTCCATACCTTTTTACATGGAATTTCTTGCACTCTTAAAGAAGTATGGTCCTAATGTACTATAAAGTGAATATAAAATAAGAAAAAGGATTGCATTTGTGTTGCTTCTTTCTTCTTCTTCTTCTTCTTCTTCTTCTTCTTCTTCTTCTTCTTCTCTCAAATTGTTTTGAGAAATTGCTCCCCATACCTTCTCCATGTCTTCCAATTTGGTGCATGTTATTAGATGATTAAGTTGCTTCTCCTTTGAAGGTTTAGTTTGTGTAAACTTATAAGGCTTAAGAACAACTTAAAACAAGTGAAGACTAGCATCTTGAAGCAGTTGATCTTTTCTTGGTGGATACTTGTAAAGGAACCCTCTTTTGTGTTCATGCCATCTTCATCAATATCCAACCTCTCGAGGGGAATCAAAATCTTTAAAGCTTGTTGTTTCTTTTTTCCTTCTATGGTTTTGTTAATCTTTCCATGCTTTGCTAGGGGATCCTTGGTGGGTTAAAAGAGTTTTAAGTTTCTTTTATTTTTAAAGCTTTCGTTGCCATTTTAGTGTTTTTGGAAAATCATTTTGAATATAACCTAACAGTTCGTATTAGAGTCTGTTTTGCAAGCTTGTTAGATTAGTAGATTATTTGATATGATCATATTTTTTGGAAAACATATATGGTCTTCTTTTTATAAAAAAAATCCATACATATTTTCTTTGACAACTCCATAATTATTATTATTAGTGACAAAATTTTACATACATTATTTTGGTCACCAAAGTTGTCTTAGAAAAACAAATTGTTCTTTAATATACTTGTGTGTGTGTGTGTATATATATATATATATATATATATATATATATATATATATGCATAAACTAGCCATGAACCTCTTGTGATGTGTTTGTGTTGATTTGTTAAAATGGTTGTAATATTTTAGTTAGACAATGTTATTCCAAATAGTGATTGATTTTTTCACCAAGTATTCTATCGGTTTCATATCAAGATTATGGGATAGATTTTATCACAAAGTATTATGTCGGTTTCTTATCAACATTATGGATGCCACTTATTGATTGGCACTAGAGACGGTTTTTTTCAATATGAAGATATCACCACCAATTGGCTAGTAAAGTCGTATTGAGGGCCCTAAGTTATCCAATTTGAAGCCCATCTTCTTCTTTGGGTGCACGTGCCTTATCTTAAGCAACCTACTTGATATTTGATTTACCCTCACTTCCACCCCTATATAAATCTCGCCGAAATTTTTCAATGAGTCAATATTCCACAATAGAGCTTTAAACAATGAAAAGTAGTAAATCGGAGGACTCCCAAGAATCGCCTTAACTAAAGTTAGGTGATCACCAAAGGAAAGGGTATTGGATTTGCAAATGGAGTGTTTTGATTGGAATTGGTCATTTGTATGATTCCAATACTTTTTGAGAGCTATGTTACCCTCAGCGGGACCCAAGTAATAGATAGCTAACTAAGCAATATTGCAACCAATGATTCTTGTTGAAGTTCTTGTCTCTTTTTCGCAAACAACTATACTAAATACCTTGGATTTATAAAAGTTTACATTCAAACCAGATGATATATGAAAACATCTAATAGCACGACTCATGTTCTTCATGCTATTTCTAGACCATTCACTCACATACAAAATAGAGGGGTAATTTTTAGAATTGCAATACCATGAAATAATGATTTCTCACATTTGCGTGTTTCATCATTTTCTTTTGAATTGATGTCAGGATATTCGGTATCGGTGGGAGTACTCATATGTAAGGATGATGTGACACATTCACCACATTATGAATACCATTTCAAATATGGAGTAAATAGGCTGTAGCATGAGTGGCTTTATTCCAGGTTAAAAAAGAAAGAAAAAAGAATTTCATTTCCACATCTTTTATCTTCCTTTGTCTTTTCTTTATATATCTATCTTTTTCCTCTAGTTTTTATATTTTTTTATATATATAAACGATAAGGTGGAGTGGAATGTATTTCCTATGTTTAGTGGTGTAATAATGAGAATGTAGTAAAGTTGATGTGACATTGAGTTGACACATTTATTGAGTAATATCAATGTGAACCATTTCTTATTGCCTTAAGCTACAAGAATAGAATCCATTGGTAAAACGTAGATATGATGTATTCAACCACTCATTTATAATTTGAAATATATTTATCAGAAAACAAATTAAATACACTTAATATCTAGTTAATTAATCAGCCAAATAACTTATTTGCAAGAAAAACAAATATATTGCACCCCACGTTACCTAAATAAATTTCAAGAAAGTTGGCTTCATAAGACATATATAGTAATTAAATAAATGGAATTAGCTTGAGATTTCTTAGTATGTGTAATGGAGATTATCTTAAACCATAGAACCAAAAAACCATTTGAATCCATACGATTTATCATTTATGGTATACATGCCAGATCATGATGTTTTATTTTCTTTCCATAGACATCCATATTGATATATAAAAACGAAACTTTTTTTAAAAAAAAAAAAACTCACTTTTTCTTATTTTTTTAATATTTAGGTTTATTTTTTATCGGAAAAATTAAATACATATATCTTATTTAAATAGACGTTTATATTGATGTATAAATTGATTTAAAAAAACGATTTATCTCAGATTCACATTGTAAATGTAATAAATTGAATTATATCTAGTTCATATTCATAGTGTAAATAAAATAATTTGTGAATCTTACAAAACTAATTGATGGAAAATCAAAACGTTGAGATAGTATAAAATTATAAGTAAATATATTTCGATTCATATGTAAATGTGTATTTATTCTAATTTATATGTGAAAGCAAATAATTCACTTCTAAAGTTCATTAAATTAATTTGTGCATGATCAAACTCTTGATATAGATGTGTATTTATGAAAGACAACTAAAAGAAATGAGTTTTTCCGGAATTTCTTTTATACATTAATATAAATGTCTATAGAAAGAGGATTAAAATTATGAATTTTAGTATATGCATTTATTTAATAATAAATATATACTAAAACTTAAAAAAAAAAACAAAAAAAAGGTAAGCACATTTTTTGTTCTATGATATCGTACATATGTGTCCACCCTCTAACTATACAACCTTTTTTTGACTCTCGATCATTATCTTTAACGGTCAAGATTAGTTCATTAGTTCTATGATTTAAAATGGTTCATCATTGAATATATATATATATATATATATATATATATATATATATATATATATATATATATATATATATATATATGGTAAAATTGCAAAAATTGTCTTTATGACATGTATTTTTTCTGAGGTTTAGTCCAAACCACGACTTTTTGACTTCATGGTCCTTCTGGCCTAGTTTGTATGTGGTTTTTGTCCCTCTGAAAAAAATAAAATGACTGTTCTACTATTTTATTTTAATTTTAAATTTTTATATTTGTTTTAATAAATTAATAAATAAAAATATAAAAAAAGTCCCATACTCTCTCTCTCTCTCTCTCTCTCTCTCTCTCTCTGTGAAGTTCTAAAAGATCTATCTCCAAAGCAAAGCTTTAAGAGATTTACACAACCAAAATCAAAATCAAATGAAGCTCTGCTTATTTATTTTTGTTCCATATCCGAACACACATTTAATCAGATATCACGAAGATTAGGTCAATTAACTTCTTTGGATGGGTGAGGGTTTGCCCCTTTCCTTTTCTTTTTATAATTTCATGGATTCAATAGGGTTTTAACCCTTCTTCCATACTATCTCCTTCCTCTGGTGAATCTGGTCGACCACCCTAGCCTCATTTTTCCGATGATTCATAATAACTATGCCTCCACCACCGAAAGAAAGAGTAGACTTTGACTTGTATACAACCGAAAAAAATCCATCCAGAGCACCTACCAAAAATTGTATATCGCGTAAAAGATGAAAGAAATCTCACAAAAGAATGACCAGTTCAAATCTCCCCCAACTAAATTAAAACCAAACTAAAAATAAATACAAGCATAAATCTGGGTTTACAGGCATAAACTTGCAGGAGATGTCGGGTTAGATGAATCGTAGATTGGGACCGGTGAAATTGGAGGTGAAAAAGGGGTTTGAGAAGAGAGGGATGCAGTCGCTAACAGAGCAAGTGGAACCAGAGTCTGAGAGGATGTAGGTGTTAACAATGAGGATATAGGCCATGGTTAGAAAGTTTGAAGCATTTTCCGATTTGTGTGTTTTCTAAATAGAAAATAAATTTCACAAATATTGTGAAACCGTAACCTTGTAAATTGATTTGTGTGTTTTGTGTTCATCCCAGAAAATCGATTTCACTGTGTGTATGTGTGTGTTTTTTCATTTGTGGAAATTGATTTTTGCATAGTTGTTAATTCTAAAAAGCGATTTGTATGTCGGTGTTTCAACAAGATTCAAAAAAGTGATTTTATATCCTCGAAAGTGAAACATAAACACAACTAGTTTGAAGAGTGTGTTTGTTTTGTGTTTATGTATGGTTTTTGTTTCTAGGATGATTTCTAGACGGAGATGAATTAGTAGAAAAAATTTAGATGGAGATGGAGGTGGTAGACGGTGGCGGTGGTAGAATATGGTGGTGGTGGACGGTGGTCGAACGATGGTAGTGGCGGAAGATGTTTTTGAGTGTTTTGGAGTTTATGAAGATGTTCTTGGATAGATAAACCTAAACGGATTGGAATATATATATATATATATATATATATATATACATATATATATATATATATATATATATATATATATATATATATATATATATATATATATATATATATATATATATAGGGAAAGGTTATATGGAAAATAAAGAATTAGGGCAACACATGTTGGAACCAATAAAAGAATGACAACACATCACTTTGGAATAACTACATAAATAACTTCCATAGTACATTGCTTATGAATAAAGAAATGGACACGTGTCACTTGATCATTGGTTCCAGCATATGTTGCCCTAATTAATCATTTTCCATTGAACCTAAACCATATATATATATATACAAAGAGAGAGAGAGAGAGAGAGAGAGAGAGAGAGAGAGAGAATATTGGCCCTTTTTTATATTTTTAGTCATTAAATTATTAAAAGAATATAAAAATGTAAAAACAAAAATAAATTGGTATAATAGTCATTTTAATTTTCGGAGGGACTAAAACCACATACAAACTAGGCCAAAAGCACCATGAAGCCAAAAAATTTGAAGTTTAGACTAAACCTCAGAAAAAATGCATATCATAGGGACCACTTTTCCAGTTTTCTCTCTTTATATATATATATATATATATATATATATATATATATATATATATATATATATATATATATATATATATATATATATATAAGTGTTCAATCAAGAACATTTTTTATTGTAAGAACATCTGAGAACAAAAATTATTCTTTAATTTGTAAAGTAGTAATTTTGTAATTAAATAAAAACTATAAAATAATATTCATATAATTCAAAACATAGTTAAAAAGAGTTAACAAAACCCACTAACCTACACCATTCACCACCTAACCAAAACTACTTACGACTACTACCTACCACCAATCACCACCAACCACCAACCACCACCACCACCACTAACCACCCATCACCACAACCAACAACCCACTACCACTATCTAACACCCCGATTACCATCATAAATCGTCACCACCACCAACAATAACACGTCACCAACTACCACCACCCACTAATCGCTACAACCACCATCACCACAATTTGCCTCCACCACCTATCACTATCATTCGCCTCCACCACCCCACCTATCACACACCAAAAGCCCCAACACCACCCACCACCATCACTATTACCCGCCACCACCACCGCCACCACCAACCACTACCCATCACTATTACCAATTCTTTCCACTACCACCAACCACCAACAACCCACCACCATCTATCACCACCACCAACCTCTACCACCCATTAGCACTACTCGTCACCACCATCACTACACATCACCCACCAAAACAACAACCACCACCCGCCACCACCAACCATCACCACCACCTCCACCACCCACTGCCACCACTCACCACCATCACCCCCATCACCATTACCACCACCACCACACATCACCACTTGAAACCTACACTCCCACTACCACCATCTACCCACCAATCCCTACCACTGGCTTCCACCACCCATCACTACCACCCGTCACCATCATTACCACCACCTCCCACCACTAACCACCACCCACCCATATCATCACCACCTACCACCATTACTACCCACCACCTACCACCACCATCATTTACCATCACCACCAAATATCACCACAAGCCACCACAACCCATTATCAGCTACTCATCAACACTACCACCACCGGCCAATCCACCACTCACCCTTCACCACCACCACTCACAACCACCATAAACCAACTATCCCCATGACCCCCATCACTCACCACCCACATCACCACTCATCTCCACTATACAACCACCACCCGCTACCTACAACTACCAACATTGTATGTTATTAAATGCATATAATGACATAAATCATGTGTGATTATACGTATTTAAATAGATAAATCACATGTGATTAAATACATATAATCACATGTGATTATATATAGCAAATCACATATTATTTTAATAAACAAGATTCGTTTTAATCTTTTCCATTCAATAATTTTTCTCATGTATTTAATCATATCTGATTATATGTATTTAATAAGATATGATTATTGTAGACAAAGATTTGTTTTCATGTTTTTGATTCAATGGTCATTCTCTTCTATATAATCACATGTGATTATATGTGTCAAATTACATATAATTTATATAGACATGTTTGTTTTTTGTCTATATAAATCATATGTGATTAGATAAATATAAACATATTTGATTAGATTTATTGTATCACATATGGTTAAAGTTGACAAAGAACAATTATTGAATCAACAACGTGATAATGAATCTTGTCCAAATAAATCATATGTGATTATATAAGCACATATGATTATATGTGATTGTGTGTGTGTGTATATATATATATATATATATATATATATATATATAATCACATATGATTATACGTATTTTATCAAATATGATTCATGTGGATAATATTTAGTTTTTTGGTTTCGATTGAATAATTGGTTTCATGTATTTAACCACATGTGATTATATCTGTATAATCACATATGATTCGAGGTGGACAAGATTCATTTTTGCGTTCTCAATTCAATAGTTGTGCTCTTGTATGTAATCAAATGTGACTATATGGACAAGATTCATTTTTGCGTTCTCAATTCAATAGTTGTGCTCTTGAATGTAATCAAATGTGACTATACATATAATCACATGTGATAAAATACATGAGAACAACTACTGAATCGTGAAAGTGAAAATAAATTGTGTCCACATAAATCATATATGATTAGATTCATATAATCACATGTGATTAGATTCATATAATTACATGTGATTAGATGTATTTAATCACATATGATTAATGTGGATAAATTTCTTTATTGGTGTTATTGATTCAATATTTGTTATCGTGTATATAATCACATGTGACTATATGTATCTAATAATATATAATTTATATAGACAATATTCGTTTTTCCAAATAAAATTATATGTGATTAGAAAGATATAATCACATCTCGTTAAACGTATTCAATCTCAAATGATTAAAGCGGAAAAAAACAATTATTGGACCGAGAACACGAAAATAAATATTGTCCACATAAATCATATGTGATCATTTGTATCTCTAAATAACCATAATAAAAAAACACTCATTGTTGTCCTTATGTACACCCATTAGCCCTCCGACAATACCACCAAAAAATCTTTGGCTCTACATGAACATGGTAATGAATTAATCATATGTAAATTGAGGATATAATGCATGATACATGGTAAGAGCATAAAATACATACCATCATGCATTCCATCATCTCCAAAGCCCCCTGTATATAAATTGAAGCTAAGATTTACTTTTGGAAATTAGGATTTTTTTTATAAAATTGAAACAGATAATTAAAAGGAAAGATCATTGAAACTTGTTGGATACATTCCTACACCAGGTTGTGGATATAGATCACCCCCACCAACGCTAGGATAAACAGGAGGCATAAATACCTTGCATTTTAGTAAAAAAAAACATTAGGAAATTATTAAATGGTCATTCATATTGAAGACAATAATGATAGTAAATCTTTAACTATAAGAAACGTAAATACCCTAAAGGATGGTAAGGATGACAAGGATCTTTAAGTGCAAAAGGTTCGGTTCTAGGTTTATCGTTATCATTGTCTTGAATGCTTTGTTTAGAAGTAAAAAAAGAAAGAATAAGTTCAACTTATGTAGAAGATGATAATTAATATGGCTAAAAAGAAAGAAGACCAAACCAATTCAAGGATGACAAAGTAGTTTCTAAGTTAAATACAAATTGGTAAACTGCATTACTTTTTAGAAAAATGGACTAGTTGGTAGTCACCTTATAGTTGCATTGGATGTGCTTGCTGTTAAAGAACCAATCAATTTAGAAATGACATATTTGTTGATGCAATTTATGAGATTGTCTAAGTTTTTATATTGTGAATTGTATTTGGTGTCATCACTTTCACCAATGAAATCATCAATTCTGGAAGGATGGGACACCAGTTAGGTACATAAGAGCTACTAAAACAGAAATAAATACAATAATCATTGGGCATGAGGATATTCTTCAAAAAACATATATCAAATGAACATTTGAAGAAGAACCGAGGTAATAATAATATGTTCGCTAATTGTAGAATTCATGATGTATATTTGGATGAAGAATATTTGAAAGTATTCACAAAACACATAAAGATATATTACTTACTTGATTTAGATATGAGTGGGATTTGAAACCTTGTAATGGAAAATTTCCATGACTTCTTGGCCTCTCGGATAAACTACTATCTTCAAATTCACATGTTTGAGTGAAGCAAAATTGACAACAAACCATGGTACAACAACATTTATAGAATAGTTCTTGTGATTTGCATATAGATTACATAAAGTTTCATGAAATTCTTGCATAATCTACCACATAACTGGTTGGTCGAAGCCACTTGGTAGGATTTTGCAGTTTTCTAGCACGCTTAATGAAAGGAGGAAATATCTGGACTACAAAATGTCTGGTTCTTGAATCATCCAACACAAAATAGAAAATCAACCCAAATTTACATCAAACTAAAATAGAATTTTAATGGAGAGGTTTTTGAAAAATTTATGAATTACTTTTCATATTCTTGAATCGACTCAAACGCCTCCATAATCGATCCTCCATCTTCATTTACAACACCTTTATACCCTATCAGTAAGCCAACAACGATTAATGGAGGTAACAACTTCTAGGAGATTTAAAACTGAGTTACATTTACTGCTTTGAAAGCTTGGTTACAGATATTCCTATCCAACCTCGAAACACATTCATCTAAACATATTTACTCAATACATAAATCCAAAATCTGGGATTTTGTATTTGTTTTGTTTTTTTGTTTTGTAATCTATAATAAAAAGGCTCCAAATCCCCACCGTTTTGTTTATACGATCACCTGGATCAAAGAAATAGAAATTTGGAAGAATTAACTGAAACCTGACAGGAGAATACACACCATTTGTAGGGATTCAAACAAGTTTTGCTTCGATTGATCCCTGATGATCCAAATAAGTTCGCAGATAAAACAATTTTAGGAAAGAAATCATTTCGCATCTAAAGGGAGAGCACTGATGGAAAGAGGTTGTTTTTGGCGAACGTTAGGTGGTTCCATCGTTTCCA